>NC_139640.1:15799894-15813616 GCF_964638095.1 Poromitra crassiceps | reverse complement strand
AAATAAAACCAAAAGTAAAGGGTTAGCCTTCCCAATGGCCAGCAGCATCTGTTATTCTGGCCTCATAATAAGCACTGAGGCGGGTGGTCAGAAAGTCAAATAATCGCAGTACATTGTATGCTTTGGTGCGATGTAGGATTTTGTCTTTCAATATCCTCATTGCAGCCTCGCTTGCCTGTATTATTATTAGTGGCCGGGCCAGCGAAGCGGCAGGGCCACTTATTGTATTTGTCCTACACAAAAGTATCAAAACAGATTTTCGATCGGTCAAAAATTGAGCCCACAGTGCATCAAAACGTTGAATTCTGCCCCCGTGTATAGCCTAATTGCCTTAATTACCTATGGCAATTAGGTTGTATTTGTGATGTCATCAGTCAGTCAAGCAATTGTGATGCCATCACTGATGTCACTCGAGCAATTGTGATACATTTGTTAGATTGAGAAAAAAAGTTAATGTAATTTTTTATTACCCTTCTGACAAATGGGTAATGTGTGTCTGTGTGTGTGTGTGTGTGTGTGTGTGTGTGTGTGTGTGTGTGTGTGTGTGTGTGTTCACGCCTTATTAGATAACCACGAGCCCATGGATGTGGACATGGACGTGGAGATCCCCGCCAGTAAAGCCACGGTGCTCAGAGGCCACGAGTCCGAAGTGTTCATCTGTGCCTGGAACCCTGTGAGCGACCTGCTGGCCTCAGGGTGAGTCTCTGCATCCTAACTCATCATCATTATTCCACCCCTGTGTGAACTCACTACATTGACATGTGCACGAATTGAATTAGCTCAAGCTTGGAGGCTCTGCTTGAAATTTACGCACGCCGGTTGAATTACGCGATACTTTATGTCCGCATTGGTTTCATGTCAAAACATGCCGTTTTGTTATTATTGATTTATCGGTTTAATAAGAACCGACCCTTGACAGCTCGTACTCCTGATGATGTATTGCGCTCCCCTGATGTGTTGGTTCTGCCTGCAGCTCTGGGGACTCCACAGCCAGGATCTGGAACCACAACGAGAACAGCCACTCCTACTCCACCCAGCTGGTGCTGCGCCACTATATCAGAGAGGGCCCGCGCAACAAAGACGTCACCTCACTAGACTGGAATGTAGGTTCCTAATCAGCCGTCCACATCTACCCTCTTCTTCTCTTACCGCGTGGCAAACAGACGGTGCGGTTCAGGAAGGTTCAATAACACACTTCCATTCTCTTTTTGTCCAAAAGAGCGACGGGACTCACCTAGCAACAGGGTCGTACGATGGATTTGCCAGGATATGGACAAAGGATGGTATGTCTTCCTTTATTGTGGCGTAGTATCGCTACCTGAGTCAGCAGCGTTTAATGCCATTGTTATTGTGAATAACAACAATAATAATTTGTTGAAGGATCCTTTCTAAAAGAAATGGATATGGTTCTTATCCATTAGGAAATCTGGAACGCACCTTGAGGCAGCACAAAGGGCCAATATTTGCACTGAAGTGGAACAAGGAGGGGAACTATATTCTCAGCGCTGGTGTTGATAAGGTATTTCATCAATTACCTTCAGCTTGGATTTGTGTCCCTGCCGTTGATGGCTGCTTTCTATCCTTGAATTCTTTCAGTATCACGATTCTTAATAATGTACGATTCCAATTTCCAGACGACAATCATTTGGGATGCGCACACAGGAGAGGCCAAGCAGCAGTTCCCCTTTCACTCAGGTAAAGACCATGTGCATCACACACACACACACACACACACACACACACACACACACACACACACACACACACACACACACACACACACACACACACACACACACACACACACACACACACACACTGTTTTCTACTCACTTAAGAGGTGTATGGTGTGCTGGTAAGCATCGTGACCTGTAATGAATGTGGGCCTGTGTGTGTCTGGATGGTCCACAGCTCCGGTGATTGATGTGGACTGGCAGAACAACAGCACCTTTGCCTCCTGCAGCATAGACATGAGCATCCATGTATGTTGCCTCGGCAGCGACCGGCCTCTCAAGACCTTCCAGGGCCACACGGTAAACCAACCTGTTCCTCTTCTGACACCTCACACTGTCCCCACCTCGTAGGCGGTCAAGCAAACGACAGAACTTACGTAACAAGTCTGTTATTTGACTCTGATGGTGTGTTTTTGTTTTGTGTTTTTCAGAACGAAGTCAATGCCATCAAGTGGCATCCCTCGGGTAAGCTTCTTGCCTCCTGTTCAGACGACAGGACCTTAAAGGTGAGACTCTTGAGTTTCAGAGAGGTAAAGCGACCACAAAGGCCAGTGGTGACGGGTGTATTTCATTCATACGTGTTCCTGCTGTTGCCTTCCTGCACAGATTTGGAGTATGGAGCAGGACTCGTGTGTCCACGACCTCCAAGGTCACAGTAAAGAGATCTACACCATCACGTGGAGCCCCACAGGCCCTGGCACTGGCAGCCCCAACTCCAACATCCTGCTCGCCAGGTGGGAAATCACACACACACACACAGACCCCTATATACACTGTCCCAAAGGGCAGTGGTTCTCAAACCTTTTCACGTCAAGGACCCATAAACTGACACAAATTAGACCACGAACCCCCATTTCATAGTTTTTTATCTGATAAGATTTTTGCTTTTAGACGTTTTATTATAGATAGTGTATGAAACCCATGATCAAAATAGTCATACATTCTGTCATTGTGTTACTCATGGATGGGATTATAGTGAAAATAAATTATCCCCCTATTTTCTGGGGACCCCCTGGAACCCCTTCAAGGAGCCCTGGGGGTCCTCGGTAACCTGACGCTGCCAGATGGACGGTATAGCTCCACATAGGTTTCACTAAACCAGTCGATCTGGGTTTGAAGTCACCAGACCCGCTGACGGAGGCGGGCACTTTGTCCAAGCTACTTGGCAGGTGATTGGATGACCCATCTGTCTATCACCGCTGGTGGGTGTTAACTTCAACCAATCAGATCGCGGAAGGTGCCTGTGGATGATCTCCGTGGTATTCATTCATTGAGTCCTCGCGGTCGTAAAGTCACCTTCGAAGCATTTAGTTAGATTATAACGAACTAGTTGTGTGGCTTAGCCTTCCCAAATGTTGAGGGTCGTTTTTTAGAATTTAATACATAGAATTGGGAACGTTACATTCAATTTCATTCACTGCCTGTCACTTCCGCGGCAGCAGCCATGTTGACGAGTGAAAAGAACTACAAAGACCATGTACCCACTACTTGCCCAGACGAGCCAGAGCCCGCCTACGGCCGCCGCTGATTGGTCGAGCCGGCATGGCTCGACCAATCATCTTAACTGCCTGTGCAGGTCCAGACCGTCACGGAGAACCAAATGCAATGTGAGTTCACGTGACGGGCGGTTTACCAGGCTAGGTCCTCGGGGCCCCTCTTTGAGAAGCACTGCCACGGGGTACCACCCAAGTTTGTTCAATTCTCCCCAATGTTCAGGTTTGTGTGCTCAGAGCAGACTGTGTGTGTGTGTGTGTGTGTGTGTGTGTGTGTGTGTGTGTGTGTGTGTGTCTCTCATTTGTGTGCCTGTGAAGGAGATGCCTGTCTCCTTCCTTCCGGGCGTTCAAAAGGAAACCGTGTCCCATGCAAAGTCCCACGGCTAGTAATTGTCAGTGGCCCACAGCTTGACGCGCTGACCCAGACGTGCAGCATGCATGTATTAATGTTCTAGTTCAAACGCCACAGGCATTTACAGGATTTGCTGACATCCCAACGCACGTGCATATATTTCACTCTGGATGTAAAACTGCCATCGTCCGCACAGCTTGTAAGGAACATGGTAATCTTAAAGGTCCCATTCCGTGCAAAAGCTGTTTTTACTTGTAAATGCATATATACTGCTGTCAGCCCTCCCTGTAATGAGTGGTCACAAGCTCAGAACTGCCACAGTTGGATTTGTCCCTATACAGCTTCCCCCTGCAGTCTCCTCCAAGCCACACCCCCAAACGCTTCGTTTGCCCAGACAGGGAATTGGGACGTCACCGACTTCCTCACGCATACTGCGCGGGTAACTCTCACACAAGCTACCTGCACCATTTTGTCTATAGCCACAAAATTAACACTTCTAGCTGGAGCGACGCCAACTGTACGTGATCCAGCAACTGCAGAGGTGCATTCGGTAAGTCTAGGCATTTTGAGATGTCCTCTTTAGCGTAGTACCGTTAAGTTAACGATAACTCGCAACCTAGCGTGCTGGTCCACAGACGCTAATCTGATTGGCCGCTGGGAGCCTGGGGCGGGCTCTCCCTCAGCGGCCAATGGGAACTGTTAGTTCTGAATATATTATAGAAACTGACCATTCTTGGGAAGCGACGAGATGAGGAAGTGAGAACTCCGTCACAACAAACGGGGTTGCTATATTTTCGACAAATTAATCCAGAATCATGTTTTATGGACCAGAGACACACGTTTTTAAGAGGTTACAGCTGCACGAATTGGGACCTTTAAAAGTAAATGCCACCGTTGAATGTGGGCCATGCATTTTTCATTGACTTCAATTTAGCTCCTTCCATAAAATCTCTTTGAGCTCACTTTCAATTGTTGCCAAGGACACTCGTGGCAGATTAGGCTTGCCTATTCATATCTTGGTGATGCAGATGTGTTAACGGAAGTCAGTTTTTTCTTCATTATCACTTGATTATCACATGATCACTTTTTTAATTATCACTTTCAGCAGTGTCTCCGTTTCAGGGTGACACGTGTTCACAGTGTCTCACTTTGAAAAGTTCACACATCTGATTTAATTTGTATGCTGTCAAAGTACGACTTGACGACGGCGCTTTTCGCAGCCTCTTCACCAGGCGTGTTTCCACGTGTTGCCACGCGTAACATGGTGGGATTAATATGCCGATGTGAAATTCCTTGGGGGCAAGACATTCTGATGCTAGCTAGCAAAAACACGATTGTTGCCATGATAAACTGTAGCTCCCTAAATATGTGCTTTCTGCTTTCATTGAGTTCAGTTTGAGAGTTCTGGGGGTTGATTGGTTGCATCATAAAATCCTTCCCAGTAGACGGCCAAGTTACACGTCAAAAGGACCGAGGAGAGGAAATAAGGAAATGAATGAAATAAGGAAATAAATTTAATGTGGCATTAGAGAGTACTTGCATAGTTTCACTCACTTCCTAGTTTGTGACTCTGGGAGTCACACACATTTAGGCTATTATTCTATGTGATCTCCTTTTCATAACTAATGTAAAAACTAATGCAATGTTTTTTTTTACTTCCATTTACTGAGCCTCCCCTGAAACTGTTTGGAGCCCCCCTGGTCAGGTCCGCCTCCCACTTTGAAAACCTCTGCAATATGTCAGTATAGTAATTAATCTGACATGGATATTTTAAGAATTACCTAAATGGATGATCCTTTAAATAAAAAATAAATAAATAAATGGATTAAGAATCTCTGATGCTACTGTTATATACAATGCTGTAGAAAACCGTTTAAACATGAGTTTAAACTGGCTGTCTCTCCCACACCCTGTCTCTCCTCTCCCACACCCTGTCTCTCCCACACCCTGTCTCTCCTCTCCCACACCCGTCTCTCCCACACCCTGTCTCTCCCACACTCCCGTCTCTCCCACACACCCTGTCTCTCCCACAACATGTCTCTCCCACACCATGTCTCTCCCCCACACCCGTCTCTCTCCCACACCCGTCTCTCCCACACCATGTCTCTCCCCCACACCCGTCTCTCTCCCACACCCTGTCTCTCCCACACCCTGTCTCTCTGACACCGGCAGCGCCGCTTTCGACTCGACGGTGCGCCTGTGGGATGTGCATCGGGGCGTGTGCATCCACACGCTGACCAGGCACCAGGAGCCCGTCTACACCGTAGCCTTCAGCCCCGACGGCAAGCTCCTGGCCAGTAGCTCCTTCGACAAGTGCGTCCACATCTGGAACACCGTGGTAAGTGTCCGACTAGGACTCAAGCTGTCGCAGCCAGCAGAACAGAAGATGCATGATGACTGCAGTCTCTCGGTGGAGTCGGTCATTTATCGGTTTGCTCTGTGCTTTCAGACTGGGGCGTTGGTGCACAGCTACAGGGGAACCGGAGGTATGTTTGAGGTTTGCTGGAACAGCACAGGGGACAAAGTTGGTGTGAGCGCATCAGACGGCTCGGTAAGCCATGATTTGATTTGATTTTGATTTGATTAGACAGTATGCAATACATAAGTAAGACAAAATGCTGCAGTGTCAGGGATAAAACGAAAAAGTCCAGGACTTATTTCCATCGTTGTCCCTGACATTTTGATTACTTTTCAGATTTGTAATGTTTTCTTTAATGTGCAGCTCTTTTACTTCCCGCTTCTGTTTGATCAAATAAAAAAGATTGAAAAGTCCCATGACTAGCACTTGGAGAAGAGCACAAGAAAATGATGATTCAAAATCATTAATGCTGTCATCTTTACCCTCCAGGTATGCATTCTTGATCTCCGGAAATAGCTGGTTGAGACTTTGAAGATGATCATTCAGTGGAACTGTCTGGTGAAGGAGCTACACTATGGCGATGTAACCAGAAGCGTCATGCCCATTGTAACTGAGGGGGCAATTGCCCCCTCAGATTTTTGAGAGGTAATTTTTTTTTTTTTTTTTTTTTTTTTAATAAACATAGGCTATAATATTATAGACTGTATGGTAGTTGAAACATAGTTTCAAGTTTACGTTTATGTATGTTTGTAGTTAAAACAAAAACATAAATACTGTATAGGCTACATACAGTACAACACAAAAGGCTGTTATTTACCCTTTGTCGCCACCTGGTGAGTAAATATATATAACTAAAACCATTAGAATTGACAACCGGTCCGCGACTTTTTCTCCCATGTATCTACCAGTCCTTGGCACAAAAAAGGTTGGGAACCCCTGCTCTAGAGGAAAGATTTCTACCTTCTGAAAAGGCAATACCAGCCAAAATAAACATTGTGTTACATTGCTTTGAAACATGTGGTCTCCCTTTTTTGTCAAGTCCATTGAGCCTGGGCAGTGGCAATGTACTTAGTCTGGTGATTATGGATCTTTCCAGGAGGCTGAGCAGTTTGGAAAATAGCCTTATGTGACACCAGCTGGCAGTGGCGGACTGCATAATCGGGCACGTCGGGCAAATGCCCGGTGGCCTGGCCTGGCCTGGCCTGCCAAAAAAAAATAAAAAAATAAAAATCTTTTTTTTTTTTTTTTTTTTTTTGCAAGCCAGGCCAGGCCACTCACTGAAAAGCAGGCCAGGCGCCGCCTACTGGTTTACTAGTGGTTTTATTACTTTATTCAGGTTTAAAGTGGGTGCATCTCATTGTAAAATTGGACTTGGCCCAAATTGGGCTTCAAACGGCCCAAATTGGGCTTCAAACGGCCCAAATCGGGCTTCAAACAGCCCAAATCTGGCTTTAAACGACCCAAATCTGGCTTCAAACAGCCCAAATTGGGCTTCAAACGGCCCAAATTGGGCTTCAAACGGCCCAAATCGGGCTTCAAACAGCCCAAATCGGGCTTTAAACGACCCAAATCTGGCTTCAAACAGCCCAAATTGGGCTTCAAACGGCCCAAATTGAGCTTCAAACGCCCCAAATTTTCCGCAGGCGCCCTTCGGACGCCGGCACGCGTGTCGGCCCGTATCGGCCTGGCCTGCTTGGTATCTAATGCCCGGCCTGAATTATGATCCCAGTCCGCCCCTGCCAGCTGGCCTTTTGACCCTCAATTAGGCCGAGGGCATTTTTCTGATTTTTACAGATTCTGAAATGGCAGACTGTAAGCTTTCAAATGATGTGTCACACATTGTAATCTGAGAGAAATTGAAGGAGATATGCTTATTTGATTGTTCACACTCTGAAAAGCAGGAACTGAGAAAAAAGCCCTCAAAGTTTGAGAAGTTTTTCACACCTGGGACAGCCAGCCAAGGGGGAGTGAAGATTGGCTCCTCATTTACATTGACCACTCCCAACAGCTGATAACTGTCACTCTGACACACTGGGACACAGGCCACAAGTAAGACAATGATAGAATGTAATAGCCTACTGTTTAGGTGATGGGTTTCATAAACTTTCTGTAATAAAACATCTGAAAGCAAAAATCTTATCAAATGGGGTACGCGTGGTCTAATTTTGAGGTATCCATGCTTTTATCACTTCTCATCTGGATTATTGTAATTATTATTACATGTGTGCCTATTATGTTCTTTTTGGGCTCCTTGTGCAGAGAAAATTCCCTGAGGGGCAATAAAGGTTTCATTTATATAATAATAATAATAGGATATAATATGAATAAAGATTTGATAAGAGACAGGAGCTGCTGAACAAAAATAAAACACACACACACACACACCGTGGCTAGCAGGCCTCGCTAGCACGCTAAAGTTTTGTTCTCAACAAGAGATGTGTGTGTTTCCCCTCATTGATTGTTACAGTTGTTCTGAAAATAGGCGAATAATCTATGGTTTATGTCCCGCCAAAGAACTTATTGATAAGAAGCGCTGGAGAGAGTCAATTGCACACAAGAAACCCGCCATTTTGGAGACACCCATGACGATGACACCACGCAAAAGGGGACGATTTTCGGGCCAAAATGGCGGCAGCGCTGAGCTAACACTCACTTCTTTCTTTGCTTCTTTGTGTACTCTTTGTGTACTAGCTAGCAGCTAGCTATGTTAGCTTGCATGTAACATTAGCGGTTGCTTTTGGAGACACAAACCCTGGACGTTTCATTTTGAGTAATGCATGAGGTTCTCTATGGTTTACGCAAGCTCTGGGAGTATGAAGTGCTTTAAATGCGGGGATTTTGGTCACAACAAGCTTGTGGACCGCTGCCTGCTGAACTACTAGCTAGGTAGGCCACAACCAGCTAGCCACCACACAACAGCTAACGTTAACGCCAAACAAATCCGCAACTCCTCCCCACGCCAGCTCAGACTTTCCCCTAATCTCAGAAACCTTGCGGGACATGTATTGCAAATTGCAATAGTGGTTGTTTTGTATTGAAACAGTCAGCCACACTGTCTGGCGGCCATGTTTCGCCTGCTTGGGTTGTTGTAAACAGAGCTTTGCACCCCGCCCCCATGTAACACGCTGAATTCTATTGATGTGACTCATTGGCCGAAACTCGGAACAATAGAGACATTATAGCCAGTGAAACGCCGCATGCAAATGAGCTTGAGTCGCCTCAGCTAGGCGACTCAAGCCTGAAATCTTGATTTTTTAAATCGCTAAATATACCTATTTACTGATTCTAAAACGACTCAATTTTATGTGGAATGGATAGTTCAAATATTTTGTACTATTGGAAAAAAAGCAAAACCACATTTTTTCAAGAAAATACTTTGACGCTCTGCTGCACAGAACTGCCACGGCCGAATTACGGTACCTTCCGCCCGCTGGTGTCACTTATGGTTACACCTGCTCAGTCTGTTAATTTAAAATTAGATATATTCCTCTAAATCTGGCTTCCAACCCCCCAAATTTTTTGCCGCCCTCCGGGCGGCGCCAGAGTTCGCCCCCTCAGATTGTTGCCTTGCATGACGCCCCTGGATGTAACTGTCCTCATCGTCTTGGCTTGTTGCTTTAACTTCACATTCTGTGTGGTGGAGTACAGCACAGATCCTGTCAAAGCATACCTGTTGAGGGCATCATACCGACCTTTCTGGGGGGGTGGGGGTGGAACTACTGCATATTGTAACATTACCACGGTTTCCGTTTGGCACTTTCCCCTGATCAGTCTACTGAAAATTCTGCGCACATTATGACTAGAAAGTGGTCGGTCAAGCAAAAGTCCTGCTGTTGCTAAAAAAGGTTACGATTGGTCCAGTTAAGTTTAGGCCCCACATACTGTAATGCTGCCAGCTGATCAGATTTGGTCAGATCAGATGTGACTTCTGAGTGAGATGAAATGCCCCGTATGGTGGGCGGAGCTTTAACAGTGTGCAGTAGGTCTGTTTCTGCTTACTGGGGTCTAATGTAAAAACTACCTTCACTGACATGCCACCACTTTGATACTGTATGCCTTGTTTTGTTTTGTTTTGCTGGTCCCTTTCCCTTTCAGTCAAACTGTTGGAGCAATGTGAAGTGCACTTTTCCTGATGGTGGGTTCAGCAAATGTTTGGATTTTGCTGAAAGTGAAGGGCCAGGATTTTTCTTCTTCTTTTTATTTATGTCAGAATTGGACGTTGATGGATGGCTCACTGTTGTCTGACTTGTTTCTTTGTTGAGAGCCATTATTGTCTGTGTCAAGACTGAGAATTGAGCTGTGGCTGGTGTACGGCAACCATTTTAGGGCATCCTCGGCAACCATTTTAGGGCATCCTCGTCAGTCAGAGTATAGGCTATCGTTCCTCAGTCTAAAGCGTTGTCAGTTGTCATGTCTCCTATAGTAAACCGTCGAGTGTGCTCTGAAACACCTTCAGTCCTCACACGAAAACGCTGTCATTCCTCCTGCCTCACTAAAAACGTTGTCGATCCTCCTGCAGACTAGCTGTCAGACATCACTCAAACTAGCTGTCAGGCATCACTCCTCACGTCTCACACAAAAACGTTGTCGATCCTCCTGCAGACTAGTTGTCAGACATCACTCAAACTAGCTGTCAGGCATCACGCCTCACACAAAAACGTTGTCGATCGTCCTGCAGACTAGTTGTCAGACATCACTCAAACTAGCTGTCAGGCATCACTCCTCACGTCTCACACAAAAACGTTGTCGATCCTCCTGCAGACTAGTTGTCAGACATCACTCAAACTAGCTGTCAGGCATCACGCCTCACACAAAAACGTTGTCGATCGTCCTGCAGACTAGTTGTCAGACATCACTCAAACTAGCTGTCAGGCATCACTCCTCACGTCTCACACAAAAACGTTGTTGATCGTCCTGCAGACTAGTTGTCAGACATCACTCAAACTAGCTGTCAGGCATCACGCCTCACGTCTCACACAAAAACGTTGTCGATCGTCCTGCAGACTAGTTGTCAAGCATCACTCAAACTAGCTGTCAGGCATCACATGAAAACGCTGTCACTTCCGGTTGAATGCTTTTTGCCTTTCAAAATAAAAGCACGCGTTTTTTTTGATATTTACAATAGATTAAAGTAGTAATCTATGAGACCCAATAGAATTAACATAGTAACACAGAGGAACATCTAGTTTAATTGACAATAGACTATATATATATTTATATATATATATTTATATTTCTTGAAATTCTTTCAACACAAAGACCGGAAGGCTAAATTTGGACACATGTAAATTAAACATAAAAAGTTAAATGGCTTTAAGGTAGATTCCTAGGATACTTCTTTATTGAATGGGAAAGCATGTGAGAGGAACCATCTTTGGTGGCAAATGTGGAATTTAGGCATGCAGCAGAGGCCATTCTTCAGAATGCTGAATTGTCATCGTCAGTGGATGAGTGTCTGGCTGGATATCTAATACTGTTGGATAGTCTCACCACTGCCATGGAAGAAAGGGATATTGCAAGACCATCTACATTTGCAGAGGCCAATGATATATACATTCAGCTGGCTGACATACATGTAGGGCGCTAGCAGGCCAAGCACCAAGGTGTATAGGCTCATTTCCAACGCCATCGGGCCGGGTCTACTCGCTTCCCTTCCCCCCCACCCCCACTGGGCAGTAAACATGACGATCTGGGTTGAATCTATACTTTTGACAACTGATTGGTCAGAGAGATTCGGGTTGAAAGGACATCACACACATCTTTGCTGCACAGACTTCTAAATTAATGGACTGCACTTTCAAGTAAATATGTCACTCCGCCTCTCTCATGGTCCTGATAACAGCCAGCTACTCTGCCTCTCTCTGATGGTCCTGATAACAGCCAGCCACTCTGCATCTTTTAACGTTTTGAAATTACATAAAGCCTTCACGTGATGAAAATGAGTATCAAGTATTTTGAGATTTTGACTTATTTGGTTACTTTAATCTCTGTTCATGAAACACAGGGGAAAGTATTTATTTTTATGGTCTTGTTGGAATGTCACTGTACAAAATACGTTGTGGAATGTTATGCCATTTGTTCTCACATTTGACTTTTAGAAGCATAACAGATTAAAATACTCTATATACTATCTCAGTCATTCGAAAAGTTATATATAGGGGAGAGTTGATATGCATATTGGACAAAGTCAAATTCCACTGTGTTATGATTACTCACTGTATTAAAATGAACCTTTAATCTGGACACTTGGGCCTTGAACTGTAGCCTAGCCTATTCATAGCATTCCATGATGTCACATGCATTTCCTACCAATATGGTGCTTCACAATACACAGCTCATTGGCTGCTTTTGTCATTTGAGTGTAATCACCTGCCAATGGATTATAATCACCTGTTATTGACCTACAAAGGACAACTGTTGTACAACTGTACTGAATTTTGGTGAATTATCTGTCTTAACCTCTGACAAAAACAAGAATTGAAAATAAAAATGGAAAAGATACATTGTCTTTTTAAATAAATAAATTGTAATAGGAGAGCACTCAAACTACTGCACCGTCAAACTGTTTACTTATTTGGATAGAAAATAATGTTTTGATGGAACTGGGGGTTTTAACTGTTTAACTGCAGCTGACGTCAACACTCATACACATGACTTGTGTATTTAAATTTTGCAAATAACTTCACAAGACCAAAACCTTCCATTTTGCTTAATGTGTATCACCTCTACTTGCTATTCTTTGGATGTCTTCCAAGAGGCCATAACCAAGGCTATTGGAGAAGTCAAATGTTTTCTGCACACACCCTACATTGTTTGGATATCTTATGCCTGATGGAACAACAGTTTACCATTAAATCATTAAATAAGCTTTCCCATTCAATAAAGAAGTATCCTAGGAATCTACCTTAAAGCCATTTAACTTTTTATGTTTAATTTACATGTGTCCAAATTTAGCCTTCCGGTCTTTGTGTTGAAATAATTTCAAGAAATATAAATATATATATATAAATATATATATAGTCTATTGTCAATTAAACTAGATGTTCCTCTTAGTGTTACTATGTTAATTCTATTGGGTCTCATAGATTACTACTTTAATCTATTGTAAATATAAAAAAACGCGTGCTTTTATTTTGAAAGGCAAAAAGCATTCAACCGGAAGTGAAGTTGTAAGAAATTGTTGCTAACTTCACAGGCATTCTTCCCCACATGGAAGAACAACCAAAAACAAGAATGACAGCGTTTTCATGTGATGCCTGACACCTAGTTTGAGTGATGCTTGACAACTAGTCTGCAGGACGATCGACAACGTTTTTGTGTGAGACGTGAGGCGTGATGCCTGACAGCTAGTTTGAGTGATGCTTGACAACTAGTCTGCAGGACGATCGACAACGTTTTTGTGTGAGACGTGAGGCGTGATGCCTGACAGCTAGTTTGAGTGATGCTTGACAACTAGTCTGCAGGACGATCGACAACGTTTTTGTGTGAGACGTGAGGCGTGATGCCTGACAGCTAGTTTGAGTGATGTCTGACAACTAGTCTGCAGGACGATCGACAACGTTTTTGTGTGAGACGTGAGGAGTGATGCCTGACAGCTAGTTTGAGTGATGTCTGACAACTAGTCTGCAGGACGATCGACAACGTTTTTGTGTGAGGCGTGATGCCTGACAGCTAGTTTGAGTGATGTCTGACAACTAGTCTGCAGGAGGATCGACAACGTTTTTGTGTGAGACGTGAGGAGTGATGCCTGACAGCTAGTTTGAGTGATGTCTGACAACTAGTCTG
>NC_139640.1:15747394-15794894 GCF_964638095.1 Poromitra crassiceps | reverse complement strand
AAACGGGCTCCACCGCCAGCGAAGTGTTGCATTAATTGCATTCGAGGAAAGCCAAATTTATTTATACAACACATTTCATAGAAGTAAATTCACTGACTAAGCAGATCGATATGGTGTCCTACTAAAATTGGAACGATACACGACTGCACAGTCTTCTCTGTATCGTTCCAATTGAGTAGGCTATAGCCTAATTCATTCAACAACCAAACATCGCTGATGTATGCCAGTCAAGGAGGTGCAGCTGTTTGCACTGTTCCGCCTTGCTGCTCCGACGCTTTCAAGTGAGGCGGGTTGCCTGCTAAACCGGCGCTGTGACAAGCTCTGCTCCCGGGACAAAAGGCGTATAACAATTTACCACCAACGCGCATTCATGACTTTCACATCGGAGAAGCGGATCCTATTTTCCGTGCATTTTTCGGCTTTGAAGGCCGGTGTGAAAGAGCCTTAAGTAACTAGTTACTGCAACTTAATTACTTTTGCAGTAACTAGTAATCTAACTGATTACTTTTCCAAATTACCGTTTACAGTTTAATTACAGTTACTGAAATAGTAACTGGGCTAGTTACTAGTTACTTTAGGACATGAACATAACGGACAACTTCAGAGGATTATCTGGTTTATGATCCTTAGACCTAGTCCTGGAAGAGAAGACGCCTCCCTGCCTGGCAAAAATGCTCCACACGCTGCAGCCATGAGCCCCAGAGGCTACTGACCTTGAGTAGAGGTCAACAGCCATGAGCCTCAGAGGCTACTGACCTTGACTAGGTTACAGTAAAGCTCAACAGCCACATGACTTTTTCCTGATGTCATTGTCAGAAGTAAGTTCCATTCATTTTCTCCATAGACATTTAGGAAAATCCTTATACAACGAGTTTTAAGGCTGGAACCAAGCCAACCCGTGACCCACTGAATCATGACTGACCATAAAACATTCAATTTGGTGCAAAAACTAAAAATAACAATAGGGGGGGGGGATATTTTCGACCCCCCCCCCCCCTTCCACAGCATGTCAAGACATAGTGTCATATTTTATCAACACAGCAACAATAAAATAATGTGTGATTTAATAAGACAATAAAAGTAACACAGGAGTTACTTTGTCTAGTAACTAATTACCTTGAAGTATACTAGTATCTTTAAAGTAATTAAATTACTTTTTCAGATAAGGAACTAGTAACTGTAACTAATTACCAACTTTCTGTAACTTGGCCAACACTGGTTGTTACTAATACGGTGCCCTTTAGCGATGCATGAAACGACTTGGGCTCATATAACCTCTGTTTTACTATAATAAAAAAGATCTGCTCCCTCCCCAGGTATAACCGCCCCCTAAGTCATTTCATCCTGGTGCCGGGTCTGTTTGTAAAGTAGACCTACCATTTAACCACCTGTCCACTCAGACATACATGATGCAGAACATGAGCTGCCGGTGTTAAACAACAGCCGTTTTGACAATGATGTGGATCCTGTAGGCTACTAGGTGCTCAGATGGAGGCAGTGCGCATAAGGCGGATAATAGTTTCTAAACATGCAGGCCGACCGGCTAGCAGCTGGTCATAATCTGGATTTCACTGCATGTTTAGAAGCGGCTTTACTCTCCTCCGCTCCATTTCATCTATTGACCCATTTCCACCGCTGGTATTAGCCCAGACCAGCTCGACTCACGTTTATGTCTCATCCCACCGGTCAAAAACCTGGACAGCCCGGGTTAAGTCGGGGTTGAGTCGTGGGTGCCACGTCTATGTGCCGACAGGCCGCAATGCCGATAGCCCACAAGCAGAACCAGCTGAGTGAGGCGGTGTGCAGCGTGTCGGTGGACCGGGCTAACCTCTCCCAGCCCCAAACCAAACCTAACCTCCCCCCATGCCTAAACCTAACCTCCCCCAGACCCTAACCCAAAACCTAACCTCTCCCACCCCCCACGCCTAAACCTAACCTCCCCCAGACCCTAACCCAAAACCTAACCTCTCCCACCCCCCACGCCTAAACCTAACCTCCCCCAGACCCTAACCCAAAACCTAACCCCACCCCCCACACCTAAACCTAAGGTCGGCATTGCGGGTGGTCGGCAAAGCGGGTGGACACCGAGTCGTGCTAGTTTTGGTCCCTGCTTTGTTGAGGTTCCAGCCGGTACCATACGGTGACGTGAAAACACTGCACACGGCTGATTGGTCAGGCAGAATAGTGTTTACTACTGTAACCTCGCGTCACCAGTCTACTGTCAATGCTGGATACCAGTGTAGTGGGACTTACCTTCTCTTCTCTCTTCTGTTATTTCCATCAGTCTTTTGTGTTGCTGCCTTCGGCTCTGGTGAAATCAAATTGATCTCCTTGCTCAGCTTTAACATGACGGTGGTTTTCAATTGTTTTGAGAGAGAAAACGTCTGCTGCTGGGGAACCCCTTGTAGTTGTGTGTTATGTCAGCTACGCTAGGCCGGAGGCGGGGGTTTAGCGAAGCCACGGTCTTGCCTGGTGGTGGCTTCCCTTCTCCCTGTAGCGTAACTCCCGTCCCCCGCGCAGCGCATGCATTTCTCTCCCCTCTGAGAGAGCCTGGTGACGCGAGGTTAGCATGCATGTAAATAACAACAAATTGATATCCATTCTTATGGCCGATGGTCTCTCATTTGCCCATGTATGTCATATAGAGGCACCAGTATTTCATAACCAGTTTAAAAGTTCTGTGTATGGATTTCATTTTAATATTATGTTATAGCCAACTTCCTGGTATGTTCGCAGTGACTAGTACTGACAGTACCAAAGTCACGCCGGCTAAAGTCACGTCCTCTCCTGCATTCAACATACAACCAAGGGATTTCATCCTCCATTAATTTTCCATCTACAGTTTGTGAAAATGTCCTTGTGTTCATTTAACTTTATACAAATGGAAGGCAGAGGAAAGATATATGAGTGGAGGGCGGATATGCGGTCGCTATGACAACCAGTTGTGGGCGGAGGTGGGCGGGGGCAGATTGAGCAGAGTTGTGACGAGTCGCACAGTGCTGTAAAATGTGGTGGAAATGAGCCATATATGCAAACAGCCCAAACCCACCTGTTTCTGTCTGTCTGTCTGTCTGTCTGTCTGTCTGTCTGTCTGTCTGTCTGTCTGTCTGTCTGACATGCCAGACGGTCATGATCACTTCATTTCATTTCATTTCTTTATTTATCTCGAACAATAAAACACAAAACAGTAAAAGATCAATCATAAACAAACAGATTTGAATAATAAAATAAATACAAATATATGAAAGACAATAGTTATGTTCGAGAAGGAGCAGGAAGAAGCACAATGCTTATCTTATCCTGCCCCTACTTCAACAATGAGATTTTAAATCGTATATTTAGAAGAGGGGTGATCTCTGCACAAACCGTGTGCGTCAGGTGCGTCGGAGCATCAGATGAGTTGAGAGAGGAAAATCCCGCACACTGACTTCACTTCAGACTTTTATTGGCAACGTTTCGGTCACAACAAGACCTTCATCTGGCAAAAGTAATTTCTGAATGCAGACAACAGTAATATATAGGCACAATGGGGTGTCGCAGCAACCAATCACAGTCAGGCAATCAGGCTGCCAACGGTGCCTAATAGACACTGCAGGTGTCAGTCAATCATAATAAATACATAGAGCAATCAGAATACATGAGAATCAGCCTTCACACACCTATACATTGACCCAGTAATAAAAATAAAGGGAAAATGATTAAAAGTTCCCAGTAATAAAAGGAAACTTGAAACTGCTATTCCCAGTAATAAATAAATAAAGGGAAGAAAATTAAAATTATTAAAGGGAAGAAAATTAAAATACACAGTAAGAATTTTTATATCAAATGGGCTATTGATTAAAAAGTTCCCAGTAAAATGTGAAGACGACTCGCAGCCTATGTGGGGAAGACGACTCGCAAACTTAAACAGAGAATTAGCGAACATAAGAGCTCTATTACACTGAAAGAAAAACGTCGTTGGATTTAAGTGATTGAATCAATTCAACTGGTTCCACAGGAATCGTTTGCTTTGTCAGCAACCTATACATTCATGTTGATTCAACAAATCAAATTAAAACCATGCAATGTAACTTAGTATGGAAGTGTTAACTTGGTTTGGTCACTTTACTGCAACATCATTTAGTCACTTTAGTTCATCATAATTCATTTACTTTACAACATAATTCAGTCCCTTTAGTCAAACATCATTCAGTCACTTTAGTCAAACATCATTCAGTCACTTTAGCCTAATGTAATTCAATCACTTTACTACATCATTCAGTCACTTCACTCTAACATCATTCAGTCACTTTAGCCTAATGTAATTCAATCACTTTACTTCCAATGTAATTCAGTCACTTTACCACAACATAATTCAGTCATTTTATTTTAACATGAATAAATTACATTGGATTAATTTAATTTTTATTTGTTGACACAACATGACTGTATAGGTTACTGTCAAAGCAAACACTTCATGTGCAACCGATTTCTATAATTCAATTAAATCAGTTTTTATTTATTTTAGCTACATGTTTGTGCACTTATTCAAATGTCTTATCAAAATGTTCAAAGTAACTAAGTAACTATTGTCACTGTACAAGTACAGTGAAGTTATTACATACTTTGAACCATTTGATAAGACATTTGAGTAAGTGCACAAACATGTAGCTAAAATAAATAAAAACTTTGATTTAATTGAATTATAGAAATTGGTTGCACATGAATTGCAAGTTAATAAAAACAAAATACTGTAAACCCAAAATATGATACACTGTTCATGATTCAACAACCACGACACAATGTTATGAATAACAGTTCAGTGACACATTCTAACTGGGTAGAATATTTTTATTTATTTCCGAACTATGGAAAAACCATCTGATCTGTCAGAAGTAAACAAACGAAGCACAATTTCCAACAAACAGTTTTGACCCATATGACAAAAAAACATTTAAATATTGCAGGGGTTTTCAAGATGGAGAGTGGGGCGGGGGTTGGGTTCAGTGAATGAATTAAACATTACATTAGTTATTACATTAGAATAAAATATCTATATTAAAAGATGGTTAAAGGGATAGTTAAATTGGCTCAATTTGTCAGTGGCAATGCGATCAAATAACAATTGTGATGGGGAGGCCCAGATTCTCAGACTTTAAAAACCCCTGCCCTATTCACCTTATTCTTTGCCGATACAGCTTTTTTTTGCCCAGTCATTTCGTAATCGTCTTTCCGGTTTTAAACACGGAAGTAGAGTACACCTACCGCAGTCATTTAGACTTGCCAGAAAGCCGTTTTCAAGCTAAAAAACCCCCAAACTGTTTTAAAGTTTAAATATTTGAAATCTTTAACGAGCAGCGAAGACCGGGAGCGCTGACACCGGTCGGACTAGCTATCTGTCAAACCCTACTCTAGGCTACTGGCAGTGAGAAAACACTGTCGACGTGCTTTTGTAACTAACATTAAATGCCGACCGGGTACAGCCATCGGCTCCTCGCAGCAGTAACTTTATGAACATGTAACTGAAGTTGGCCGCAGTGTAGCTTAATTCTGGATGTTGCCAAATTCAATAGACCCTTTTACAATGGACATCGCAGTGTTGCGCACGCGTCGCAGTATCCAAAACTCTGTGGAACTCAAGCCAAAACGAGAGACCCCTGGAACACAGGGAAAAGACGTCTCGTGCTGTATGTGCGTGTAATCTAGAAAATAATATTTCACAGAATGTAAATTTATACTATTTATAAAAATAGTAAAAAAAATATAAAAATTGTGTTTTATTTATCTCAAAAAATATAGAAATAAAGTGCTATTTAATTATTTAAAACAGAAACTTAACGTTTGTTCAAGTATATAACATAAAATATTAAGTGCTTATTGCTTCATAATTTTAAGACGGTGGGTGGTGTCTGTCTGTGTCTGTCAGTCAGTCAGTATAGAGTCTCCACCCTAATAATCGGTAGGCGAGGGAATGGACCGCCACCCGGGCCGCCGGGAGCGTCAGTAGTGTACACGTTCCTCAGAGCGGAGCGTCAGTAGTGTACACGTTCCTCAGAGCGGAGCGTCAGTAGTGTACATGTTCCTCAGAGCAGAGCGTCAGTAGTGTACATGTTCCTCAGAGCAGAGCGTCAGTAGTGTACACGTTCCTCAGAGCAGAGTGTCAGTAGTCTACACGTTCCTCAGAGCAGAGCATCAGTAGTGTACACATTCCTCAGAGTGGAGCGTCAGTAGTGTACACGTTCCTCAGAGCGGAGCGTCAGTAGTGTACACGTTCCTCAGAGCGGAGCGTCAGTAGTGTACACGTTCCTCAGAGCGGAGCGTCAGTAGTGTACACGTTCCTCAGAGCAGAGCGTCAGTAGTGTACACGTTCCTCAGAGCAAAGCGTCAGTAGTCTACATGTTCCTCAGAGTAGAGCGTCAGTAGTGTACACGTTCCTCAGAGCAGAGCGTCAGTAGTGTACACGTTCCTCAGAGCAGAGCGTCAGTAGTGTACACGGTAGCCTGAGGTGCAGCGCCTATAACATTTCAGATGATCCTCCCACGTGCTACATCCTACCCGTGAAGTTCACACTGTCAGGTGAAAAGAAGCGGCTGGCTACTGCACAAGTCTCGGAGGAAGCAGTACTCACCAGATCAGGAGAGGGCGGAGCAAAAAAACAAACAAACAAACAAACAAAAAACACTAATCTCCACCTTGACTGGAGTTGCTCACTGGCTCAGTTTAATCTTCAAGGTTTGAAGCTTGTCATTGAGCTCAAATGCGTCCAACTCCAGAAGGAACTTCTGAAAGAACTGCAATGTGAAGCGCAGCTTCTTGGGGTATTGCAAGTTCAATGCGTAGATCAGGCCCATCAACATGGCACATGCAAATGGGATGTTGTCCAGCTCCTGCAGCACTGCCACACCCTCGATAATAACCCCAACATCATCGAGTTCAGGGGTGGCAGAATGCTTGGTGGTGAAGATCCCCAAGGTTGTCGCTTTGATGGCGAGCTCGATTGAGGCTGTATCCTTGTCCTAGTGTTGAGAAAAAAACAGAGCGGCATTGTCACAACAACAAAACAAACGTATCATCTGCCTGTCAGCGTGTGTTATCATGAAAAGCAATACAGTAAGATAGGCATACCTACAGTAATAATACTTCACATATCGAGGTGTGTGTGGGGGCGGGGGGGGGCACACGACCCTACTTATCTGGATGGTGAAAATTAATATTACGATTGTTCCTCCTCTGTCCCTTTGCTACATACTGCACCACATGTTGCACATAATTAAACAAGACAAACATCTTAACAGCAACGGTATTAACACTTTCATTGCATTTGAGATGGCTTTGGCTCGCCTGGAAAGCAGGCGAGAGCAGCCGTGTAGCAGCCGAGTGCAGTCAGCCAATCAGAGGCAGAGATGGGTGGGTTATGCAGCATGGGGAAAAACATATCGCATACAGTACAGTCAACCTAGTGACATCATCAAACAGCACCTGGTTAATCTATCTAGCTGAGGTGAATAATGTCCTATGTCCTCCAAGTATTCTTATTGTGTCACTGAACACACGGTGCAAAAAAAATTGATACATAAATATTTTCCTGAAATATCGATAGTATTGTTGAAATAAAATTTGCCCTATCAATTATTGGACAGCTCTATAACAGCGGAACATTGCCAGCACAACTCGAGAGAAAACCAACTGAACTCCTCTCTCTTTCTCTCGGCGTTTCCTGCAGAGCCGCAGCAAGAGGACACAGTATTACGCATGTACATAAGTTTTAGGTTGCTAGACAGTAGACTTAATTGTGTTCTCTTCAATAAGAAAAAGGCCATCAAATTACTTTTATTATTTACATGTAATTTGATTTTCAGACATGGCAGACGTGAAGAATTTAGACTTTATCAAGCACATAGCTCAGAGAGGATTACCACTTAAATATATTGTGAATTACGGATGTCACGGTACTTTTATTCGTCCTGTGACGTCATGGCATGGGCGTCAGTTCGGTGCGTGTAGCTTTACGACGAACACATGAATACTAACTCCTTACGTTTGGCATAATAGTCAATATCCAAATCATCTTGCGCTGTTTATGAACAGTGCACATCAGAAAACATCCCCAGGGGGGCTGTAGTGGGTGTTTATTATGATTATTTAATTATTCATTTAAAGGAGAATTAATTTTTTTTACACCCCGGACCTTATTTCCAGCTTAAAATATGTTTTACTCACCCAAATAACTTTCATTTCATTCGGAAGCCTATAGAAGACATTCTCTTCCGAGTAGAGTCCTCGAACAGGCTATGACGGGGCATGCATAATGCACTCTGTAAACAACATATTTTTTGTCACACCGCGGTTCATTATGGTTGTTATATAATATAGAGAACATGGATTAGCTATGTAACGAACCTCCGTGCTGCCGACAGCCTGATCTGTTTGCTGTCCGAGTGTCCGTCACTCAGCTCCTCACCCTCCCACTCCATGTGTATATACTTTATTCCAGACGGGCTCAAATAAATACACGCAGCCATTGAATTCATCGTCCATAATCTCGAGATCAGATATCAGCCAGCGGTGTGTTGTGTATGTTGTGTAGCATGCTACAGATCTACTAACCTGCGCTCTGAAATCTACCTTGCAGGGCAGAGTTCGAGCTCAGAGCAGTCAATCTACAGCTCTGTAGATCGACTTCTCTGTAGACATACAGAACATACACAACACACCGCTGGCTGATATCTGATCTCGAGATTATGGACAATGAATTCAATGGCCATGTGTATTTATTTGCGCCGGTCTGGAATAACGTATATACACAAGGAGTGTGAGGAGCACTATCAATGTGACGGACACTCGGACAGCAAACAGAGCAGGCTGTCGGCAGCACAGAGGTTTGTTACATAAATAATCCATGTTGTCTATTATAGAACAACTATAGTGAACGGCAGTGTGACAGAAAATATGTTGACTCTACTCAGCAGAGAATATCTTCTATGGGCTTCCGAATGAAACGAAAGTTATTTGGGTGAGTAAAACATCATATTTTAAGCTAGAAATAAGGTCCGGGGTGTAAAAAAACTGAATTCTCCTTTAACCGACTAGTATTTTGGTGCCGACTAGCAAGGATGTTCAAATGTTTAACCAACTGCTTCCCCATATGCAGTCGTAGAGCCAGCCCTACATAAAACTATAACCTAATGCAAGAGAGTCTCACTGTTAGTGTTTACTGGTTTAATACACTACAGGGCCATGCTGTACCAACTTATGACACTAGGTGGTACACTATATTGTTAAAAATCAACACCATAGGTTCAAAATTAATGAAAACAAACCTACCCTTGTGAATTTTTTCCCATTGTACCGAACCGTGACACCGAAACCGAGGTACGTACCAAACCATGACTTCTGTGTACGTGACACCCGTGATTTCTGTATACCGTGCACACATATGTATACATACAGTACATCAGTACAGTAGGAGTGACTTACTATGTACTTCTGGACAAGGAGATCAGGATCCTCGTTGAGGTAGAGGCAGAGTCCGTTGATAACATACTCCCTTCCCGCATCAATATCATCCTTAAAGATAAATGACAGAACAGACTCACGTTTCAGCCAGTGAATTGCACAGCATGCCTTTCAAGAGCAACTCCACACCCCAACACTTTTGTAAACTTATATTTAGCGGTATATTTAGCAATATGCTGTTCAATTACTAAAAGGAGCACATGGTGTTCTAAGATGTGTGGGGTTTAACAAAACAGATATAGTTTTAGATCCATCTTTATACAATGACCAACTTCATTTTGGGATGGGTGCAAATGAGCCATGCTAACTAATGCAGACTAATGTGATTTAAATTTACAGAGTCCGAAGTATTCAGTGGCGATGTCACAATTTGACATACGCTTTATAGGCAAAGGAAGTGAGAGAGAAACAGAGAGAGGAGGGGTGATGACTTGACTTGGAGCCTACAGGGCTGCCTGTCTGTATCAGCAAGGTCAACCTCATGCAGTGGGTGAAAGTGTGTTTTGACCTCTGTGCAATTATTAGCTTATTGATTACGAAATGCCAATGGAACTTCAATTTTCTACAACACAGACTTTTGCACACTTCTTAGGGCGGGTTCACACCAGAAAGTCCGGGTCATTGGTTCGGGCCGGAGAAGAGGATGATACATAGTTTCGTTTTTCAGCTGGTTCGGTTTGCGTTCACAAGGCCAAAATCCACTAGTCCTGCCCACACGAACCAAAGTCACGTGGGCAGAAATCTCGTTCTGTTATCCACCTTATTTTTGTGAGGCTCCGCTGTAAAATAATTCTGGGAGCAATATCCGGACTAGAACGTGAGCAGCTATGTGTTTACGATGGCTTGACGCTGCCTGGATACTACTGTGCACTGTATGAGCGAGAAGCGCCCGGCTACCGGGGTAATCTGCACTGCAGCACATGACTGCAGCGCGTGCCTCCTCGCATCGCATTTCCTTGTCGAACTCCAAAATAACACTAGTTTTGGGAATGTAGCCTAATAATGTTTTCTATCACATCCGCTAACCTGTTGCTCGTTGAACAAGTCGGCATTTATCAGCTCAGCTGCAACGTTTACAGACGGGTACATTAGACGGGCTGTGTTGTGTCAAGCTAGACGTAACGGGGGAAGAGGACAGCAGAAGGAAGCAGCACCCATGGTGCATCATGGCCGCCAAAATAAGGTGGATTGGCCATACAATTTGTCGGGGCAAAAGTAAACAAACCCTGCCACTAGTCCTTTTTGTCTGTTTGTAATGTCGCTGGTAATGAGATGAGATAAGCTAGCTAACTGCTACAGCTAGCAAGCAGCTTCTTCTTCCGCGGTATCTTTTAAAACAGGAAATAACCCAAAAAATCAACCCAAAAAATCACGTGCTTCCTCTGACTAGTCCGGGTGGGGTTCACACCAGAAATGGGCCGCTCCAGAGTTCGCTTGAGCGGACCGAGACCACCTCTCACAGGCGAACCAGAGCGCGGTTTTTAGTCCGCACCAGAGTTCGAGTAGGAGCGTTCACACCGACCCTATGGACCGTACTAAAGGGGAAAGGTCCGATAGACCGGACTAAACAAGGCTGGTGTGAACCCGCCCTTAGATTTCTATTTAATGTATTCTCTGATGACACTGGGGCTTGAAATCCCTGCACCCTCAACCATGACTTTAGTTTTGTTAAAGTTTATATTTGTCAACATCCCCTCCACACAATCTAGACGTGTTGCTAACAGATCCCTGATATAACATCCAAGGGTCTGTGAGCTAGACTATAGGTTGATTTATGGCAGGATGCTCACCATTTTTGACAAGTGTCTCTTGACAGAAATAAAATATTCACATATTTTTTATTTATACTTTGGTGAAAGGTTTCAGTCGTCTACAAGGCAACAGCGAGCTGGCCCTTCCATCTTGCCCCACTCCTAAATGCAAACAATAACCACAGGCCTCCGCTCCTCCGGACCTCCACACAGAGCCCTGTCTGTTTTCCCTGGGGGAGGAAGTTAGTGGCCCAGGCAGGCTGGCTGTCAAATACCGCTACACTGACAAATCTCTCAGCCAATCAGTGTACGACAAAATATGTCTTACACTGAGCCAATGAAAACCGGGAAATTTAGTCATTTCTTACCGAGACCATGGGATTCAATTCCTTCAGCCTGGTCCTTCGCTGCCCCTTTTCCATTGTAAACACCTTCAGCAGGTTTTCAGAGTGCAGGTCCAGTTGCGATAGGAACTTCGATTGTAGAGGGATGGCCGTGATGCGTTTGAACTCTGCATTTATCTTAAATCACATGCATACCAATTCATTAGACCATTTCCACCAAGCACATTGACATACACTCAAGTCTACCATTACAGTAATGAATAGGGTTGTCATGGTGTTGCCATTTTTGCACTGGTGGTGCTTCTCTTCTCAATCCCTGTAATACCATTAATATTGCATTTGGCCGCTGGACGGTGGTAGCACTACCAAACTCAGTCGCAGATGTGATTTCCAAACAGAAATGTCTGGAATAGCCACACTGAAACTCAACACAGAGTACACGTATGTACAGTATATATATATATAGAGAGGGAGAGATATATTAGGGCTGGGACTTTAACACGTTAAATTCGATTAATTAATTACAGAGATTAAAATGCGTTAAAAAAAATTACGCATTTTAATGGCACTTTTTTTTGCACTCCAGAGACCACGTCTCTCAGTGGACGGATTCCAGGCATAGCAATCATACCACTTCAGACAACAAATCCCCACATATGGGAAGTGCGCTGACAAACATGGAAGAAGCAGATGAGAATGCGTTGCTTGGCCTGGTGGATGGGAATTTTGGATAAAAAAGATACTCCCTGATGGAAGTGTGGATAAGAACACTGTTGTTCAAGGCAGCCTCCGGTATCACCTCAATGCTAAACATGTTGCAGCTGCCTGGAGGCCAGAGCTAACGTTAACTTAGCCGCTCATCATGCTTGCAACAGCAACAATCCCACTTAGCTGCTAGTCATAGCATACACGTGTTCAGTTGATAGCTTTTAATCATCCACTCCAAAGTCCGTTGTAAGGTTGGAAAAACACAAACAACTTTTATTCCACACCCACAAGGTGTCACAGGTTACACCCACTGTTCTTTCTCTTGCTGGATAATATCAAACTAATCAAAAAGGACACTGTATAAAAACAGTGCGTCACCACGGCTAGTCTCTGCCTCAACTGAACTGATTCCACCGTACAACAGCTTAGCTGAGGGTGCGGGTGCAATTCTCTTTAAGTGACAGTACACGATTGTCAAAATAAATGAAAAAGCCAATTCTAGACATACAATATGTAACTTGGAAGTTAAATTTAATGGAAAAACATACTTATGAATAATCGTTAGCTTACTTTTAATATTCTAAAGGTCAAAATGTATAACTCAAAATGTGCATCTATTAGGAATAGAACAGATAGTTCTTTAACCAATCTGGAGAGAGGATTCCACACATTTTCTGTTTACTGCAGAGCGGCAGGACTGGGAGACCCACGTTACTGTTTTGTAACAAAATATTAGATAGATATATAGGGAGATATCACTTCCAGCACTTATTCAGTACTAGTAGTATTGAGAAGATATTTTGGGGGGTGGGGACCAAATCCGCTACCATAATTAAGATCCAAGTGTGACCTGTAATCTGGAGAGTATGCTCAATTATTGGTAAAATATCAATGATAACATGCTTAATTAATTGTGATTAATTGTAATGCTCAGTAAAACAAAAAGTTACACACAAAATGAACACTAATTTTATTAATTGAGTACGTTATTGGTACTGTATGTTCAACATTTAGTGGGCTACATTCTAAATGGAACCTCTGAATATGTAGGCTACTTTTTTCTTTCTTTTTTAACAAACATAACGGTGTTCCCAGTGTGGGGCTAGTAAGACCAGGATGAATCCAAGAACATGCCACCAGGAACACGGCCCACCACAACAACCCTAGTACAGAAGACCATTTACTAACCTCAGTCTCGTCGAAGAGCGCTGGCCATCTCGTCATGAAATCGATGACCCGGGGTTCAGAGGCAACAACCTCTTGTCTTCTTAAGGTGAATGTTCTCTCCATTTTAGCCCTAACAGTCTCCCTGTTGTTGCGTATCTTAACATCTGACAGGAGTTCAACCCTAATGTTCTCTAGGGTCTGATCACTCACTCCACAGGGATTGGAGGGGCAGTAAGCCACTTCCCCCCTCTTTGGTTTCTTAACACCAAAAGCAGGACTACGTTTATCCTCTGGTTTACGGTTCAAGGCATTAACGGTAACTTCAGGACATCCAAGTTTCTTGAGATACGTGCGGTAGTTTGCCACCTTGTGTTTGATGCGTCGTTTCCATCCTCCACACCCAGTAAATGAGCCTGCTTCTGCTAAACATGGATGTTTCTGGATGAGCGCCGCTGCAACTGTGTCAACTTCCCCACCTTTGAGATAGACTTTGTATTTGACTATCGCCTGAAGCAACGCCTCAAGTATGTCACTCTTGAGCTTTGGATCACTTTCAATGATCAACAGTGTTCCTTCTTCTCTGTAGGCCTTGTTGTGCTTCTCAAGCTTCAACTCTGCATCGTATGGAAAAGCAGGAATAGTGAAGACTCCTGGCCATGCCAACCTCGTGGGAGTGGACGGTGGGGAGAGCATGAGTGTATCGCCACCAGAAGAAATAGATCCATCAGAGCAACTAGGAACATTTGTTGTAGTTAATTGGGAACTGTCCCCAGAGCCACCAGCAGCAGCATCCACCGGTCTGAAGGGCATGTGGATCACTTTGACGTGAGCTTTGTCTTGAATTTCCTCGATGTGAGTCAAGTTCATAAAGTCGTTTCCAAAAAGTGGATCCATGAATTGCAGTCGAACAGGGTTCTCAATTTGACACTGCCTCCTTATCTCATTCTCCAGCTCAGTCACAGTTTCAGGTAGGCCACCGGCAAACACCACTCTCTGGCAGTTGTCCTCACCCAGGATGACCTTGAGAACCGCTGGGGTTGTCATGGTCAAACTTCTGTGTCTGTGAAAACACACAATAGAAAACATGATGCAAGCTGTAGAGCCGATATCAATTCAAGAGGCATCTTAGCTGGAAGTTGAATGACGTGAAATGTGTGTTGCCACTTCAGGGTTTAAACAAATTATCAAAAGTATTCCTTTCCCAATGGTAGACACTGTAAGGATGTGTGATTTATATTTTAGATATAAAATAATGCAATTAGCCTATTTCACTTTTTTCACTATTCCCAGTCAATTCACCAACAAGACATTAATTACGGCCCGGCACTGGAACACCTAAATGGATTGTAAGGTAGAAACACTCATTAGTGTTCTGCTTGCAGCTGTTACTTCCTGCCTTTTAGAAAGAAAATGGGCGAATTAGGTGGGAACTGGGAGTGAGGCGAATTTAGGGTCTTACTGCAAAGCAACAGTCATTCCTGTTCTAGAAGAGCATGAAGGATGCAACTCTACAATTGATGCATATAATACAGACACACACACATATTTATATATACACACATATCTCTATATATCTATCTATATATAGATATAGATACTTTTTTTTATGACACTCCCCAGAGGAAGGGACCACATGTAGGCCAATTGTAATTGGCAGAAGATTTGAAAATAGTTTCTTCAAAAATAAAAAAATGTTTTCTTTTTTTTTCCATTAATACACAAGTTTAGGTTTTGAACTATCCATTCCACATAAAATGCAGTCGTTTTAGAATCAGTAAATGTTTGTTAAATTGTTAAATAAAAGTCCTTGTTGTCCAGTCCCCCCTTACGTGCCTGCCTAGGTGTGAAAAGCTTCTCCAACTTTGAGGGTTGTTATCTCTAAATGAAACTTTTAGGAGTGTGAACATTCAAATAAGCATATCTCCCTTCATTCTTTTCAGATTACAATGTATGACATAATTTGAGAGTTTACAATCAGAAATGTCATCATCTGTAAAAAAAATAAACAAATTAACTCCGCCTACATGTGGGTCGAAATACCAGCAGCTGTCACATATATATCGTACAGCCCACAAAGTATGTATGCCCCCACCCATAATGTTTAAATTTGTTACCTGACCTTGGACACAGATCGCCCTCTTTAAGGTCACCATCTGCACATGTCCAACTAGATAGTCAGCCAAGGGGTAATCATCAGAAAGTTCACAGATCTCGACAAGAGCAGTTTCTCGTGTGGGAGATGAAGTCAGCTCATAGGCTCTGTAGTGCTCTGTATACCACCCACACAGAACTTTCAAAATGAAAAACAACTTCTGGTGCAAAATACACATTTGATGAATTTCCCCAAATTCAGGTAGTCCACCTTCATCCCCATGGACAACTATCATCCCTGTTCTGTAGTTTATCCCCTTGCTCCAAACATCTTTTGCGAGCTGGATTTCCGATAGGTCAGGATATCTGTGCTTAATAGCTTGAGCGATGTCCTCCTTCAAAATATCTAGTGGGACTATAGATACATTTGAGACATCCAGTGTTGGTTTATCAAGACTTGGAGATGACAAGTGGTACCCAATCATTAGTTGATGTTTCACAGCCAGCGAGAGGGCCACATTTTTAAAGCAACTGGTGTGTCGAATGGCCTGTTTAAAGTAACTGTGCTTTGCCTCAAACCTGATCGTCCAAAGCCCCACAAGAGGACCATACAATCTAATCATTAGAGGGTAATGTTCCAAGTAGTGGTGTTTGGGCAGCAGTCTAGACTGAGGAAAAAGCTCTTGATATCTTTGTCTGTGCTCAGAGATTTTGGCATCTAGGTATCCAATGGACTCATCATCGTGGACTGGGGCAACCACAAGCTCAAGGATCTCTTTTAAGTCCATTAGCACCAGCCATGCTGGATCATGCTCAGGAATCTGGGGCCCAATAAGAAATGGAAGCAATCGTAGCAAGCTCCAATTTTCATGGGCATTACCACCTATGGTTTTCCTCTTTGAGAGATCTTGTGGCAAAACATGTGGCTTATTAGTCTTATCCGTCCACTTGTAGGGGAAATGCAGAATGGAATTGTTAATGTCCGCCACAGTGATGTATTTCTTTGATATTAGTAATGTGAGACACTTTGCAAGTTCGACAGGTACAATCCCTTCAAAGATATCATGGGCAATGTCAGGGGGGTAGCCAGTAAGGACATCAAAATGAGAAAGTGCTTTAGTCAAGGGACAAGATTTTTTCACTCCAAAACAGCTAGTGCCACTCTCTTCAGCTGATCTGACATGAGCTTCATGAAGCTCTTTCCTTCTGAGGCTAAAAGCCCCTGATCTCACCTCTTGCAACTGGAAGTCTACGCTTTTTGCAGTACAAATCCGACAAACATAAGGGCCTATGAAACTTTCAACAAAGCCTGCAATCCCGTGAGCCCCCAGATTGTCGGCTGCAACAGTTTGAATTGTACCTTTTATCGATTTTCCTAAGTGATGTACGAAAATGCCATCTTGTTCCAATAAACGAATATCATTTAGCAGTGGCTCTAAAACTTTTGCATACCCATAGGTCTTAACGTGATTTGATTTGCACAAAATGGCTAAGTAAATTGAGGACAATGAGGAATGAGAGCCTGGGGGAAGGTTACTGAGCACCCAATACACGCCACAGAGCTTGTGTTTCTTACGGGAAGTCCCAAGAGGGTTGCATAGCTCATAGTCATCCACGTATAAACCAATAGATATTCTCAAGTCCTCTCCTGAAAGGAAACTGTTTTGCTTAAAATGTTGGCCGTCCCTGAAAGACCTATAGAGTCCTTTTTCGTTCTCCGCTTCCCCTTGCGTTCTGTGAGTACCAACTATCTTGTCCAAAACATCTTTCCTATTCAAAAGCACTTGCAGGGATTTAAGAATAGGAACATACTGAAAGGTTTTATTTTCTTTATCATCCAAAATGTACTCGACTGGTTCCACAACATTAAATTTAGCCTTATAGTACTGCTTACGTAGATGGGTAGAACTCAATGGACCACCCTTCTGTATAGCTTTATGTATAGGGTTCACTGTGCACAAAGTAGCTGTTATTTCCTCTATGATAGATCTGTCAACCTGGAGATTGTGCTTCTGAAAAATGTCACCTAAAACATTATCAATGAAGGGACTAGAAACAGAACCATTTAGGTGGTGAAGCTCTTGTAAAAAATCATTGATTGCTGTACCTGGTACATGGGAAAAATGTTCTAGCTTCAACAAAGCAGCTGCAAAGCTGTGTTCTATGATATTTGGAAGGTCCGTTGTGGCATCTGTATTAGAATCTGGTTGTGCATCACTGGATGCCTCGCCTAAATCATCATCTGAAGCGTGTTCGCTGGACTCTTGAGAAGCTACTGTGGTAGATGTCACAATATCTGGTTTGAAATCTGCTAGTGAATGAGAATTATGTTTTCTAGCCTTGTGAGATTTTAAAGTTCCAGAGATACACGTTTGAAAATTGCAATCCAAAAACATGCAAGTAACTATTTCATTTTTCTTCAGGTGTGCATATATGTGAGCCCAATAATCCTTTTCTGACGCAATATCTTTACAAAGACAAATATGACAACTAAACAGACAGCTCCCCGATTGTCTCTGACTGGTTTGTGTAATGTGAGATCTATTTAGATGACTTCGAAGAGCATTCCACGTTCTAAAAGAGCAAGGACAGCTTGAATATGCACATGGATAACGTCTATTTTGCCCATAATGGCCATGGGTCACGCGATAATGCTTCAATAGTTGGGACCTACTTGATACAGCTATTCCACAGGCCTTACACTGCCACATTCACACCAACATTATCTGAAACAGAAGACATGCTACAATTAGCCAACAATATAGTAATTAAATAACGTCAAAAGCAGTTCTACTTGTATTATTATTATTGTGATTTCCAAACATTTCCTGCATATATGAAACTATTCAAAATGTGTGTGGGCATATTTGTGAAGCATAATGAATAGCTGTTTTTGCAAATGTATTACAGGGTTTCTCCCAATAGAAAACAATTGTTTTCTGATATTTTCTTTTTACTCTTTAATTTAGGTAGTAGTGCATAGATTTGCTCCACCCATCATTGCTCAGTGCGTGCTCTTGCTCCATTTCAGTCTCTCGCTTTGACCAGGAAGGAACACTCTGTGCCGTTTGTCCCTGTATCTTATTGTTAAATTACTAGCCTTTAACATTACACAAGCCATTTTAGCTGCATCCATCAGCTATATCGAAGTCGATCGGACAAACGGTTCGAGAAAAAGTTTTTTGTGTTGCCAGTAGGTGGCGCTATACCAAAGAGCACGGAACTAAGCACTGCACTCCATCAGGTCCCACTAAGTGCACTCCCCAAGTTTGAAGTCGATCGGACAAACGGTTCTTGAGATAAACCACTTTTTGTGTTGCCAGTAGGTGGCGCTATACCAAAAAGCATGAAATTCAGCACTGAACTCCATCAGTTCCCACTAAGTGCACTCCCCAAGTTTGAAGTCAATCGGAAGAACGGTTCTCGAGATAAACAGCTTTTTGTTTTTGCCAATAGGTGGCGCTATGCCAAAGAGCACGAAATTCAGCACTGCACTCCATCAGTTCCCACTAAGTGCACTCCCCAAGTTTGAAGTCGATCGGACAAACCGTTCAAGATAAACAGCTTTTTGTTTTTGCCACTAGGTGGCACTATTCCTAGTTTGTTGGTCATGATTGTTGGTTCTATGTCACGCCCGTGGAGACAATCTTTCTCAAAAGAAACTTAACATTAGCGACACATCTGGAGACTTTTTCGGACATGGGATTAACAAGCAAGCAGCAGTAAGCAGACAATGACTGAATGCTGGTAAGTCCTCCCTCCCTCCCGCTAGCATTGATGTTAGCTGACTTTTCGCTGTTGAAAAAAGGCACATTTCCAGAGATGGCCTGCAGTGACAACAGAATGCACACGCAGGCTTAGTTAAGGGTCTTACCTACATGTGTATGAGGAGGGCATAATGTGTGTTCATAAGATGCATAGCGTTAACTAACATTATACCATGGTCTGGGTGAATACTCGATTCTGATTGGCTGCAAGGTGTCCATTAAAAAGTGATAATGTACAGTTGATAAAGTCGTTCAGCCAAATGGTCTGTTCACCATTCATATCAATGCGCCATAGATTCAACAGAGTTATCAAGAGAGCAGTTTGAGCTCTATAGTCCCGTTAAAGTTGAGAAAAAAATGTAGTCGGTCAAAGTAAGTATTTAAATCACCCCTGTGTGCTCAGTTTATCAAAAATAACTCTTATTTACAATTTTGATTTTTGTTTCGGAGATTTCCCTCCCCTGACAGAAGCCGGCTCTGAGCCATTAAGTGACGCGCGCGTGCAAGCTGAGCGGGGGGAGCTGCGCCCTGCGGGGGCGAGCCCGGCCATTTGAGCTTTATATCACCGTTAACGCTTAATATGGCACTTTTATAAGTTTAGAAAAAAAAATAGTCAGTCAAAGGAACTATTTAGATTACCCCTGAGTGCTCAGTTTATTAAAATAACGGCTATTTAGAAATCAGATTTTCGTTCTGGTCAGCTGACAGAAGCCGGGCTCTCAGCTGTCAACTGTCAAACCCTCTCTTTACAACTTACAGCAACCAGCAGCCAGGCACTCTGGGAGAGCGTGCGCTGCCTCTTATCACTGATACAAATCAAGTCAAAGAGGAAAAAGACGAGATCAACAAAAAGAAAACGACGAAATGGGGAGTTAACAGCAACACACTGAGAGACGTCCTTGTACAAAACATACCTGGACTCAAACATACTGAAAGCAGATAGTTTTCACTCTACTCCTGCCTCGCGCCATTTACGTCTTATAAGACCCGCAGACGTTAACGCAATTCCCTGGAATGCAAGTTTAAACGACCCAGTTACATGGCGTTGCATTCTTAGATTTTGCCGTTTTATTTTGTATGTTGTTAAATAGGCTACAATTGGCCAAATTATTAGTTAGCTTGACTCTAGAAGAATTGTGCCGTTTGTTTTTCTTCCATAGCGCAAACAAACCCCAGCAAGAACTGGTCAAAACCAGGTTTGTGTGTTTGCTTGTATTGATGGGTAAATGAATGGTTGAAGCTGAAGCCATTACAGTCTCCCCCCCCCCCCGGCTGGACCGTCCCGCATTCCTTATTTCCATTTCAAGAAGTTGGCAACCCTAGCTTGGGTGGACTAGGTGGACTTTTCCCTGCTCCTTCTACTCCTTTGAGTCTGGTGCGTGCGTGGACTTGAGTAAAAAAGAAAACAATGACAAAAGCACAGCGTCGTCCAAATGACGGACAATATTGCCGTAAAGAGTGTGATTTGCAACACGATATAAACAATACACCTTCTTAAGAAACGAAATACAAAACACATCAAATGAAGTACTCTATTGGTATCGGTATCCCATTAAGGGTACTAGTATTGGTACTACTACTGGTATCATTTTTATTTTAAATTAATGTAAACAATACCCAACCCAATCCTAAAAAAGAAAAATACACCAGAGAGAGGGAGCAACAGAGCAACAGAGTGTGGAGCAATTTGGGGCTTAGCGAATCAATGCACAATTACTGAAATACAAATACTGTTTTGCATAAATGTAACTCCACATCTCCAAATTCCAAGTTATCATGTGTTTAGGGCCATATGACAAAATTGAAAATAACTTAAAATGAAAATGTAATTTGATTTGATTTATTGTGGATTATAAAAGACAACACAATCCAAGGGATAAAACATGTGAAAGTGTCTGTAAAACATGGAATATTGCAGAATGTTCCATAATTTGGCTGAATTTGATAAAGGTAGGCCTAATTATCACAATAATAAGTAGATCTAATGATCGTAGCTAATATTTAGCTATACTAAATGATTTCATAATTGTAAAATACGCATAGAGAAATGATTCAGTTTTCGATTCGGGTGTTTTGATAGGCGGGTCGGTCTTGCGTGGGACCCTTACAGCACCTCACAACTTAAGTTTTCACCTTGAGAAATGTCCCAGAGGCTGTCTCAGAGAGTCAAGTCATCAAAAGAAAACAAATGTTCCTAACCCCTAAATTAAAATTATAAATGGAAAAAACAGAATTCGGGGGAAAATAACAGATTTTGTGTTGTGTTATGTGTTTAAGTTAGAGTTCCATTTGTAAACCTAGATTTGTGACTCCACCTGTTTTCACTATTGCAGAAAGTATAGAGCCCTACTACCGGCATGGGGCAGCCTCCACTGTTACAAGCTATGACACTAAGGCCCAATTCCAATCCGCCCCCTAAACACTCAAGCCCTGTTCCCTCACTCCCTCTTCTAATGGCCGCCATCTGAAAGTGGTTGAGTCATCAAGTGTGGAAGGGATCCACATTGGATAAATAGGAGGATTGGGACAGCAGAGCCCTTTGCACTTGACAAGATGATGTTGACTCTGGCAGGTTTGGGGCTCGCTATATATTGTTTATTGTCAAGACACCTAAGGCGTTTGAGGGATAGACTCCCTGATGAGTCTGTTCTCATCCAGGCTCTGGCTCTACATAGTGGACAACAGGTAATTTAAAAATAAATGTACCGTATGCAACATCTGCAATCTGCAACATGTGTAATTATAATTAAAATAAGCGTAATAATGACATGTCACCCAACATTATACACTATGTCAATACAGATTCGGTAAAACTATTTCTCATTCATCAAAAAAGTTGTGTATTGCAATTGTAAAATAAATGATCGATGATTATACTCGGATTGTGTAAAATAACTACCGTAAATTCCGGACTATAAGGCGCACCGGTGTATAAGCCGCACCTTCAAAGTTGACTATTTTTTTCTTATATAAGCCGCACCGGACTATAAGCCGCGGGTGTTTTAATGGTATTTTTTTTTTTTTTTTTACAGTGCACACAGTGTCCGCGGTGTGGTGAAAAGAGGGCAAGAGAGGAAATTAAAACAGAAGTGGATTTATAGTTAGAAAGAGTGCTAAAGAAGAGAGAATTCCGTTTTTTATTTTTTTATTTTAGTTACTCACAGTACTATTGACCAGTCCAACTCAAAAGATATTCGGCAGTTTCACTTTGAGCTCTTGTTCCGCCGCTGTCCATCAATGGTTATGACGAGTCTCGCTGGGTACAGTACGCCAAAGCGCTATCCATTGACTTTAAACTTTTCGATGATGCTGTTGTATGTTGCGCGTTTCTGTTGCACCAACGCGGAGAGGTCCTGCCGGACGAAAAAGCGCGTACCCTCCCAGGTGAGGGGCTTCTTCCCCGCAGCCTGGAGGATGAGTTGACGGTCGGGCCAGCGGAGTAGGCAGATGAAGATGGCCCTCGGTGGCAGGTCGGGGTCTGGACGTGGCCGAGGCGCCCGGTGTGCCCTGTCCACCTCTGGTGGTTTCTCGCCTTCCTTCAGGTCCAGGATGTAACACAGGATTTTGCCACGAAAGCGTCCATGTCACCAATCTCAGCTCCCTCTTTTACATTGATCAGGCGAATGTTATTTCTTTTACTCCTGCTGATTAAGTCATCAACCTGCGTGTGCAGGGGTTCGATTTGTTTTTGCATTTTATCCACTTTCGGACTCACTGTGTTGTTTTTGTCCTCCAGTGCGCTGATGCGCTTTTCCGCATTAGAAACTCTGTTCGCTTATTTTCTTTAGTGAGTGAGTGGATGGACTTCTGCACGTTTTCAAACTTGTTTTCAAGCTGCTCAAACCTCTGAGCGATGTCGGACTTAATCGATAGTGTTTCACGGAGTAAAAGTTTAGCCCAAGCCGTGTATCTCCAGCCTCCAGCAGGTGAGTCATTTCCTCATTTATGGCGGTGATTGCTTCGTCTTTTTCTTTCTGCTTACCTGTGTTGTGTTATGTTATGTTATGTTGTTAAAAGAGGGCAAGAGAGGAAATTAAAACAGAAGTGGATTTATAGTTAGAAAGAGTGCTAAAAAAGAGAGATTTTTTTTTTTTTTTTTTTTTTTTAATCCATAGATAAGCCGCACCGTTATATAAGCCGCAGGGGCCAAAAAAGGCCAAAAAACGGGGAAAAAGCCGCGGCTTATAGTCCGGAATTTACGGTACTTGCATTCCTATGATATAATATTTTTGTCTACTCTGAAATCCCTATTAATGTAATGTTTCATTGTCAATTAAGGCATTCCAGCGCACTCGCAAACACCGCGTTCGTTTCGCGCGTGTGTTCTTTTATTTTTTTGACAGATATTTGCAGCCTTCCCCGTTTTATACGTCACAACGCTATGCATTGTGGGCAATTCCCTTTCCGTAAGTGGCCACAGCTGCTCCCTTACGGTAAGGGGGCAGAAAGGGCTCACTCTGAGCCCTCATTCACTTTGCGATTTCACTGTGGGACATCCCTAAGCCCTCACTCCCTTCACGTGAACGCGCCTCTAAGGGCTTGAGTCAGTAAGGGGGCGGATTGGAATTGGGCCTAAAACACCAGCTCTGCCTTTGGACCCGCCTCCTTCACTGCCTGATGTTGTGGTGGCAAAACTTTATATTTGTGGTAAACACTTGAACCATTTATACTCAATGCAGGCTACCACAGATAATTTCAGTCATTCAGGTAATGGGATCCTTTAATGTCTATATACACAATAAGAAAACGTCTGATTTGTGTGGGATGTGAATTAGGCTAAGCGATCAGTTTTTTATATTATGTATGGGAAACACATATCTTAGCCAAAGCCGCCCTCTAGAGGCCATCTGACCAAGCAACAGATGATACGCTTATTAGTCTGGTGATTCATGATGAACCTCACATCTGATGGGTGGATATTTGTGGCACAAATTTCTACAGGATAGGGTTTGAAAATGGGGTATAGCCTATCTCATAACTAAAACTATTATTGGCTAAATGTAGCCTACTCTACACATTTGTAAATGCCTGTTTCAAATGCATACGCCTAAACATTTACTGTAGTTGAATGATTGTCATTGACACCCAAACCATGGCTGCTCAGGTATTAATAGGGATGCACGATATATCGGAAACTAATAGACCACACCAACACTGGCAAGCTTCGTAATGTATAGCACTGTTGAAACCTAGGCTGTCACTAAATTAGCATTAGTTAACAGCAAGGAACTTCTATATTAACGATTGACAGCTGCAGAATAAGTTCTATAAAACGTGTTTATAAATAATTAGCTATAGGAAAACTTTTTTACAGGTGGAAGACCCCCCAAAATAGACTGTCTTATATAATTTATCAGGGTTTATGGTACTTTCCATTGGAATATAATCTTTGATTATATGAACAAACAAAAAATATACTCACCAAAACAAATGAGCCTGAGGGAGGGAGTGTGTGGGATGGTTATCTGTAACAACATACAACATCAAAAGGCATCATGATGAATCGTAGAATCAAACTGTTGACAGGTGAATCATAATCTAATTGCGAGGCCAGTGAAAATTCACAGCCCGAGTATTTAAGGTCACTTTTACAGTAATTCTCAACCATTTCCATATTAGGATTTAATTTAGCAGGTCTATGCATTAGGGCCACAGACCCCCATTTGATGATGATATTGTGTCTCTCTGACCCAAATTTCTAAATATTTTTAAGCGGGGCTGTGCACATACAATGCGGTTTTGGAGCTGCCAGCGTCTTTCTGCAAATCATTCTCTATGTAAGGACCCGCTTAGCACACTCCTCTTTCAAGGAACACACCTGGCTTTTAAACGCTGGTGGCATCTAGTTTTTTTGACAGAGCGCTCTGGGCGTTTAAAGCTGAAAAAAATTGAACATTTGGAGGAAAAGCGTGCTGCTCGTCTTTTCACTCCTCCTACCTCTCCTCCTCCAAGAGCAATCCTCAACCTCTGCTACTGCCAGAATTGGCAATAATCTGGCTTTCATCTTTACAGTCAATAACATCAAACAGACAAAACCAGCTGGCTCCTGTCCAAAGTTTGTGATGAGTTCATTCACTATAATAAAATACATTTGTTGGACGACTGGATAATAGCTTTTGTTTTTTTGTGTTTTATTTATTAATCGAGTCTGCAAACCCGAACCCAATTAATTAATTATATAAGGAGTGGTGTGCAGCACTGAATAGTTAGATAATTATTTTTAAATAAAAATATTATTTAAAATAAAGATTTCGTTTGCTAAAAGTTATGCAATAATATGTTATGTATTTAAGAAATGATTAGGCTACATCTCTCTTTTTTCAATAGGCTACATTTTGACTGGGCCAGTAAATATTCTATAAGGCCGGAATTCTGGAATGTTGCTCCATTGGCCGGCCAGAAAAAATGGTAGCGGAACAATCCCTGCGTTGTATGTGCACCTAAGGCTGCATTTACATTGCACTTGGAATGTAAAGTGCAACTTTTTTGCAGGAATGTTTTCACACAAGTTTGTGAAAGCAAAATAAATAGCCTATCAAATTAACGGGCTGCATCCAAGGATTTCCCCCCCTAAAATAAAATTAATTATCATCTTAATTCAAGATGTTTTATTTGGAGACAACTTGAGTTTTAAAATAGCACTGTTTGGATAAAGAATCTTCTGTGCATTGGGAGATGAATTTCAGGAGGCATTTTGAACAAAATTGGACTTACGGTGTTTGAATAAAGCCTTCATATGGTTGGAACGGGAGCAAGACACGCTGCAGTCAGCCAATCAGCAGAGTACAGCCTCTGGAAATGGGCGAGGACACACACACAGCATTTTCAATCATGTGCGACTCACAACGAGAGGCAATATCCCATGTGTCCACTTAGATTACAGTCACATTGGGCCATGTCTGATTCATATCAGACTTATTTCAACACACAACACATTCAGAAGAATCTGATGAAGGTCTCTGGACTGAAACGTTATTCTGTTAAATGAACATTTTGCATTTGGAGAGCAGTGGGGAAGTGTCAGAGCCTTAAAGGTATTCTGAGAATACCATGAATTCTCAGATTGAAAAAATAAAATAAAAATAAAATAATAATAATAATAAAAAAATGTATCTATGTGGGTCTTATCTGTGATTGTATAGTGTTAAAACTTGTTTTTTGTACATGCAGGCCACATTTGAGTGGTTTCTGCTGGGAAAGCATTTAAACCAATCAGATATTTTCTACGGACTAGTGTCTGGGGAGAATATCTTCTATCCAAGGGATGCTGAGCCTTGATAGAATCTGATAGAATTCACTGACCAATGAATGAAAGCATATGTGTCGATTGACAATTGACTCAACCAATCATATTTGAGTTTGTAGTCAATGGGCGTATTCTTTCATGCTCAGGGGTATTCTAGCTGACCTCGGTGCTCATGTGACTTGAGGCGGAGCTATTGCCTTTGGTGTGAGATGCGGGGATTTCCACATAGCGAGCTGGTTCAGCACAGTATTGAATAAGAATTTGATAGAACATGGCAGCAGGTGGAGATGATAGGGGCAGCAGCAGATATTATCGCGGACTTACTGGCAGTGCCCTTTTCAAGACGGCCGTTTAATGAAAAAATGGACATTGTTGAAAACGTCCGGAAATATGGACTTATGGAATAATAATAATAATAAAATTACGTTTATTATAATCATTGTAATTATTTAATAAAATAATGATAATTATACCAATTACAATATTCAATTAATGCTATTATTACTATTATTATTATATTTTAATAAAATGATAATAATTATAACAATAACTATGTGTAATGAATGCAGTGAGCCTATGTGAATGTGTGTGTGTGTGTGTGTGTGTGTGTGTGTGTGTGTGTGTGTGTAACCAATTTGCGCAACTGCAGGTGGAGGGGGGTATAATAATAATAATAATAACAATTTGATTGATTCAATATAGTGTTTCGACCACTATTTGACCACACTTTTGATGGCATAGATTTTCGTTACCTTTCTTTGTGATGTAATTAAAAAAGAATTAGCATTTTTGATAATACATTATTTCGATGTTTGAAGTGCGGAGAAATTAATTGGAGCCACGGCTTTTGAGAAGCCAACACAATAGCTTGGGGTTGCATCTCCAAGTGTTTTAAAATAATAATAGGCTAATAATAATAATAATAATAATAATAATAATAAAATTACGTTTATTATAATCATTGTGATTATTTAATAAAATTATGATAATTATACCAATTACAATATTCAATTAATGCTATTATTACTATTATTATTACTATTATTTTAATAAAATGTTAATTATAACAATATGTGTAATGAATGCAGTGAGCCTATGTGAATGTGTGTGTGTGGTTAAGAACAAGGTACAGAAGGCCCCATTCTGCACGGTTCGCCTATAATAATAATAACAATTTCTCAGCCAAATGGTGTTGAGATTTGTTTCTATATATGAGTGCTCCCATTTCCTGCGTCAGAATGACAAAGATCCTTTGGTCGAAACATTAATGAAATAAACTGAACAGGACGTTCAGCTTATGTGACCTTATATTTTAAAAAATGACATCACCATGAGTTTGTGATTAAAATATTAACAGTGATATCAGCAACTATCAAAATGCACACAGACCCACAAATCTATATGAGTAACAGGAAGCCTACCGTTTCTGCCTGATAAAACAGTCTGTCTGGGTCACCCTATAAATGAACAGACACAATGTCTGATATTAAAACAACCATCTGAATTTAGACACAATTTGTGTGTGTGTGTGTGTGTGTGTGTGTGTGTGTGTGTGTGTGTGTGTGTGTGTGTGTGAGTGAGTGTGAGAGAGAGAGAGAGATACTATGAAATAACTTACAGCAGACTAACCCTTTGTATTTGAGATGTCTGTCTCTCTGATCACTCACACACACACTGTGTGCCAGACAGCCCCAGCCGACCCGTGTCAAGCCAGGCCACGGGGAGGGACCGCAGCGGCCATCCAGAGTCAGAGATGCTCAATGCGCGCCCGCCGCCACGCAACCTCTCCCCAGGGGGAGAGAGAGACGTGACGGACGGACGCGGCCTCGAGCCAGGCCGATGCAGTGGGGGATACCCTCTGCACCGGGCGAGACGTGTGTGTGCGTGCATGCGTGTGTGGAAGAGCTAATTTGGCCTGTGAAATGGCGCTGCAGTGCATCCATTGTGCGCTCTTTCTCTCTCCCTCTACACGTGGTGTATGTGTGTGTTTGAGTGAGTAAGCACTAGGGCACGTAGAGAACGCTCGCGCAATGGACGCACATTGCAGGCCCTTTCACAGGCTAAATTAGCGCTTCAACAGCGGAAGCTACACACGGTACGGTAGGCTACACTTATGGAATTATAATAGAATCTATATTCAAGAGGGTGTTCAAGAAATTTGAGAGCATTATTTATCAATTTCACGTTCATATTTTCGACCCTTGGACTCAAAAAGCCCCTGCATGTGCTCAGATTTACTCTGCTTGTCCTCAAACTATACGCTCGCGCTCAAAACTTTACACTCGCGCTCAAAACTTTACGCTCGCGCTCAAAACTTTTCTTTATGGACAGATTTCATGCACTCACATTCAAATATCATGTCCTCGGACTTCGATTTTGTCTGCTTGTGCTCTCAGTCTATGCTCCCATTCAAATTGAGTGTGCTCTCTCTTGGAATTTCTCCTCTTGGATTTTCTCTTTGCTCTTGGATTTAGAGCGAAACATCAGTATCAAAAAGATAAACCAATAGAAAGCCAGTATAATGTTGACCAATCAAATATCCCTGGGTGGTTTCTGGGTGCATTTGTTTTAGTTTTAGGCTGTCCCGTGTGGGCGGTTTTCTAAACTCCAGTAGGTGGCGGTAATGCACATACATATGTTTGCCAACCGCCATCAAACTCCAAAAAAGAAGAAGAAGAAGGTTTTTTCTACCAACACGCAAACAGTTCATGTTAGCAGGTATCGTTACATTTGTTTATAGTCACGTTATTAGTGTTTAGACATTTGGTAGATGTGGTTTTTAATCGCTATAGTATGACTAGCTCTATAGCCTGGTTGAAACAGGACACCCGGTTTAACGCTATCAGGTTATCAATGTGTTTTACTGTCAATGGTATTTACTGTCGATACTGGCTAACGCAAGACCAGCGATTAATGTTAGTTAGTCGGTATTTTGAGTGTTTATTTTATGTTTCATCGTGGCATTCCTGTTCACTAACGTTACAATTGCTAGCTTTAACGTTAGCTATTGTTAGCTAACTAGTCGTAAACATTAGCTTGCTACCTCCGATTGGAACTGTCTTTCGGCTAGCTATGCTAACCTAGAAAGAGGTCTTTCTCTTTCTAGGTTAGCATAGCTATTAGTTGGCATGCTTTATCAAGGTGAATGCGCTGGGCAATGTTACCATCCATGGCATAATGTGTTGATAAATTATACTGTCGATCGATGGTTCAACCAGCAAATGCATGAGGCCAGACATTAATGTTCGTTTATTACAGTCGGGCCGCCGGTGGCATTTTGTTAGCTAGCGGTATACTCTCATGAGGCATTCCTGTTGTTAGCTACAAGCTCACGTTCTTTTCATTAGTTTTGTTAAACTAACAAGAGCAATGCCGATTGCCGAATCACTTATGTGGCAAACACATGCATTTAAATCCCTTATGTAACTTTCCTAACGACGTTAAATGAGCCACTAGCCAGCTCGGTTCAGGGCTTTATGTATCACGTTAACGTTAAGCCTAGCTTGGCCTGATCGTTACGCGATACACTTATCGTAATGCTATGACATATTATCAGAGCCATTCATAAATCCATCTGGTTATTTGGCATCACTACTGTAACGGACTGTTCAGTGTTGTGATCTATTTGCGTTTGTATGTGAGGCTCTGTTTAGTGTTCACTCAAGGGTTGTTGTGGTCCTGCTGTGGTATTCGGATAATAAAGTCAAGCCTTTTATAACGTTACAGCCTGACTACCGTTTATTTTCTTAACAAAGTGTGAATAGGCGGACCCGAATACACGGCTACATTGGTATCAGCGGTGGGATTATTCACAGTTTTGTTTATTTGTGACGTTAAAGTGCGGAGGAGCCGTGTTAGTGCATTTAGCTTAGCTGCAACAGTATAGCCAGACTGTTCAACACTGAACAGTCTGTTACAATACTAATTTGATTGTTGATTGTGTGTGTGTGTGTGTGTGTGTGTGTGAGAGAGAGAGCAGATCTAGGTTTTTCTGTCATCTGTCTGTCTGACTGAGGAGCCCAGATCAGAAACGCCATCGAGCAACGACCTCTGAATAATGTAAGTTATGCTATCCTTCAAATGTAAATATAGGGGACTGGTAACTAGTAGTTTTTATTAAGTTTACACAAATACACATTCCATCCTAAAAGTATAAATTCCATCGCTACATGTAGGTGTGTTTGCATAGCACATTTTTTAAATCAGATTTCCACAGAGAGGAACATATTAATCTACTAGGAATCTCGCGATTCCAAGGCTCGCCCGCTGCGCGGCCTCGCCCACGCTGCTGGCTGCCGAGCTGGCCTGCAGCTCGCATGCGCAGCTCAGCCACTGCGCGGCCTCGCCCACCGTATGGGCTCACCTGCTCTTATGACATCACTGATGATGTCACAACTTCATCGCTGATGGCATCACAATTGCTCTTATGGCATCACTGATGATGTCACAACTTCACATCTGATGACATCACTGATGACATCAACAGTCTTATGACATCATCGGTGATGGGGGTAATTGAAACAGGGAAACAACTAGTCTCGGCTCCCAGAGGTTTGGTGAGCTGCGCCACCAAACGTCTGGGAATTTCACTGCCAGAAACTGTCTGTCCGAGCCCGGCGAGAACGGCCGGCAGCAGACACGCCTACATTTATTATTATAATTTTATTTGGTAGCGGCAATGCCATTTATCATAGTCCTAACACAGAGCATGAAGCTGATATGCTCCAAACAAAATTTATAGCTGTTGTTTATTTTACAATAATGTTTCCTACCCGGAAGTGGTCCGCTTGCTACTGTGAGTCATCAGCAGGCTCTGTAACGTTAGCCTCGGGAGTCTGTCTTATCGCTGGGGAAAAGACCTCTAGCCGCCGGGGCCGGATGAAACACGTCCTATTAACAGGTTATGTTTGTTTCTAAGTGATTAATATGTTTCTCCGCAAACGCTGCGATGTTTTGCGAGACACTGGTTCTGCATGAGCGTCACTGCGCCCAGAAAGCAGGCCCGCCCACAACACTCATGATTGGTTCTCCGATGCAAGGTTTCCAACAGCGCCACCTAACGTTATGCAAAGATTTAAATAGTAATATTCTCAGTCTTACAGGAGTGAAACGGATTAAGACTGAGGGCTGAGTCTAGGAAACAACAAACATTGCCCACATGTTCCCTTTTATAGATAATAAGATAGATAGATAGATAGATAGATAGATAGATAGATAGATAGACTGATGGATCATCACTGACAGTCCTGGAAAATGATCTCTAGAAAAGAACCCTGAAGTAGAGAGTCACTAACTCCACCCTCCTCTCTCCTCCCAGTTCGAGTACGGCCGGACTCCCAGCCTGAGGACGTCTACATGAACAGCTGATCTTCCTCATGTCCACTGAAGCGTCCCAAAACGTCACTGCAAGAACAGCGTCATTCACCAACGCCACTTCCACAGGACGCATTGACGCCGCCTCCTCCTCCACTCCGGACCCCTCTGGAGCCCGACCCTCCTGGCGAGACCGGGACAGCGCGCGCGCATGCATGCATGCATGCAGTCAGCTGAACGCAGCCAGGACGCTGTGGGCTCCCAGCCTTCTCCTCGAGGCCTGATGGCCGTCTGCACAAGCCACACAACAGCTCTGGGGCTGGTAAGCAGTGCTGGAAGCATTGTAATAGACTAACTGTCCATTAATCTCCTTATCAGGCACCCAGAAGTAACGGGACTAATTTTAGTGTTTTCTTCCAATTTGGGCCAGTAGGCTAGTGTCGGCCATATTGGAATTTTTTGTATTTTCATTCCTTTCATGTTTTTTGTCCTGTCTAGGGTGTCTCCTGTTTCCTGCAATCAGCATAATTATATTTTATATATATATATTTATATTTTATTACCCATAGGTTCCCCAAGGTATTAACTAACTAAACTAATCTTTTACGGCCTAGTGGTGTGCTGTGCTTCGACCCCTGAACAGATGGGTGAAATGATTTGGCTTGACGTGCTTTAGCCTATCTCTTAGACGGTCTTGAATTGTGTGGTGTGGTTTGGTTTTACCCATGTTGTTAAATTATGAGCTTGATCTTATGCATGTGTGCCCAAATGTTTGCTGAATTGCAGTGTCCTCTGGAATGGAGTGTAATATGAAACTGGCCTAACAAGTACGGTATTGGTTGTGGCAGTTTGATCTAGTGGGACAAGCTACTGGGAAGAGGGGAGCTGATTTAATCTGCAGAAAACAGTATTTTGTATGTTAATGATTTATTCCTAAACTAAATGTTAATAAATGGAAATGTATAAAGTTTACTCCGTCTCTGTGTGTGTGTCTTGGGGATTGAAATAGGTGGTGTCAATTCAAGTGGGCCAGTTGCCCCAGAAATTGTTCAAGTGTGACAAATACATTTCAAATGTGCAATACTTATTGCACTTTTATTTTATTTCATTCTGTTCAGTTGCGCTTAAATTTTGTTTTAGTCTTCAGTGATACAGTTGCACTTTGAATCCTTTTGGGCAAATACGGTTATAATAATACATTTGAATGAAATTTGTGAATGACAGTTTTGAGTCAATTTGTCCACTGTTATTTTCTTCTTCTGGCGTTTGTTCTTAGACTTTCAGCTCCGTTGAGGCGAGCCAGACCACTGTGTCATCGTCCAGGGCAATTAAGCCATGATCACCGTTTGGTGGCCGGTGTTTTGGGCAGCTATTCATTATGTGCTCCACAGTCTGTGATGGGTCCCCACATTCACACTGGGCGCTGTCCGCGAGGCCCCACCTCAGCATGTCTGCCCCGAAACGCCCCACGCCTGTCCTCAGGCGGTTGAGAGTCGACATATTGGTTTCGGGGCAGGTGCTGGCCAGGAACGTCCGTGGGGTCCTTGATGTAGCGGTGGACCCTAGATGGTTCGGCTGACGTCCACTGGTCCCTCCATCTTGCCTTGACCCATGAGGGCTTAGGGATGTCGGCTGGTGTTATCAATATAATGTGATGTACATATTATTACACTACAAGGGTGGCACACAGCAAGTTGTACTTTCAGCTCTGTTAAAATGTTTAGTACATTATGTATACTAGAGTATTGCAATATATCGCATTCTGCATTTTTTTATTGAGTGCTTCAGAATGTTATTGCTGTTTGATGTCAGAATATTTTTTGTAAAGCCTGTGTGTATCTGAGCAGTTCCCAAATGATGGGAGAGTACATGAGTTGCCTACAGTATATGGCAAGAGGAAAGATTCAGAGGGACAAATGCTGTTGTGCTAGCAAGTGCTATTGAACACTAACCAGTAGTTTTATGGAGATATCTGGCACAGTTCTATTGCAAATGAGATTCCTTTAGACATAGGCCTACCTATTCTCTGAACAGTCAAATTAGGTCATTCCTAATGGGGGTTAAGTGGCATAATAGCCTATAAGTTAAGTAGTGCTTTACGGAAAAAAGGAAAATGGACTGATGTGCACAAACTTGGATGGACTGAGTTTCATAAATGCATCAACAAAATCAACTTAAAAAAATCCATTAAATCTGGATTAAGCATCGACAGGTACAACTTTACAACAGCCAGAAATAAAGTGACACTGGAGCTGCGAAAGGCCAAAGCAAACTTTTGGATTCAAATTATTGTGAACGGGGAATAGTAAGAAAATATGGCAGAACATAAACAAATTAACAGGGAGACAATACAAGAAGGATATCAAAGGCCTGGAATTAAAAATTTACAACCAGCTTGTGCCGAGACCCTGTTATCCTGGCACAGGAATTACATTTTTTTTTTATAAAATCCATCGAAGACATTTCTAAACAGTTCACCTCATCCCTGCATCCTGACAGACCAGTAAATAGAACAGCAGACAACCCACCACTACAATTCTGCATCCAAGACATTTCTGAGACAGAAGTCATCAATATCATCAGTGCTCTCTAAACAATTCAAAAGCCAAGGATGTCTACGGTCTCGACACCAGCTTTCTGAAAACACACAAGGAGGCGCTGGCGTCCCCAATCATGCACCTTGTTAACCTGTCCATTAGGCACTCGGTGGTTCCTGGGGCGTGGAAACTGGCCTCAATCACCCCCACTTTTAAAGCAGGAGACGCTCCAACCTGAATAATTATAGACCGATCAACATCTTGCCCATCATCTCTAAAATGATGAAAAATGGATTGCCAAACAAATAATGGAATTTCTTGGTAATAGTCAAACCCCCCTGCAGCCCATGCAGTTCAGTTTCCGACCAGACCACTCTACAGAGTCTGCCTTGGTCACACTCATTGAAAAATGTAAAAGCCTATTAGATAGAAAGGGCTGTGTAGGCACTGTATTTTTAGATTTAAAAAGGGCGTTCGACACTGTCAACCATGTTGACATTGACCCATGTGTAGGCCTGGCTCACCAGGTCCTGTCTCCTACTGAACGCAAAAAAAACTGTTTGTATGTTTTTCTTGAAGCAAGCTACAACTCTTACACATTCCAACGTATTCTTAGGAACTGAGGAAATCAATGTTGTTAAGGAGTTCAAATATTTAGGTGTTATGCTAGATTCCACTCTCCTTCAGGAGCCATGTTAAAATGGTGTCGAAAACAATAAAATCCCATCTACATAACTTTAGGCAAATACGGTGTTCCTTATCGGATAGTGCTGCCATGATGTTCCTGCATTCTATGATACTGTCACATTTGAGCTACTGTTTGACCAGCTGGTCTATGACAGGCCCAACAATCCTTAAGCCAATTGAGATACTCTATAAAAAAGCATTGAAAATTCTGGATAAAAAAACCTTTCACTTACCACCACTGCAATATTCTAACCAAGTACAACATGCTAAGTTTTGACGATTTCAGAAAAATTCACCTCCGCTTGTCTAATTTACAAAATCCTTCATGGCCTTGCGCCACCTCCTCTTAACACCTTCATTAAATACAGAGCAATGTCCAACTCGACTCGATCCACCAGAGCCGTCACGAACGGAGACTGTGAGGTTCCACTAAGAAGAACCTTGTTTGGTCAGAATGTGCTGTCCTTTAGAGGATGCACGGTATGGAACAGCCTACCCCCTTCCATAAGGGAAAGCTCCAGTCTGGTCACCTTCAAGGGCCATCTAAAAGCGTGGCTGAGACTGAACCAGTCCTGCGACCATGTGTGACCTTGCAGGATGCTCACACTTGTATTACCTTTCACCATTAATAATTGAATTTTCCTCTTCTCTCTCTTTACTAATTGTACTGTATTGCTAGGATTGTATATTTCCCATGTATTTTATGAGTTTTCTCTGTCACTGTGCTTGTTTTCTGGGTTGCATCAACCGGCCAAGGGACTGCAGACGGAAACTAGCCTTCAGGCTATAATCTGGCATATTTACATGTACTGTTTGTACTGTTCATTAATATGCACTGTCCCTCCCCCCCCCCCCCCCCCCCCAAAAAAAAAAAAACAGTCTCTGCAAATCTGCCACCAACAGAGGATGCATTTGAACAACATGTCCAAAGAGCAATGTATCAGACAGCGATATGGTGTGTCACAGTCACATGCCCAAACCCTTGTTATGGTAAGTGGTAAATGGCCTGCATTTATATAGTGCTTTTATCCAAAGCGCTTTACAATCAGTAGGTACATTGACAGAGACATTCCTATCGGCAAGGGATGGGAAACAAGTGTCCATATACCAGATCAAATGAGCAGCCACTTTTTATTCGTCTGTTTTGTTTTTGCTTGGTTAATTTGTTTTCTAGTCCGTTTCTGTTTATGAAATGAAATGAAGCACTGAGATTTGGGGCTACCATAAAACAAATGTATTATTATTACTATTATAATTGTATTATTTTGTCATGTCAAGACAGGAGATACTACTGATTTATATAGTTTGGATTAATGTTCCAGTTTCAATAAAACTTGCAAAATGTACATTAACTTTATTTTATTGGGTTACCCACATTCTGACTATTTGGTGATGTAGTTCAGCCACCTGGTATTTCCCTTTCCAAATATGATGACCATCAGAGTGAGCATTCTTAACTTATAGGCTATTATGCCACTTATCCCCCATTTGGAATTACATAATTTCACTGTTTCAGAGAAGAGGTAGTAGGCCTATGTCTAAAGAAATCTAATGTGCAATAAAACTACCAGATATCTCCATCCTGGTTAGATGGACCAGGATAGACTTTCAGCTCCGTTGAGGCGAGCCAGACCACTGTGTCATCGTCCAGGGCAATTAAGCCATGATCACCGTTTGGTGGCCAGTGTTTTGGGCAGCTATTCATTATGTGCTCCACAGTCTGTGATGGGTCCATCCTGGTTAGTGTTCAATAGCACCCTAGACAATGAAGTAATGGTCTATTTTTTAGGGATTTCTGTTTTTCTGATAAATGAGAGAAAAGTGATGGAGTCCTATGTTCCTATCACCACAAAGTACAATTTCCGCCTAAACTAAAGCTATGTTTACAGGACTATAATTCAATTTTTGTTTTAGGTAAATCATTTGACTATTTGGTGAAGTAGGATTGGGGTAGTTCTAAAGAACAACACCAACAAAAAGTCCCCCCGTGACAATCAATTTAATTAATGGGAGACCCTAAATATAAGAAAATCATTGTTGGGTTTTGTTCTACCTCGGGTAGGGGTGTATCTCAAAATCTGAGGGCCCTTTCTGCTAGACTGGTATAGTGGTGTTTATATTGAATAGCACAAAGGTAAATTGTACATTCAAAAGACATGCAGACCAGTCACCAATCCTGTAGTCTTCCTCTATCCAAGTAGTTCTCAGTGGGCTCTGGGGATCCCCAGGGATCCTTGAGGGGTTTGCAGGGGGTCCCCAGCAAAACGGGGGATAATTTATTTTCACTATAACAATTTCCATAAGTAACAGTGACATAATTTGATGACTTGAATGACTTTTGGTCAAGGGCTTCCGTTTCTGTACTAAACCATTTAAAAGCAAAAATCCTATCAGATGGGGGACCCTGGGCCAAAATCTTATCAAATGGGGGATCCATGGTCTAATTTGTGTCCGTTTAGGCGTCCTTGACGTGAAAAGGTTTGAGAACCACTGTATCCAAAGAAACTGTTAAGCAACAGAATTACAGTGAAAAGTTCTATAACCTACCCAACACTTATATTTGACAGTTAAAATCCAGGTGCATAAAAGCATAAAACTACTGGTTAGTGTTCAATAGCACTTGCTAGCACAACAGCATTTGTCCCTCTGAATCTTTCCTCTTGCCATATACTGTGTAGGCAACTCATGTACTCTCCCATCATTTGGGAACTGCTCAGATACACACAGGCTTTACAAAAAATATTCTGACATCAAACAGCAATAACATTCTGAAGCACTCAATAAAAAAATGCAGAATGCGATATATTGCAATACTCTAGTATACATAATGTACTAAACATTTTAACAGAGCTGAAAGTACAACTTGCTGTGTGCCACCCTTGTAGTGTAATAATATGTACATCACATTATATTGATAACACCAGCCGACATCCCTAAGCCCTCATGGGTCAAGGCAAGATGGAGGGACCAGTGGACGTCAGCCGAACCATCTAGGCTCCACCGCTACATCAAGGACCCCACGGACGTTCCTGGCCAGCACCTGCCCCGAAACCAATGGTCGACTCTCAACCGCCTGAGGACAGGCGTGGGGCGTTTCGGGGCAGACATGCTGAGGTGGGGCCTCGCGGACAGCGCCCAGTGTGAATGTGGGGACCCATCACTGACTGTGGAGCACATAATGAATAGCTGCCCAAAACACCGGCCACCAAACGGTGATCATGGCTTAATTGCCCTGGACGATGACACAGTGGTCTGGCTCGCCTCAACGGAGCTGAAAGTCTAAGAACAAACGCCAGAAGAAGAAAATAACAGTGGACAAATTGACTCAAAACTGTCATTCACAAATTTCATTCAAATGTATTATTATAACCGTATTTGCCCAAAAGGATTCAAAGTGCAACTGTATCACTGAAGACTAAAACAAAATTTAAGCGCAACTGAACAGAATGAAATAAAATAAAAGTGCAATAAGTATTGCACATTTGAAATGTATTTGTCACACTTGAACAATTTCTGGGGCAACTGGCCCACTTGAATTGACACCACCTATTTCAATCCCCAAGACACACACACAGAGACGGAGTAAACTTTATACATTTCCATTTATTAACATTTAGTTTAGGAATAAATCATTAACATACAAAATACTTTGTTTTCTGCAGATTAAATCAGCTCCCCTCTTCCCAGTAGCTTGTCCCACTAGATCAAACTGCCACAACCAATACTTGTTAGGCCAGTTTCATATTACACTCCATTCCAGAGGACACTGCAATTCAGCAAACATTTGGGCACACATGCATAAGATCAAGCTCATAATTTAACATGGGTAAAACCAAACCACACAATTCAAGACCGTCTAAGACAGCGTTTCTCAACTGGTGGGTCACGACGCCGTTTTGATTGGGTCGTGGACATTGGCCAATTTTTTTTTTTTTTTTTAAGTCTGCCTTTTCATTTCATATTTAATTTTAGTTCAATTCAGATGATTGAAACTGGATTAGCATGGCCCCAGTTTAATTAAAAGTTATGACCAGTTTAACTAAAAAGCATATAGCCTGCCTGTGATTCCTTTTTATTTCATATTAGTTAAATTCAGACTATTGAAACTGGATTAGCATGACCAGGTTAACTTGTTATTATTATTATTATTATTATTATTATTATTATTAACTTGTTTAAAAACATATAGGCATGTAATTCAAGATAAGTCTGCCTTTTATTTCATATTTCATACAGTTCAAATAAGACTTTCTGAGCATGACCAGTTTGACTTGTTTAAATTTAAAAACATATAGGCCTGTAATTCAAGTCTGCCTTATTTCAATTGGTTTTTAGCCCTAGTTGCACTTCTGTTGCACTTTTTTGTTCATTTGAGGTTTATAACAGTGCATGAAGGCATTGTGTATTAAATTAATGCGCTATTTTTTGTGCAATAAATTTGAGTGGTTTAAAAAAAAATCTGAAACTTGGGTCGCGACTTCATGACAAGGAAAATAGTGGGTCCTGAGGCTACACCAGTTGAGAACCACTGGTCTAAGAGATAGGCTAAAGCACGTCAAGCCAAATCATTTCACCCATCTGTTCAGGGGTCGAAGCACAGCACACCACTAGGCCGTAAAAGATTAGTTTGGGCAAGTTAATACCTTGGGGAACCTATGGGTAATAAAATATAAATATATATATATAAAATATAATTATGCTGATTGCAGGAAACAGGAGACACACTAGACAGGACAAAAAACATGAAAGGAATGAAAGGAATGAAAATACAAAAAATTCCAATTTGGCCGACACTAGCCTACTGGCCCAAATTGGAAGAAAACACTAAAATTAGTCCTGTTACTTCTGGGTGCCTGATAAGGAGATTAATGGACAGTTAGTCTATTACAATGCTTCCAGCACTGCTTACCAGCCCCAGAGCTGTTGTGTGGCTTGTGCAGACGGCCATCAGGCCTCGAGGAGAAGGCTGGGAGCCCACAGCGTCCTGGCTGCGTTCAGCTGACTGCATGCATGCATGCATGCATGCGCGCGCGCTGTCCCGGTCTCGCCAGGAGGGTCGGGCTCCAGAGGGGTCCGGAGTGGAGGAGGAGGCGGTGTCAATGCGTCCTGGTGAAGTGGCGTTGGTGAATGACGCTGTTCTTGCAGTGACGTTTTGGGACGCTTCAGTGGACATGAGGAAGATCAGCTGTTCATGTTGACGTCCTCAGGCTGGGAGTCCGGCCGTACTCGAACTGGGAGGAGAGAGGAGGGTGGAGTTAGTGACTCTCTACTTCAGGGTTCTTTTCTAGATCATTTTCCAGGACTGTCAGTGATGATCCATCAGTCTATCTATCTATCTATCTATCTATCTATCTATCTATCTATCTATCTATCTTATTATCTATAAAAGGGAACATGTGGGCAATGTTTGTTGTTTCCCTGTTTCAATTCCCCCATCACCGATGATGTCATAAGACTGTTGATGTCATCAGATGTGAAGTTGTGACATCATCAGTGATGCCATAAGAGCAATTGTGATGCCATCAGCGATGAAGTTGTGACATCATCAGTGATGTCATAAGAGCAGGTGAGCCCATACAGTGGTCGAGCTGCAGGGTGGGCGAGGCCACGCAGTGGCTGAGCTGCGCATGCGAGCTGCAGGCCAGCTCGGCAGCCAGCAGCGTGGGCGAAGCTGCGCAGCGGGCGAGCCTTGGAATCGCGAGATTCCTAGTAGATTAATATGTTCCTCTCTGTGGAAATCTGATTTAAAAAATGTGCTATGCAAACACACCTACATGTAGCGATGGAATTTATACTTTTAGGATGGAATGTGTATTTGTGTAAACTTAATAAAAACTACTACAGTTACCAGTCCCCTATATTTACATTTGAAGGATAGCATAACTTACATTATTCAGAGGTCGTTGCTCGATGGCGTTTCTGATCTGGGCTCCTCAGTCAGACAGACAGATGACAGAAAAACCTAGATCTGCTCTCTCTCTCTCTCTCTCTCACACACACACACACACACACACACACACACACACACACACACACACACACACACACACACACACACACACAATCAACAATCAAATTAGTATTGTAACAGACTGTTCAGTGTTGAACAGTCTGGCTATACTGTTGCAGCTAAGCTAAATGCACTAACACGGCTCCTCCGCACTTTAACGTCACAAATAAACAAAACTGTGAATAATCCCACCGCTGATACCAATGTAGCCGTGTATTCGGGTCCGCCTATTCACACTTTGTTAAGAAAATAAACGGTAGTCAGGCTGTAACGTTATAAAAGGCTTGACTTTATTATCCGAATACCACAGCAGGACCACAACAACCCTTGAGTGAACACTAAACAGAGCCTCACATACAAACGCAAATAGATCACAACACTGAACAGTCCGTTACAGTAGTGATGCCAAATAACCAGATGGATTTATGAATGGCTCTGATAATATGTCATAGCATTACGATAAGTGTATCGCGTAACGATCAGGCTAAGCTAGGCTTAACGTTAACGTGATACATAAAGCCCTGAACCGAGCTGGCTAGTGGCTCATTTAACGTCGTTAGGAAAGTTACATAAGGGATTTAAATGCATGTGTTTGCCACATAAGTGATTCGGCAATCGGCATTGCTCTTGTTAGTTTAACAAAACTAATGAAAAGAACGTGAGCTTGTAGCTAACAACAGGAATGCCTCATGAGAGTATACCGCTAGCTAACAAAATGCCACCGGCGGCCCGACTGTAATAAACGAACATTAATGTCTGGCCTCATGCATTTGCTGGTTGAACCATCGATCGACAGTATAATTTATCAACACATTATGCCATGGATGGTAACATTGCCCAGCGCATTCACCTTGATAAAGCATGCCAACTAATAGCTATGCTAACCTAGAAAGAGAAAGACCTCTTTCTAGGTTAGCATAGCTAGCCGAAAGACAGTTCCAATCGGAGGTAGCAAGCTAATGTTTACGACTAGTTAGCTAACAATAGCTAACGTTAAAGCTAGCAATTGTAACGTTAGTGAACAGGAATGCCACGATGAAACATAAAATAAACACTCAAAATACCGACTAACTAACATTAATCGCTGGTCTTGCGTTAGCCAGTATCGACAGTAAATACCATTGACAGTAAAACACATTGATAACCTGATAGCGTTAAACCGGGTGTCCTGTTTCAACCAGGCTATAGAGCTAGTCATACTATAGCGATTAAAAACCACATCTACCAAATGTCTAAACACTAATAACGTGACTATAAACAAATGTAACGATACCTGCTAACATGAACTGTTTGCGTGTTGGTAGAAAAAACCTTCTTCTTCTTCTTTTTTGGAGTTTGATGGCGGTTGGCAAACATATGTATGTGCATTACCGCCACCTACTGGAGTTTAGAAAACCGCCCACACGGGACAGCCTAAAACTAAAACAAATGCACCCAGAAACCACCCAGGGATATTTGATTGGTCAACATTATACTGGCTTTCTATTGGTTTATCTTTTTGATACTGATGTTTCGCTCTAAATCCAAGAGCAAAGAGAAAATCCAAGAGGAGAAATTCCAAGAGAGAGCACACTCAATTTGAATGGGAGCATAGACTGAGAGCACAAGCAGACAAAATCGAAGTCCGAGGACATGATATTTGAATGTGAGTGCATGAAATCTGTCCATAAAGAAAAGTTTTGAGCGCGAGCGTAAAGTTTTGAGCGCGAGTGTAAAGTTTTGAGCGCGAGCGTATAGTTTGAGGACAAGCAGAGTAAATCTGAGCACACGCAGGGGCTTTTTGAGTCCAAGGGTCGAAAATATGAACGTGAAATTGATAAATAATGCTCTCAAATTTCTTGAACACCCTCTTGAATATAGATTCTATTATAATTCCATATACACTAGGCTACAGACGGCCCACACCAGAGTGGACTGACACGAGAGTGGACTGACAGTGCCCGAAGACTAGACAGCTTAACAGTGAATTGGCGGCGTGCGTGGCTGCGTGGACCACTTGACTGAGCCGTGGGCCATGGCTGTGCTAACAACATCGAGTTTATGTGATTAAAATATGAAAAGTAACATATCAACAAGTATCACATCGCACATAATATGGCCCCATTATTATCACAAATCGAATTAAACAGGCAAACTTACCTTGCAACCAAGATATGTGTAAGCTCCAAAAATGCCGCCAGCCACCTGCTGTTCCCAGTGCACCACGCTGCTGAAACCGGAACCAGATCTGTCTCGTGCAAATGCGCATGCGCATTCAATAAGGCTCGGCTTGATTCCTTTTGGTTGAAGTGTAATGTGATTTGAACAGTTCATCAAGAGATGATTAAAAGTCTTTCAGGTTAATCTAATCAGTTTAAGCTTAATTTCAAACTTGCCAATGAGATTGAAACAGTTCAGCACATAGTGATCAAATGGGTTCCAGGTGAATCTAATCAGCTTGACCTTAATTTTTTACTGCCAAGTTTATGTTGAAAGAGATTCAAACATTTTATCAAAAGATGATCAAATTGCTTGCAAAGGAAATGAATTAGCTTAACCTTACCTTGAAGGAGTACAATCATGTTCCAAGCTCAAACATTAATTAATCACATTGAACACATGAGATCGAGTTTAGTATATCTGTGAGAGGCAAGTTCCCGTTTTTTCAGTGTAGACGAAACGATCGTCTTTACCCCATTGCTGTCCATTTTAATGATCACAACCATGATATTGCCTCATTACGCTTTTGTGGCATTGAGCAGGTTCCCCTGCCACCTAGAGGTGGCAACCATGACCTGCTCCTCAAAAAAAGAGAGGCCTTTTGGATTTTTTACCTCCAAACGTTAACACCAAAAGGTTTAAATGACGAACTACAACTCAACATTATGCTCTAAATTTTAATCGATATTTATTGCATTCCATTGTTGATTGATATTGTATTTATAGTTCGCATTTGCTATTTTTCTATTCTCTCTTTATACTTAATTTTAATTTTATTACTGGGTATTTGTTTATTAGTCTCCCTTTATTTATATCTTACTGGGAACAATGGCCTTTTTTGATTTTAAGTTTCCCTTTATACATTTTACTGGGAACTTTTTTACAATATACATTTTACTGGGAACTTTCCGCCGGCGCAGCTCGGCGGAAGGGGGCGTGCATCTCCTCTTAAATGTGACTCCGCGGCGTCAATGCGGAAGTGACATGACCAGCACGAGAGCTGTGATTGGCCGTTGCCTTGGGCTGCGCACATATCCGCTGACGTACTTGTTGTGAGGAATGAGGAAATGCCATTTCCTAATTTAACAGTGCTTGTCCCTCATCTAGCAAAGCCTTCTGCAGGCTCACCGGAATGAGTTTTGAAATAAAGGGACAATAAAATGTCCCCCCACCGACATGATTGAAAGTTCTTGGTAAACGACATGATAACGTCATATGCAATGTACCACAAGCCACCTAGTGTTTTGGACGTGTACCGCAACCAATGCACTCAGTTACGTTCGAGTATGCACAGTCTCGCTGGCAAGCAGCCGCCCTGGAACTACTTTTAAGTAGGGGGTGCTCTAAGTAAGGGACTCTCGGCACTGCCCGCCAGGGCCATATTTAGAGGAATATTTAATTTTAAATTAACATCAGGATTATACTGTTGTGATGTCATTATTCAGTATCTTCTCCTTTTCTCACTCACTTTCATGTAAGCACCTGCTCTCCCTTTAGTCGTTTTACACTACAACAGACAGCAACACAGGCAGAATCACTGAAATTATTATTATTATTATTATGGAAAACCAGATTATGATGAAAATCAAACACTTTTGAAGAGAGAGCGTATGAAATAAGATTAGAGCTGGGAAGTACAAACTGTTTTTTAATGCATTTTGTTGCTCTTATAAACACAGGACAGCCCAACAAAGCACACAAAACAACATCCACTTACATAGAGAAACACTCAAATGAAATCCTCAAAACTCAAAACCTTTAGCACAGACTGAGCAATTAAATTGTGCCTCATCATGTGCCCATGACACATTGAATCAAAATCAATTAATCAATCAATCAATCAATCAATGTAAATTTCAATTCAATTCAATTTCAATGTATTTGTTCAATAGGGGAGAGTGTACATTAATGAACATTTTAGCAAAATGTAAATGCACGACAACTGCAGTCACAAGACTGATTTTCATTGTTAGTCCCCCTGCCAGAAGGTACAGGCCTTGTGTCCTGATAGGGAAAAAGAACAAGGTGCAAATATACAGGATTAAAATAACATCTTATCTCTAAAGACAAGTGCAGCAAGAGAAAGAGAGCTAGCTAACACACAAGTATACAATCAGAATGACTATACTCTACATATCTACATATAGAGATTTAAACAACAAATATGAAAAGAAAGAAATGTACAGCAAACTACCCACATAGCAATACAGTAGAACCATTCTAGTTCTTTACCCCTAACTATGAGTACAGGTTTGAGTGGACTTCAGCCATCTCTTCATTTGACCTTTAAACATGCTCAGCGTCTCTGAGAAGGAGAGCTAGCCAGTGTTGGGGGTAACTCATTACAAAAGTAACATATTACATGTAATATATTACTTTTAGCAGTAACTCAGTAATATAACTTATTACTTATAGGATTTCGGTAATATTATACCAGTTACTTTCTCAAGTAACTCAAGTTACAAATTGAGTTACATTTTATTAAATCAAAGCACATATTTAAAAAAGATACAATCATTTCCTAATCAAACTGTGTGGTTTCATCTAAATAACCACTACAGATGACAATAACAAAGGAAAAGAATAACATTTAGAATTTTGGATTGTTTACACTGACTTCAAGGCAGTTGAAATAATTTTTCAGGATGGTTCCGGGGCAGCGATGTCATTCTGTTGCTGCTGTTGTTTTGATAAAAGTAATGCAAAAGTAGTGTAATAAGTAACGAGTTACTCTACACAGAAAGTAATATTGTAAAGTAACTTATTACTTTCAACTGAAAGTAACTAGTAATATGTAGTATATTACATTTTGAAAGTAACTTGCCCAACACTGGAGCTAGCTAATACACAAGTATACAAACAGAGTAACTATACTCTTAAAAAAGTTTAATGAATATGAAAAGAAAGCAATGTAGCCTACAGCAAACTACCCACATAGCCAACACAGTAGAACCGTTCTTGATCTTGTACCCTTAACTATGTGTACAGGTTTCAGACTTCAGCCATCTCTTCATTTGACCCTTAAACATGCTCAGCGTTGGACATTCCCTAATAGAGGATGGAATTGTGTTCCAGAGTTTACCACCCTTGACAGACAAAACCGTCTGGCCAAAGGTGGTGCGCCTGTATGGGATGACACAGTCGCCTCTGACTGAGGTTCTGGTGGTTCTGGATGTGGATCCAGATACAGGTCTCCGCTTGATGTACTCATTTAGCGGGGGAGGAGCAAGACCATTTAGAACTTTGTAGATGGTGCAAGCATATTTAAAGCTAATGAAGTTGTTGAAGCTTAGGAGGTTGTGTTTAACCAGAATGTTACAGTAATGATAGGAACAAGGTTTTTTGTCAAATACTTTCAAGGCTCTGTTTAAAGCGACTCAAGTGGTTTGAGTGTGGAAGTACATGTGAGTGACCAGCTGGTCAAACAGTAATCCAGGTGAGAAAAGATCATTGCGTGTATATGTCCTAGCTGAATCTATAGACATGCTATTTGTAATGTGTTTGAAATTAAGCAGGTTGAGTTTCACAGAGTTTGCCACCTTTTTGACCTGGTTCTTAAAAGTCAGTGTTGGATCTAGGATCACACCTAGGTATTTAAATTCGGTTACCAATTCCAGTTCAACATCATTAAAATGATGACTCCAGCGGGGACAGGCTGGCATGCTCGTCAAACATGTGAAGTTTGGTGCGCGTGTGACCATGTACAGCCGAGTTACGTACCGCTTTCTGTGTTGTCAGTAGTTCTCTGCCTATAACTCAAAATTGTCATATAGATGTATTCAGGCTGGGATGCTCATCCAACTTAACTTGTAACACAGGCTCCCCACAGGGCAGCGTCTTTTCATCTGTTTTCTTTATCTTGTACACAGACAGCTGCAGATCTAACAGGGACAACAGCAGTGTTGGGAAGTAACGAGTTACTAGTTACTCGTTACTGTAATAATATTACTTTTTCCAAGTAACGAGTAGTGTAACGAATTACTATAGAATATAAGTAATAATATTACAGTTACTTCAAGATAAACGAGCTCGTTACGTTAGTCGTTACATCTTTTGTTGAGTCGCTGCAAAACGACACGCAGTCGGCATTCACTGATCACAAGCAGCATGGCTTTTAACGCTCCCAAAACAAGGTGACGTCACCGCAGAGCCCATTCAGAGCAACAACAGGCAGGCAGGCACACC
>NC_139640.1:15727394-15737394 GCF_964638095.1 Poromitra crassiceps | reverse complement strand
CGCACAGACCCGTCAATATAAAACCTGTGCCCGCCCAGACCCGTCAATATAAAACCTGTGCCCGCCCAGACCCGTCACTATAAAACATTTACGTTTACATAAACGTTTATGTTGTGCAGTCTGTAGCATCAAACAATGCAGTATGCACGCTTGAAACATGTTGCTTATAGAGAAACAAAGCGTAAGGCTGGTTTCACAACGACGACCCAAGCCTTGCCTTGCCTCAACCCACGCCTACGCCGAGCTGGGCGTGAACCTGCTACACGCTTTTGCGATCACACCGCACGCCTTTTGCACGCCGAACCTGGAGCCGAGTCACAAGCGCCTCTCCTCTCTCCCGACTGTATTTTTTCACGTGTTGTCCAGAATTGTCATGGGTAGCCTCTAGTTAAAATAAATCGGATATATTTAATGTTATATTGATGCTGGATATGTATAACCAGGTCTGACTATAGTCGGACATTTTAGAGAGGTGATCTTGCAAGAATATGTGCTGGCAGCCTGGCACAACAACATTGTCCATCTTGCTTCTTCGGTCGCTATTCTCTCTCATGAAGATTTGTTTGCCGACGGGGAGAAAGCCCCACGTGATAGCCACCCGTCAATATCTCTGTCTCTCTGCTCAACATGTTGTAGTAACTCCATTTTATTTTGAAATTCAGTTGACTTTTCCATTTCCGACGGATATTGTGCGTTTTTCTTTCATGGCTTGACAGAAGAAGTCTGCCTGCACGCGCCTTGTCGGCTTCAAAATAGAACTCACGCCTATTCGATAAAATCGGCAAGGCATAGGCAAGGCGTGGGTACACGCAGGGTTCACGCTCAGGCGCCCGGTGTACACAGCCTCGTTGACTAAAACGGACGCCTATTAAAAAGCGTGGGTAAAGGCAAGGCATAGGCAAGGCTTGGGTCGTCGGTGTGAAACCAGCCTAAAACAACTGTTTGACAGGGGGTAAAAGTAGCCTACTCCTCTCGCTCTGTCTGGCTGACTGACCTCCGCCAACAGCACACACACTGCCCACGTCATGCACCAGAGATTACCGTAAGTGACTGTGAATTCAGCCTGAGCACAACACAAAAACATACAGTACATGGCTCTAGTCTACTGTACGTTTGTCAGGCATGCTGTGAGACTGGTGGATTTACGTGCGGATAGTTGATGGCCAAGACAAACTTGGTAACTGAAGTCTCGATAACTAGGAACGCTGAAGCACTTGATAGCTGAGTCTGCAAGGTTCGAATGTTGGGAACTGTTGCAGAGTGTTGTCGCGAGATGAATCTAGTCTATGAACAACTCCAGAGGACCTGCAGAACCGAACCTTTATAGATCCCGAATATGACATCACCTTGTGTTATGACATCACCAGTGAGTGAACTATGACATCACAGTAGGAATGATGACATCATCCTAACAACGTTGTTCCCAAGCACTGCCCGCCCGCGTTTAGTTCATTTTTACCCGTGAATTCATATACGTATTTATATAAGTATTATTTTTTATCCGACCCGTTGCAGGACTCTGCCACCACCCGGTCCCGTCCCCACCTCCAAACCAGGCAGCCACGCCCCACCGCTGCCCAACCCTGCCCACAGGTGAGACCAACACCCACCGCCCAGCGGACAGGAGCCCCCACCTGCTGTCATATTAGATTTATTCATAAGGTCAAGTTTTTAAAATTGTATCACTACAATGAAATGGCTGATATGGGAACTAACATCATCACACATGGATACAAATACGCATGCCAATAGAGCAGGCTCTGAGGCCGCACAGCGTCTGAGCTGCATATGTGACGCAGAGCATGTGAGCTGTGTCTGTGAGCCTGCAGAGCGGGCGATTTCCATAACTGCAGCCATGGTGCATGAGATTTCTAGTTCAAATAGAATAGGGGGAAAATAACACACGAATACTACATTAAAAAAACTGCATGTTTTGTGTTTGGCAAAAACTGAGATTTTCATAAAGGGGTCAGCTGTCGCCTCATGCCACCACAAGGGGATGTATGACAGGTACATTCTCATTTAATAAACATCTGAAAGTGTTAGTCTTCAGACTGTGGAAGAAAGTGAAGGGCTCCAATATACTGCCTTCTGGAAAAGTGCAGGGGACATGTCCCCTGTGTCTCTGTGTCCCCCCCTGTAAATTATGTCCTTACCTCTGATGGCTCTGTGCTCTTTGACTTGAAGCTGCGTATAGAGGCCTCTATTAGAGCAGCGTACCTGAGAGAGAGAAGGAGTGTGAATGAGTCTGTCTGCTTTGCTTCAGCACAACCAGAACCAGCATACAACTGACAAGCGGTGTTTAAGATGCCTCATGTCCCACCACAATCACCATGACACAATGTTAAACATAGAGAGTATTAAACTATTTGAAAATTAAATATTTCTGCCGTTAGCTAGCTGTTAGCCGCTACATTTGTTAACTTAAGTGCTCACCAGGCTCAAAACACAGCGATAGTCACTTTTAACCAGTTCGAGTCACGCTCTTTCCATAAAGTCCATCAGCTTTGATATCTGTTGGCTGGTTTGTTGACAATAAGCGATATGGCTTCTAACATGTTTTTCACTGAGATATGACAGGAAACAGTATGGCCGCTATATACAGTACTTCCATTTTATTGCAAAGAGTATACTGAAGACAAGATGAGGTGCCCTTCTGCTTCTTTAGAACAGCGCCTGCAGTCTTATTATGTTGCAGTGACATAAGTGGAACAAACTATAGGCTTTGGTTCTTATCAATCTAAGCTCTTTGGCACAAAAGGTGACATGCGTTGTTACGTGGCGAGCGCATGTACGTTTTCATCGAACATCAAACAGGTAGGAAAACTGACTGGAGTGTGGCTTTAAAGGGAGCGGGGCACTTGCTTTAGCTTGGAGGGTTAGCTCTGTTGACGCCACAGCTTGTCTGGCCAGCGCCCTCTTGTGGTTAAGGAGTGCTCCGTTGCCATGAGCACTCCGGTTCATTTGTGGACATGCAGACAACAAAAACAAAAGACGCCTCCAAGAAGATACACTGTAACAAACTAAATGACACACTGTTGCAAACGACTGCTGACATCTTCAGTGTGGACCCACATCAGAGGAGAGAGAGCGACCTCTGACCCGGAAGCTTCTATAAGGACTCCAGCATCACGCTAATGATCATAAGCTCTGCCCACTTTTTTCAGGATTGTTTCCCCATTTTCTCCCCAATTGTACTTGGCCAATTACCCCCCCTGCTGCCCCGGTCATTGCTCCACCCTCTACCCTTATTGGGAGAGCGGTAGACTAGCACCATGCTTCCTCCGTCACATGTGCAATTGCCAGCCGCTTCTTTTCACCTGACAGGGGGGAAGCTTCACCGGGAGGACGTCGCATGTGGAAGGACCACGCTATCCCCACCAGTTCCCTTTCACCCCGACCAGGCACTAGTGCAGCCACAGTGACCAGGACACATAGGCTACCCCCAATCCAGCTTCCCACCGGCAGACACCAGCCAATCATGCCTGTATGGACGCCCGACCAAGCCGGAGGTAACACGGGGGTGTGAACCTGCGACCCTCGTGTTGGTAGGCAGGGAATCTACCGCTACACTACCTGGACGCCCAAGCTATGTCCACTTTTGATTGACAGCCACCAATACCATACATTGAGCGATGTGACCATGACAGTAGAAGTTTCTATCATGTATTGTTCTTTAGTTAGTCATGTATGCACGGTTTCTCTGCAGGGCTTAAAATTCACTTTGCAAACTGGGGGGGAATTCCCCCCTTATGTTCTTCAGATAGGGGGGACTTATAGACTGTTTTTCAGTTTTTCAGCTGATACTAAGCGATAATTTCACATTTTTGTATTTAAAAAAGGAAGTTCTTAACCTATAGTTTATGCACACCAGTCTAAATTACTATGGCTTTTGTCAATGTGTTTATCTGCAGACTAGGAGCCATAGGCTTTTGGTTCTATATCAAAGCCAATATTTTTTCTATTGAGTGATACACTTAAATAAAACACTCATCATATTATATCAGAAGTTCTTTGTTTTGTGTTCACAATAGTGATGTCAGTTAGATTTGGTTAGGTCAGAGCTCTGGAATATTAGTTAACCTCTTCTAAAGACACATGCGCGATATTTGGTCGCAACAAATATGCTGCTTGACGAGCGGGGCAGGCTACACCGCTGCCTGAGGTAACGTTGAGCTAACAGTCCATCCTCTAAATGTGTCCGACACGGCAACCACTTGTCCGTATTCAGCAAACGTTCGTTCTGCTCTGTCGGCTTAACATTAATGCGGGACTTCTCCTGTACTCTGACAGTCAGAGTAGAGATTACTTTTTTTTATGTTGGTACTTTTTTCCTCATCTTGTTTCATTTTTTGTTAGCACACATTTTTAAAGCAGTAGAAAACCTGCCTGCAGACAAGATCTTTTTCTATTGTATTTACAACATCATAATGTACCAGCTGATTGAAAGTTGACTTTACATTTCATGTAAATGAGAGTGTTTCCATGAACAGGCAGATGGACCTGACCTACAAAAACCGTGGGTGGAGTACCCTCTGGATGAAGTTCCACCTGTCTGCTGCTCAGAAGACATCTGCCAGAACTGCCTCTGCTCACTCACTATACCAGACTCCATTCATTTAACTGTTGATTTTTGATGCTGTCTCCAGTTCTGCTTTTTTGGGTTCAGAAAACTCTTAATTGTGACACTAAGGTCTGAATAGCTCTGCAATGAGTCAATCAGTCTGCCCAGATAAATGCTGAATCCACTCATGATTGATTGATTTATCTACCAATCCGTCCATTCAATGGTCCATTTAGGTATTTCTAAAATGTTGGCCATTTGAAGCCAGATTTAGAGGAGTATCTCATTTTAAATTAACAATGGGATTTTGATCCTTTTCTCATTAGGGTAAATACTGTATATTGATTTAGAGATAAACATTCAGCGGCGGCCAAAGGTCCCCGGCTAAAAGTTTTCGGTGGTGACTTAAGGTCTGAATAGATCTGCAATGATTCAATCAGTCTGCCCAGATAAAGTGTGCAGAATCCACGCATGATTGATTTATCAATCGGTCTATTTAGCTATTTCTAAAATGTTGGCTATTTGAAGCCAGAATTAGAGGAGTATCTAACTTTAAATTATCATTGGGATTAGACTGTTGTGATGTCATTATTCACTTTTAACCATTAGTATTTTGCTCCTTTTCTCATTAGGGTAAATACTTTTATTTATTTAGAGATAAAAATTTGGCGGCGACCAAAGGTCCCCAGGTAAAAGATTTTGGTGGTGACTTAAGGTCTGAATAGATCTGCAATGAGTCAATTAGTCCGCCCAGATAAAGTGTGCTGAATCCACTCATGATTGAGTCAATGGCCCAATCCCAATTATTTTCTTAACCCTCAATCTTAACCCTCAAGCTCAACCCTCAATCTTAGTAGCCCTCAAAACTAAGTGTTAAGGGCTATCTTGCGACTTTAAAATGGGACAGCCCTTAAAGGCAGATACGTCTTCAGACTGTGGGGGGCAGCAATATGCCAAAGCTCCGGATCCAGTCTGTCAATTCAAAAGAAGAGGAAAAAAGCACCCCTACAAATATTTCCTTGATAATATAGATGTAGAAATTACGATAACCATTGTATTATCTTAGTTTAAATGTCATTTTATGGATTTCCGTTTTGGAGCCTAACACATTTGTTGTTGCTAACTATCGATAGTCAGTAGCCGTGCTGGTCAAGCCTTATTATTATTATTATATTATAACATTGTTAACGTTGTTACGAAATGCCATAATTCTCGGTGGTAATGTCGTTGTTGAGTTGTTTTTATCAAGATACAGCCTACGTGTAATGCAACGCACCACAAAACAAGTGTGGGCTAGAATGACCGTGCTTTCCGACGTGAGGGCTGGCTTGACTGCAGTGTTTAACTGCAGTCAAGCCAGCCCTCACGTCGGAAAGCACGGTCATTCTAGCCCCCACTCGTTAGCAACAACATTTGTTGTTAGGATTCCAAAACGGAAATCCATAAAATGACATTAAACTAAGCTAATACAATGGTTATCGTAATTTTTACATCTCTATTAACAAGGAAATACTTAACTCTGTAGGGCTACTTTTTTCCTCCTTTCGCCGCCATCTTCCATCTGAATGGATCTAGCTGATGACACGCAAGGGATTCTGGGATCGCACTCACCGCCAAGTGTGGTCGTGGAAAATCTCAAAACTGAGGGCCGTAGAGCCCTCAAACTCGACCCTTAACTTAACAAAGTGAGAATCGGGACAGCACTAGCACTTCGCGGGAGTGCGCATTTTTGAGACTGAGGGTTAAGATTGAGGGTTAAGATAGGAATTGGGATTGGGCCATGACTCAATCAATCGGTCCATTTAGCTATTTCTAAAATGTTGGCCATTTGAAGCCAGATTTAGAGGGATATCTCATTTTAAATTAACATTAGGATTCGACCGTTGTGATGTCATTTTTCAGTTTTAACCATCAATATTTTTCTCATTTTCTCATTAGGGTAAATAGCCTACTGGATATTCATTTAGAGATTTTGGTCATTGTGCTTTTATTGTTATTAGCGTAGTCACTCAATTCTACACTAGCTTCTACACTGCTTCACCCAAAATGTTTTTCACATAAAAAGACTTTATCCAGAATTATTTAAAAAAAACTGCATCTTGACCTGAGACATCAAATGGAATTCAGTGTTTTACTAACTACAGTATAACGTGATAGTGGTGCTAGTGGTAAAAACTAACAGCTCACTGCCATAACAGCTCTGGCTAACATTACAATGCTAACTTTAGCTGCATGGTAGGTACAAGTAGCCAACTAACTTGCTATGCAAACTATGTAATAACTGACAGCATTTCATTTTCCTGTGTTTGAAAAGGGAATTGATGCTCTACTACTGACCGCCATGCATTTTGCTCCCCCCCCCCCATTCTTTCCCCCCAACAAATCTGAGGAGGAAACTGCCCCCTAAATTTCAATGGGCATGAGACTTCTGCTGGGGTGGGTCTAGTTGAGCGCACTCATATCGGACAAGTGTTAAACACGCAGGCCGACCGAGTAGTGTCAGGAATTCACTGCAAGTTTAAAAATGTCTTTAGACACACTCTTACAGGTCTAGCTGCTCACCCATACTACTCAGAATGGGATCAATGGGCACACTCTTAGATGTTTAGTTGTCCACCCATACTACTCAGAGTGTGATCAATAGAAACAAAGTTTTTACAACCTGAGGAAGAGTCCCAGCTGCAGCACATGCAGGATCGTGGATGAGATTGGGTTCAGGCACTTCTCCAGTTTGGTCGTTGCCCTATAGCGATGATTGTCGTAGTGGTACATCAGCCAGCTCCAGATGTTAACCAGAACCGAGGAGCCCAGCAGAAAGGCCAGCAGTAGACCCAGGCTGATGTAAGCCTCCTCCTGGTAGAAAGTCACAACTGCCCATACATCCAGCGCTATGTCTGAAAGAAATAACAGCAGACCCCCCAAAAGAAACAGCGTACTCCAGGGACATTTGACAGCCATTTCTGTCTAATCTACCGGTACCTGGCAGTGCTATGCTGTAGTGTAGTGTCCAGCTGTTTACGCCTCTTCCTATCTCTCTCAAACTGTGTGAAAGAGTGAAAACTGAAAGTGATCAAACAGTTGTAGTGTGTTTAAACATGACTCCTCTTTTCGAACTAACCCAGGCTACAATGTGGCCAGCCAGGCTCAGGTTTTGCTTAAATACCCCTGCATCAGTCTGCCTGCCAGACACACCCCCTGCCCATGCTCCAGATTACCATAAAATACTGACAATTCAGTCTGAGTGCAACAGAAAAACATACATGGAGCCAGTCTTCTTCTTTGTGATAAGATTGCCTGATTAAATCAGAAAATCAGGACAATCAGATTGTCTGATTCAATCAGACAATCAGACTGGTTGCAGTGTCTTCCTCTAAATGTCCGGTAGGCTATTATTAAATTATTCATTATTATTTTATGCCTGACAGGACAGGTGTTCATATGCACAATCCTCTGGGCAGGGGCGTTATGCAAGCCAAAATTAAGGGGGCGACATTCTGCGGCGACCAAAGGTCACCTGCTAAAAGTTTACAGTGGTGACCTAAGGTCTGAATAGATCTGCAATTCAATCAATCTGCGCAGATAAAGTGTGCTGAATCCACTCATGATTGATTGATTTATCCATCAATCGACTAAAACACACTTTTAATTAGCCTATACTGTTGTGTTTTTAGAGGTACCCTGCCAATAGAGGTAAGAAATTGCGGTTCTTTTAAAGGTTTTAAATTCACAGTGAAAAAGTTTTTAAGAGAGGGCCAGGCGTGTGGCCATTGAGGGCAGAATGGGTGGCCTCATGGCCTGTTGTATTTATGACATTGACTTTTAAATTGACTTTTGTACATGTGTATGTATTGAATTCTATGACTTTTACCTTTTATTATGCTGTATTTTATTATTGTGTATAGATTTAGGACCTTCTGATTTTAATGTGAACTATGTGCGCACAAGCCTTCGTGCGTCCAGGGACGACGGATGCGAATTAGCTTTTAGCTACAATCTGACACTGCACATTTGCTGTGAACTGTCCCTGATTTAAATAAACAATAAAATGAAAATGAAAATGAAAATATTAGAATTAAATCTGCCGAACTATGAGCCCGAAACGGCCCTCTTTACACCGGAGGAGATCCTACCAGTGATCAGTAGCCTACAGAACAACAAGGCAAGTGGCTCTGACGCTGTTGTTTATGAAACCTTAAAGGGCACAAACCAGTGGACATGTGCAGCATTGACGCATATCTTTAATGTGTACCTGATTAACGGAAAAGTCCCTCCATCCTGGAAAGGGGCATTAATCCACAGAATCCCAAAAGAAGGACAATATAGCAGACGATCCGAGTACGTGGAGATTAATTTCTCTTCTGCCAAATTGTTCATGAAATGTATACTCAAGCGCATTCTTCCGTGCTTGATGGAGACAGGTATACTATCTGGAAAGCAAAAAAAATCGCCAGGGTATGAACGAGCAGGGTGTTCGAGTGTTCTGCCTAAAAACAGGTATTGATGATTTTAAACATGAGTCAACTAAATTCTACACAGTGTTTCTGGACTTCCGTGATGCATTTGGCACACTACCCCATAGCAGAAGCGATAGGTGTATCTGGATATAACTGTAAAAGCATTGCCTTCATCTTTGGCAGCCTAGGAAACGTGCACAAGATGTGTGTGTGTGGACTGCAAATAGCTGGTCTGACCAAAATAAGTGCAAAACACCTGATTCAATTCTGTTCTGTGTCCGGGTCATAGTCTTCCGTCCGACCTCTCAATAGAGTTAGACTACCCAAAGATCCGCCCTATTATTTTAATCTCATAAATCCGACCTCCCAAAAATCAGACCGCAGTAAATTAAACAGTTGCGTGGGACTCCAGAGAGAGAGAGAGAGATTGACGCGTTAATTGACGCGGCTCATTTGATGCGCTGCACTGCAGGCATCAGATAGGCTACCAAATACCAACAGCACAGAACCATGAGTATTTGGGGGAAAATGTCACTAATTTATATCACAATGAATGACCAATGAATAAAAAGTTGTTATATCGTAGTTTTGAGCCCCTGCCAGTCAGAGGCTGTTAATATCCTACCTGTCTATCGAGCAGTGTGGGAAAAAAAGGCATTGCTGCTGCGGGAAGCAATCCAGTCTATCCAAACTTTTGCCGATCTCATCAAGACATGATGCAGCTGAGCAGGGGAATATATTTTGGTAGCCCATGTGTTTGTGTTCTCACTTGTACAGACGGGAGCGTACCTATGTTCCCCGGGTCCTATATTCCCCGGGTCCTATGTTCCTAGTTTTTGTGGGACCGGGGAACATAGAAGCCTTCCTAACCTCCCCCAGACCCTAACCCAAAACCTAACCTCTCCCACCCCTCACGCCTAAACCTAAGGTCGGCATTGCGGGTGGTTGGCATAGCGGATAGACACCCCAAATGTTACGGAGA
>NC_139640.1:15687286-15727194 GCF_964638095.1 Poromitra crassiceps | reverse complement strand
CTGCAACCTATTGAACAGTGCAAAGCTAATCAATTTGGCAGATAGTGGACTCTCAAACTGAACCAAACTAATGCCAATATTTGTTCATGCAAAGACAACACGCCATGATTTGCCATGTTTTGTGCGTGCGTGTGTGCGTGCGTGCGTGCATGTGTGTGTGTGTGTGTGTGTGTGTGCGTGCGTGCGTGCGTGCATGTGTGTGTGCATGTGTGCGTGCGTGCGTGCGTGCGTGCGTGTGTGCGTGCGTGCGTGCGTGCATGTGTGCGTGCGTGCGTGCGTGCGTGTGTGTGTGTGTGTATGGGGGGTGGTTTGTGCCACTGACGTGCGCGCGCGCACGCACGCGCGCGTGTACGATGTGTCTGTGTGTCGTGTGTTTGGATTATGGCATGACACACAGACACATCGTGCGCGCGCGCGTGCGCGCGTGCGCGCACGTCAGTGGCACAAACCACCCCCGGGGTTGTTTGTGCCACTGACGTGCGCGCGCGCACGCACGCGTGCATGCACGATGTGTCTGTGTGTCGTGTGTCTGGATTATGGCATGACACACAGACACATCGTGCGCGCGCGCGCGTGCGTGCGCGCGCGTCAGTGGCACAAACGACCCCGGGGGTGGTTTGTGCCACTGACGTGCGCGCACGCACGCACGCGTGCATGCACGATGTGTCTGTGTGTCGTGTGTTTGGATTATGGCATGACACACAGACACATCGTGCGCGCGCGTGCGCGTGCGTGCGCGCGCGTCAGTGGCACAAACGACCCCGGGGGTGGTTTGTGCCACTGACGTGCGTACGTCAGTGGCACAAACGACCCCGGGGGTGGTTTGTGCCACTGACGTGCGTGCGCGCACGCACGCGTGCATGCACGATGTGTCTGTGTGTCGTGTGTTTGCATTATGGCATGACACACAGACACATCGTGCGCGCGTGTGCGTGCGCGCGCGTCAGTGGCACAAACAACCCCGGGGGTGATTGTGCCAAGTTTTGGGCCAATCAGAACACTAGATTTTAGACATGCTCCGATCACCACGAAATTCGGTGTGGTGGTAGCAGCTGCTCACCAGAGGACAGCCGCCAAATTTCGTGTCTCGACGCCACTCATTTCCCTTCAAGATGGCTGCACATATCATAAAAGTGCCGCATCGGGCGATATTCTGTCAGGGGGCGGGCCTACCCATGGACGGCTTTTAACGGTTACTATAAACTGAATATAACAAATTATAACAAATACTACGTTTGACTTCATTTAAAATATTGAACAGGAGCTATTGGACTCCAGCAAAAATGTTTAGGCTGGGTCTTAGAGAAGAAAATAAATGTTGGAGATGTAACGAAGAAATGGGCACACTGGTTCACATGTTGTATGAATGTAAAATGGTACATGATTTTTGGATAGCTATTGTTCACTGTATTAATAATATACTGAAAACAGAAATAACTGAAGAACCAGCATTATGTATACTGGGCATTCTACCTATGGGGATCAGCCTATCCTCACAAGTACACTCCTGGGTGAAGCTGGCTCTCATAACGGGAAGCAGGATAGTACTAAGGCACTGGAAATCAAAAGAGAAAATTGCATTCAAAGAGTGGAGAGATGAACTGGCTAGAATAGCATCTTTTGAACAACTTACTCATAAAGTTAACAACACCCTAAATGTTTTCAGGAAGATCTGGGGGCCTTACTTAGAAATGTTTGAAAAAAGTGAGCAGGGATGATTCCTAGTATCGGTACTGATATTTTACTCCGAAGACTGTTGACTGATGTGCACTAATTGATATCATTGTGTAACCAACATGGCAGTAACCATACACTCGAAACATACTTGATCTCTGTATAGCAGCAATGTATTATTAATGTAACATTAATATCATGATGTAAGAATGTGCACCTTTTTGTTTCTTTTTTTCCTCACCCTCTTTTTTGTTTTGTTTTGTCTGTCTCCCCCCTCCCCCTATTTTTTTTTTTTTTTCTTTTGGTTTTATTTTTATTTTTATTTATCCTATTTTGCTGAGTAAAAGTGACTACTGTAAACGTTTGAGTATTAAAAAGCAAATAAAAAGCTTTAATCCAAAAAAAAAAAAAAAAAAAAAAAAAATACTACTTTTTGTTGAAGTACTTATCGTTTTAAAGCTAAAAGGAGGCACTTCCAACACCTTGGGCTGATTTCTGGAGTTATATCAATCTGACAAATCCATAATGTGTCCTGGGATTCCCTTCATATCCATGTATCTATCCATCTGTTTCTTCAACGGTGGATCTGAAATGGCTTATTTTTGAGTACGGTATGTTGCTCAGCACAAGATTCCGACGCGGCGATGTCTCACTCATGACCCCACGACCGATAAACACTGAGCACGACCAGGAGGCCGCACTTTTTAAGCCTGAGCTAGATTTGACCAGCTTTTGGCTGACCCTGGCAAAACCATTGATCCTAGAGCGATGATTCATATATCCAGGCGCTCAGCAGAACACTCTGATCGACGCAAGCAGGTGCTACAAAGTTTCCTATCAAATTGGACCGATTTTTTGGGGTTAAGCGTTGCTCATTTATTAATGGGTTGTGTCCAGCAGCAGATTCAAACCTCAAGTGCTGTTTTTTCTCCTAAACTGCCCCAGAAGGTACCAGAGCACTGACATTCGCCACAGTGAAACGCATGGGCATTCTGATCATGGGCACCGAATTTGAGCCCTCTGCGGCTTCGGGGGGCCAGTTCCTCTCAAAATGGATTGGTGTTTTCAAGCAAAAACGACAATTTTTTTCTCCTAAACTGCCCCAGAAGGTACCAGAGCACTGACATTCGGCACAGTGGATCGCATGGGCATTCTGATCATGGGCACCGAATTTGAGCCCTCTGCGGCTTCGGGGGGCCAGTTCCTCTCAAAATGGATTGGTGTTTTCAAGCAAAAACGACCATTTTTTTCTCCTAAACTGCCCCAGAAGGTACCAGAGCACTGACATTCGGCACAGTGGATCGCAGGGGCATTCTGATCATGGGCACCGAATTTGAGCCCTCTGCGGCTTCGGGGGGCCAGTTCCTCTCAAAATGGATTGGTGTTTTCAAGCAAAAACGACAATTGTTTTCTCCTAAACTGCCCCAGAAGGGCTGAGAGAGCCCAATTTCGGCACAGTTTACCCAATTTACACCATATGGGCATATGGCTGTATGGGACATAGAAATGTCAAATATCCAACCATAACCTTTATACTGTACCATTATAGCATCATACATTTTCTGATGTGTTACACTAGAAGGTTTCCAAATAAATAGTTTTCCTAATCCCCCCCAAAATCCAACAAAACTATGAACTGGACTAATTGACCCCATATAGTTTATTCCTATGACACAAGCGCTGTTGGGGCTGAAGATGGGCAGTCTGATGACAATGGCAGCTATTTTTCAAGCAGTTTTCAGCACCACAAATATGGTTAGACACCAGTTAGAGTTGGATTTGTTTTATTCCAATGTAGGGAAGCAAAAAAACTGAACATACAGAGCCTTCATTTGTGAAAAAAAACTACTTTATTCCTTTAATGGTTGTAGTGTCATAGGTTGTGTTCCTACGTTATTCCTTCAAAAGTTGTAGTTGCCATAGATTGTGTTGCATACTGTAGTTGACTTCTTTTGTTGCAACGAAATGTAACTTTTCTTTCTTTTGTAGCTCCGTACCGCCCCTTGCTGGCGCTACGCGTCCAGCAGGGGTTACAGCTCGCCAAGGTCTGGGCTCAGTGCCAGCCTTTGGCTTGTAGCTCTAAGGACAAGCCCACCGCCCTTGGTGCCCAAGGCCCGGGGTGGTTGGGAGCTCTCCATGGGTCGCACTCCCTTGTCTGAGCGCCCCCTGCAAGCGCAGGGAGCCTGGCAGGGGGCACAGCGCACCTTGGTCCATGGCCACGGCCTGGCCTCGGTTGGCAGCGCTCAGGTCAAGCCCTCCGGTTGGCTCACCAAGGCTGGGCTCAGTTCCAGCCTGCGGCTTGTAGCTTTAGACCCACCGTCCTCGGTGCCCAAGGCCCAAGTTCGGTCGGGAGCTCTCCCAGGGTCTCATACCCATCATCAAGGCTCGCCTTGGTCCATGGCTACGGCCTGGCCTCGGCTAGAGGGTCCTAGGACAGTCCACCATCAATGGTACCGAGGGCCCATTGTTGGTTGGGAGCTCTCCTGGGGACCGCACTGCCGGACAAGTCCGCGTGCGGCCAGACTCGAAAGAGAACGTTGTCTCCGCAGGCTGGGGGGACTGCAGAGACAACGTTCTCTTTCGAGTCTGGCCGCAAGGTAACACTTCCAGCGGCTCACACATGGGCACCATGTTCTGATTCCCTCGGACAATATGGCAGCGATCGCCCACCTGAACAAACAGGGCGGTGTGCGGTCGGGGGCGCTGAACCATAGCGGGGATTCACCTGTGGGTGTATCCCCGTCTCCTTTCAGTGTCAGCGGTCTATCTGCTGGGACGGCTGAGTTACGACCGACCTGCTGTCTCGAGGCAATCCCCGTTATACGGAGTGGTGCCTCCACCCTCGGGTGATGGAACAGGTTTGGGCCAGGTTTGGTCGCGCCCGCGTCGATCTCTTGCATCGCGGCACGCGACACACTGCCCACTGTGGTTCTCGATCCAGGAGGACAGCCCCCGTTAGGTCATGACGCGCTAAAAGCGCACGCGTGGCCGAGGGAGGGGCTCTATGCGTTTCCCCCGACCCCCCTGATCTGTCAGGTGTTGGACAGGGTGAGGGAACAGCGCCTCCGGCTCGTTTTAGTCCGTTTTCGCCCAGGCAGACATGGTTTGCGGACCTGGTCTCCCTGGCGCAAGATCCGCCCTGGGCGTTGCCGGTACGGGCCGATCTCCTATCCCAGGCGGAGGGGGAGGTGTTCCACCCCTCCCAGGCAGGTGGAAGCTAGCAATCTGGCTCCTGAACGGGACCAGTTGCTAGCCCAGGGCTTGCCTGATAATGTGGTATGCACTATGCAGCAAGTAGGGGCGTGGATCCAGTGAACTGCAGTGTGCGACCAGTTCTCTGTTTCCTTCAGAGCCTGCTTGACGCGGGTCAGTCCCCGCAGTCGCTTAAGGTGTACGTAGCCGCGATTTCTGCTTGCCACATGGGAATTGAAGGGAGCCCCATGGGGGCGTACCCTTTGTCTCACGCTTCATGAAGGGGGCGCGTAAACTGTGCCCGCCGTCGCGGTGCGTTTTTTCCCAAATCGGACCTGGTTACGGTGCTGGACGGGCTAACGGGTCATCCGTTTGAGCCCTTGGACTCCGCCGATTTAAGGGTTCTGTCTTAAAGACCGCGCTGCTGCTGGCCTTGTCGTCAGGAAAGAGAGTTGGTGACCTGATTGCCCTCTCGGTGCAGCAGGCCTGTATGGTTTTGGGAATGATGGGCGCAGGGTTACGTTGCGACCTAACCCGGCTTACCAACCTAAGAATATTAATGTCAGCTTTAGGTCTATGGTCATAGACTTATCAGCATTCTGTCCCCCGCCGTTCAGTTCGGGTGAGGAGTGACGCTTGCACATGCTGTGCCCAGTAAGGGCGCTCTCGGCCTATGTGGCCAGGACGCGTTCATTACGCACTCCAAACCAGTTGTTGGTCTGCTTTGGCAGAAGGCCCAGGGTGGCCTCCTTTCCAAGGATCGCTTATCACACTGGATAGTGGAGGCGATCGCTTTGGCATACTCTGCCGTGGGTAATATACCCCCGGAGGGTATCAAGGCGCATTCTACGCGGGGTGTTGCGACATCCTCTGCGTTGTTGCGCGGTGTTCAGGGGAGGACATGTGTGCCGTGGCCTCATGGTCCTCTCATCACACTTTTGTTAGGTACTACAGTCTCAACGTGTCCGGTTCGCAATTCGCGCACGCGGTGCTGTCGGTGGCAAGAAAGTAGTATCGTTGCCACTCTAATATGTCAGACGGTCAGGCATGAACGTTGCCATACGGCCGTGGTTCACCGGTGCCTTTCGGGTTGCCCTGTGGGGTGCTCCCGGCAGCAAGGTCGGTTGAATTAAGGCACTAGTGAGAGCTTGAGTTCGAAACGAAGTAAAACGTTGTGCTACAACCCAGGTTTTACGAGTGAGAACGAGAGCTCTCACTACCCAGCCTTGCTGCGTCGATGCGTCACGGGGTGCGTCGGATCTCAGCTGGCTGGAAGAAATGTAGAGTGGTTATCCCTGGGCTGACAGGACGTGACATAGTCACGTGGATCCGTGTCAGCCCCAGGGGGGCACCACGCCACCTACGGGTGGGTGGTCGGTTTTAATGAAAAGTAATTTTGGAGCAAAATGACAGTCTTCCATAGGGCTGCGTACGCAGCGTTGTAGGCACTAGTGAGAGCTCTCGTTCTCACTCGTAAAACCTGGGTTGTAGCACAACCCTAACGTCTTTTTGCTTCCCTACATTGGAATAAAACAAATCCAACTCTAACTGGTGTCTAACCATATTTGTGGTGCTGAAAACTGCTTGAAAAATAGCTGCCATTGTCATCAGACTGCCCATCTTCAGCCCCAACAGCGCTTGTGTCATAGGAATAAACTATATGGGGTCAATTAGTCCAGTTCATAGTTTTGTTGGATTTTGGGGGGGATTAGGAAAACTATTTATTTGGAAACCTTCTAGTGTAACACATCAGAAAATGTATGATGCTATAATGGTACAGTATAAAGGTTATGGTTGGATATTTGACATTTCTATGTCCCATACAGCCATATGCCCATATGGTGTAAATTGGGTAAACTGTGCCGAAATTGGGCTCTCTCAGCCCTTCTGGGGCAGTTTAGGAGAAAACAATTGTCGTTTTTGCTTGAAAACACCAATCCATTTTGAGAGGAACTGGCCCCCCGAAGCCGCAGAGGGCTCAAATTCGGTGCCCATGATCAGAATGCCCCTGCGATCCACTGTGCCGAATGTCAGTTCTCTGGTACCTTCTGGGGCAGTTTAGGAGAAAAAAATGGTCGTTTTTGCTTGAAAACACCAATCCATTTTGAGAGGAACTGGCCCCCCGAAGCCGCAGAGGGCTCAAATTCGGTGCCCATGATCAGAATGCCCATGCGATCCACTGTGCCGAATGTCAGTGCTCTGGTACCTTCTGGGGTAGTTTAGGAGAAAAAAATTGTCGTTTTTGCTTGAAAACACCAATCCATTTTGAGAGGAACTGGCCCCCCGAAGCCGCAGAGGGCTCAAATTCGGTGCCCATGATCAGAATGCCCATGCGATCCACTGTGCCGAATGTCAGTGCTCTGGTACCTTCTGGGGCAGTTTAGGAGAAAAAACAGCACTTGAGGTTTGAATCTGCTGCTGGACACAACCCATTAATAAATGAGCAACGCTTAACCCCAAAAAATCGGTCCAATTTGATAGGAAACTTTGTAGCACCTGCTTGCGTCGATCAGAGTGTTCTGCTGAGCGCCTGGATATATGAATCATCGCTCTAGGATCAATGGTTTTGCCAGGGTCAGCCAAAAGCTGGTCAAATCTAGCTCAGGCTTAAAAAGTGCGGCCTCCTGGTCGTGCTCAGTGTTTATCGGTCGTGGGGTCATGAGTGAGACATCGCCGCGTCGGAATCTTGTGCTGAGCAACATACCGTACTCAAAAATAAGCCATTTCAGATCCACCGTTGAAGAAACAGATGGATAGATACATGGATATGAAGGGAATCCCAGGACACATTATGGATTTGTCAGATTGATATAACTCCAGAAATCAGCCCAAGGTGTTGGAAGTGCCTCCTTTTAGCTTTAAAACGATAAGTACTTCAACAAAAAGTAGTTTTTTTTTTTTTTTGGATTAAAGCTTTTTATTTGCTTTTTAATACTCAAACGTTTACAGTAGTCACTTTTACTCAGCAAAATAGGAGAAATAAAAATAAAAATAAAACCAAAAGAAAAAAAAAAAAAAATAGGGGGAGGGGGGAGACAGACAAAACAAAACAAAAAAGAGGGTGAGGAAAAAAAGAAACAAAAAGGTGCACATTCTTACATCATGATATTAATGTTACATTAATAATACATTGCTGCTATACAGAGATCAAGTATGTTTCGAGTGTATGGTTACTGCCATATGGGTTACACAATGATAAATAATAATAATAATAGATGGGACTTATATAGCGCTTTTCCAGGGCTCAAAGACGCTTTACAATAGGCTAAACAAAACTAAACACTGAGGGGGGCGGGGGAGACGTTAGTGAACATATAACGACAGAGATTACACTAAACACTGAGTACTATGTGGGGGGGGGGCGATAGTGGTGGGACAAGACAGTAGACAGAGACAGCACACTAGCAAGGATAGGGGGAGGGAGCAGAGGGACTAAGGGAAGGCGGTGGAAAAGAGATGGGTTTTGAGGCGGGAGTGGAAGACTGTGAGGGACTCTGATGTTCTGATGTCTTGGGGGAGGGCGTTCCAGAGTCTGGGAGCTGCCCGAGAGAAAGCTCTGTCCCCAAAGCTGCGGAGTTTGGACTTGGGGGTGGAAAGGAGGTCGGCTGAGGAGGATCTGAGGGACCGGGAGGGTTGGTAGGGGGAGAGGAGATCTGTGAGGTAAGGGGGGGCCAGTTTATGAAGGGCTTTGTAAGTGATGACCAGGATTTTATAGTTGATGCGGTAGGGGATGGGAAGCCAGTGGAGTTCTTTGAGGACAGGGGTGATGTGGTGCCAGGATTTGGTGTGGGTGAGGAGTCGAGCTGCTGCATTCTGAACCAGTTGGAGTCTGTTGATGAGGGTGGAGTTGATGCCGTGGAGGAGTGAGTTGCAGTAATCCAGGCGGGAGGAGATGAAGGCGTGAATGAGAGTTTCAGCAGTGGAGTGTGAGAGGGAGGGGCGAATTTTGGCAATGTTACGGAGGTGGTAGAAGGAGGATTTGACAATTTGACGGATGTGGGGTTCAAGGGAAAGGGTGGGGTCAATGATGACACCAAGATTGCGTGCCTGGGAGGAAGGGGAAACAGTGGTGTTGTCGATGGTGAGGGTGGGGTTGTTGGTTTTGGAGAGAGTGGACTTGGAGCCGATGAGGAGAAGTTCTGTTTTATTGCTGTTGAGTTGTAAAAAGTTTTCTTGCATCCAGGATTTAATGGCAGACAGGCAGGAGTTGATGTGGGAGAGGGGTGGGTTGTGGGGGGAGGTGGTGCTGAGGTAGATCTGAGTGTCGTCGGCATAACAGTGAAAGTCCAGGTTGAAGTGACGGAGGATCTGACCGAGGGGGAGGATGTAAGTGATGAACAGAAATGGACCGAGTACAGAACCTTGGGGGACACCGTGTGAAACTATAGAGGGAGCAGAGGAGTGGTTGTGTAGGGAAATGAACTGAGAACGGTTGGAGAGGTAGGAGTGAATCCTATTAGTGATAGGATATCACTAAAATAGTGATATCATCACTAATTGATGATATCAATTAGTGCACATCAGTCAACAGTCTTCGGAGTAAAATATCAGTACCGATACTAGGAATCATCCCTGCTCACTTTTTTCAAACATTTCTAAGTAAGGCCCCCAGATCTTCCTGAAAACATTTAGGGTGTTGTTAACTTTATGAGTAAGTTGTTCAAAAGATGCTATTCTAGCCAGTTCATCTCTCCACTCTTTGAATGCAATTTTCTCTTTTGATTTCCAGTGCCTTAGTACTATCCTGCTTCCCGTTATGAGAGCCAGCTTCACCCAGGAGTGTACTTGTGAGGATAGGCTGATCCCCATAGGTAGAATGCCCAGTATACATAATGCTGGTTCTTCAGTTATTTCTGTTTTCAGTATATTATTAATACAGTGAACAATAGCTATCCAAAAATCATGTACCATTTTACATTCATACAACATGTGAACCAGTGTGCCCATTTCTTCGTTACATCTCCAACATTTATTTTCTTCTCTAAGACCCAGCCTAAACATTTTTGCTGGAGTCCAATAGCTCCTGTTCAATATTTTAAATGAAGTCAAACGTAGTATTTGTTATAATTTGTTATATTCAGTTTATAGTAACCGTTAAAAGCCGTCCATGGGTAGGCCCGCCCCCTGACAGAATATCGGCCCGATGCGGCACTTTTATGATATGTGCAGCCATCTTGAAGGGAAATGAGTAGCGTCGAGACACGAAATTTGGCGGCTGTCCTCTGGTGAGCAGCTGCTACCACCACACCGAATTTCGTGGTGATCGGAGCATGTCTAAAATCTAGTGTTCTGATTGGCCCAAAACTTGGCACAATCACCCCCGGGGTTGTTTGTGCCACTGACGCGCGCGCACGCACACGCGCGCACACGCGCGCACGATGTGTCTGTGTGTCATGCCATAATGCAAACACACGACACACAGACACATCGTGCATGCACGCGTGCGTGCGCGCACGCACGTCAGTGGCACAAACCACCCCCGGGGTCGTTTGTGCCACTGACGCGCGCGCACGCACGCGTGCGCGCGCGCACGATGTGTCTGTGTGTCATGCCATAATCCAAACACACGACACACAGACACATCGTGCATGCACGCGTGCGTGCGTGCGTGCGCGCACGTCAGTGGCACAAACCACCCCCGGGGTCGTTTGTGCCACTGACGCGCGCGCACGCACGCGCGCGCGCGCGCGCACGATGTGTCTGTGTGTCATGCCATAATCCAGACACACGACACACAGACACATCGTGCATGCACGCGTGCGTGCGCGCGCGCACGTCAGTGGCACAAACAACCCCGGGGGTGGTTTGTGCCACTGACGTGCGCGCGCGCACGCACGCGCGCGCGCACGATGTGTCTGTGTGTCATGCCATAATCCAAACACACGACACACAGACACATCGTACACGCGCGCGTGCGTGCGCGCGCGCACGTCAGTGGCACAAACCACCCCCCATATGTGTGTGCGTGCGTGCATGTGTGTGTGTGTGTGTGCGTGCGTGCGTGCATGTGTGCGTGCGTGTGTGCGTGCGTGGATGCATGTGTGTGTGTGTGTGTGCGTGCGTGCGTGCATGTGTGCGTGCGTGTGTGCGTGCGTGCGTGCATGTGTGCGTGCGTGCGTGCATGTGTGCGTGCGTGTGTGTGTGTGTGCGTGCGTGCGTGCATGTGTGCGTGCGTGTGTGCGTGCGTGCATGTGTGTGTGTGTCTGTGTGTGATATGCACTTTTTGCATTCTGGTGGAAGAATAAGCAAAATAAGTTGACATGCACTGTATACTATAGTAGGAGGGTATTGCCAGTCAGAGAGAGAGAGAGAGAGAGAGAGAGACACACACACACACACACACACACACACACACAGACACACACACACACACACACACACACACAAGACAGACAGACATACACCGAGCCCCTCCAGAGCAGAGGAAAACTGCAGGGTAAACAACATACATTTAAAATATCTAATCACATCACAAAATGCAACTTTGGGTTAGAGTTTAATTGATCTATGCCAGTGATTCCCAAACTGTGGTCCGGGGACCACTGGTGGTCCGCGAGGCTCCACCTGGTGGCACTCAAGAGGGTTACTGACTGCCATTACTCTATCCGGCAAATAAGAAGTTTATCTGTTGTGTCACATCAATTTTGTACATGCTAAATGTTGTGTTGGTTATTTAGGGTCTGGCTCGCAATTAGTAGCCTTAGCCTACCATGTCAACTACTTAGTGGAGACAGACAGACATACATGAGCCCCTCCAGAGCAGAGGAAAACTGCAGGGTAAACAACCTACATTTAAAATATCGAATTACATCACACAATGCACATTTTGGTTAGGTTTTAGTTGACCTATGCTGTTTGTATAATTTTTGTAATAACCACAACAGGAGAGAGTAGGAGAGGAGAGCAAGAGAGGAGATTGCCATCCTGCAGCCAGAGAGACAGACAGACACAGAGAGAGAGCTGCTGAAGACAGTCATGCAGGTTAAACTGAAATTTAAACTAGAGACCATCCTGTGATGGGATCACACCAGCCGCAGTGTGTGAGGAGGTCTTACTCAGATCACGTCCATTTTTTCAAACTCTGCCTTCATTTTATATACTACACACCTGTACAGTTTATATACTACACACCTGTACAGTTTATATACTACACACCTGTACAGTTTATATACTACACACCTGTACAGTTTATATACTACACACCTGTACAGTTTATATACTACACACCTGTACAGTTTATATACTACACACCTGTACAGTTTATATACTACACACCTGTACAGTTTATATACTACACACCTGTACAGTTTATATACTACACACCTGTACAGTTTATATACTACACACCTGTACAGTTTATATACTACACACCTGTACAGTTTATATACTACACACCTGTACAGTTTATATACTACACACCTGTACAGTTTATATACTACACACCTGTACAGTTTATATACTACACATCTGTACAGTTTATATACTACACACCTGTACAGTTTATATACTACACACCTGTACAGTTTATATACTACACACCTGTACAGTTTATATACTACACACCTGTACAGTTTATATACTACACACCTGTACAGTTTATATACTACACACCTGTACAGTTTATATACTACACATCTGTACAGTTTATATACTACACACCTGTACAGTTTATATACTACACACCTGTACAGTTTATATACTACACACCTGTACAGTTTATATACTACACACCTGTACAGTTTATATACTACACACCTGTACAGTTTATATACTACACACCTGTACAGTTTATATACTACACACCTGTACAGTTTATATACTACACACCTGTACAGTTTATATACTACACACCTGTACAGTTTATATACTACACACCTGTACAGTTTATATACTACACACCTGTACAGTTTATATACTACACACCTGTACAGTTTATATACTACACACCTGTACAGTTTTGGACTGCATCTTGCACGGCTTTGACACTATCACGTTCACAAACTCTGACTAAGTGTCTCAAGGACCACATTTTGCCACAATGACAGACACACACACACACACACACACACACACACACACACACACACACACACACACACACACACACGGTGTTGTTGATAATTTGATTACTAAAGGTTGCTTATTGTGATATTCATTGTTTCGAAAAATGTATTATTGTGATACTGATTTAAACCGTATTGCCCAGCCCCAGCCCCTTCTGCCCTCTTCTCCCCTCCCCCCCATGTTCTCTCCATTCTTGCACCCCTCAATCTCTCCCTCTCCCCTCCCTCCTTCTCTCTAATATAGGATTGTTCAATCCTGTGTATTGATAGTGCTTAGCTAGACATATTCTCTGTAAAGACCTCTGAGACATGCTTGTGAATTAGGGCTATACAAATTAGCTTGACTGGACACACACCGACTCACAAGGTGAAAACAATATCAGCCAACGTTGTCGTTGCTGGTAGCAATGCTTGCTGGCTTGTAGGCTGGTAAATATCTAATCACATCACAAAATGCACGTTTGGGAAAGAGTTTAGTTGACCTATGCTGTTTTTATCCTTTTTTATAGCCAGTACAGGAGAGGAGCGCAACGGAACGGAGCACAGAGGAGATGGCCAGCCGGAGAGACAGACAGACATACACAGAGCCCGATTGTAAATAGTGAGATGATTCATTCTGTGGAGTATGCCAGACCTAAGAGAACAAATGACACTGTAAAGAAAAGGCTAAAAAAGAGCCTTTCTGCTTTGAAAATGGAAGAGTAAAAAGCTGTAAAGGAATGCTTTTACAGTAGCCTACAGATGTTTAAGATGTCCAAAATATCTCTGCTTTTAAAAACATTTTACAGAGACTTATTGCAAATACTGAGATTATTCATTCTGTGGATCCCCGACTACCAGACCTAATAGAACACATGAGACTGTAGTCCTCTTTGTACCTGATGAACCTAACTATTTTGTTGAATAAATTTGGATTGAAGTCCAAGTCCAACCATGTTTGTGTCTAAAGCAACAACAACACAATACACTTAAGTAATACTATAGTAAAAGCAATCATATTGTATTAACACATTGACTGCCAGCCGTTTTTTTTTTGCTGTAGGTAGCTTCTGCCAGGCCGTTTTTTGAGGATTCTGGCTCATTTTAAAAGAGCCGAGGATTCTTTTCTGCTTGGAGTTTGTGAACACAAAGTTCAGAAAAGTACTAATAGAATGTGTGCTTTCTCTGTCTAAAAGAGTTAGTTTGTAGAGTTAGTAGTTATGTAGATATTAGCCGTTGAGTACAGCATGGTTTCAGCTGTCTGAGAGTGAAAGCTGAGATAATCGCAGTTTTGTGAAATTCAATCAAACAGGCAGAACAGTCACTTTAACCATTTATTTTTGGCATCAGTGAGAGATCAGACATCCAAACAATATAGTTCCGAACGCCCTCTCCTTCAACTCCTCCCTCCGTGGGCGTGTCTAGTGGCTTTCAGCCTGCGTTTGTCACAAGCGAGTGCTCTGCTGCTGCTGCTGCTGCAGCGAGTTCGAGCAGCCTCCCTCCCTGGCAGCGAGTTTGAGCAGCCTCCCTCCCTGGCAGCAAGTGTGGATAGGGCTCACACGTCTCTTGGGTTTGAGAGCCCCGATGAAGCCCCGTGCGACTCTAGGCTTATGCAAATTTGCAATCCCCCGTGTGCTGCTGCTGGCGCGGCCCGAGAGCGGCGAGTCTGGTGACTGATGACTGTAAAATCGGCAAGCCATTTCCTTGAGAATGGAGGAAGCAGCCGCGGGAGGCGGCTGCTTTTGGTTGACTTTCTCTCTGTCGGGAGGGCACCGTCGCCACCTAGCTGGTCGGTAAAATAGATTATACACATTCAATACTTCCAATATCTCCATAGGAGACGCGGGGGGCATTGATCCACGTAGCACCGTCAAAAAAAAATATATTTTTTTTTTGACGACTCAACTCGTCGTTGGCAGTGAACAGCTGGATTGTGTTTGACGACTCAACTCGTTGTTGGCAGTCAACGTGTTAAAAGTGAGCAAAGTCATACTGGTCTGAAGCCACCCCACCAGCATAGTCATGCTGGTCTGAACCCAGTTCACCAGTTAGACCAGCATGACCATGCTGGTCTGAAGCCATCTGGTCATGCTGGTCTGAAGCCATCTCACCAGCATGACCAGCATGACCAGTATGGTCATGCTGGTGAGATGGCTTCAGACCAGCATGGTCATGCTGGTCTGAAGCCATCTCACCAGCATGACCAGCATGGTCATGCTGGTCTGAAGCCAGCTCACCAGTTAGACCAGCATGGTCATGCTGGTCAGAAGCCATCTCACCAGCATGACCAGCATGGTATGCTGGTCTGAAGGTGCTGTAGGTGGTGTAGGTGCCGAAAAAACATTGACAGAGTCATCGACAAAAAAGAAAAAGAGAGAGAATAAAGACAAAAGAAGGAGAGGCAACATGCCTGTCTGTGTGAACCGTGGGAAAGACAAAAACAACTGGTTCATATTGTTTGTCTCATAATATGAGGGACAGTTTTCATAGAATTGACTGTAATATGTGGACAACATGTTATGATGTAACTCATCTCCACACAAAATGTAAAGGCCATATTTCCAGTCTAGAGGAACATTGATTGATCAATAGCTCACTACATCTCATTCAGATTGTGGAGGCCAAAACAGACAGGCTGACTTGAGCATGTAGAAAGTGTGTCAGCTCAGCATGACACTATACTATATGATGCAACACTTTTTCAAATAGTCATTTGACAGAAGTGAAACTGGCTGATGGAACATAAGAACAGGAAGCATGAATATAAGAGCAGAAGCGTTTGCAGGCAGCAGCAGGAAGTGGGCACAATGTATGGGTGAGACCGCTGAAAGCATTTCATACAGCAAACAGCTTTACTACACAACAAGGGTTTGGCAATTCTGCTATGAAGGCACTTTACTGATACCTAAATTCAATGCATTTCATAATGTAGCCATGAATCAGTGACAGTCAGTGAAACTAAGACAGGCAGAGGCAGAACATACACGTAACCTAAAATACACACAAGGCCCACAAGAAACCTTTGATCAGAATATGATAAGAGGAGAGAGGGATGCTGCTTTCTACAACTATGTTGCAACCCGTTCTAACTCCGAGCGCAGAGCAGCGCGTAGCAGCAACTTAATTACTTTTGCAGTAACTAGTCATTTGATTACTTTTCCAAATTTAGTAAGTCAATTACAGTTACTGAAATAGTAACCGGTCTAGTTACTAGTTACTTTAGGACATGAAAATAACAGACAACTTCAGAGGATTATCCGGTTTATGATCCTTAGCCCCCGTTCACACAGGACGGCGAAGCAACGCTCAACCAAAGCTCTACCCAGGCCCGTAGCCAGGGTTAGAGAAATACCGAGGTCATTTTAGCGCGGCGTGGGGGCCCCACGAAAATTGTGTCCTTTTTAAACTTTAAATCAAAAACAGCACTCACAGATGTCTATAAAGTTTTAACTTTTAATGCGCACAGCAGCAGTGATACAACGGACGCGTTTCAGCCTCACAGGCTTTCCTCAGCGTTGTTACAAGCAGTGGGTGTGACCCATATAAGTCATCTTATTTATTTGTTATGTAGGTTCTTGACCACTCTGTTTGTTCTAGATATGTTGGAGATTGATTGATTGATTGATGCATGCATTTCCCACAGCTGGTTTCATTCAGCATGGTCCTGGCTTCTACTTATATGGGTCACACCCACTGTTTGTAACAACGCTGAGGAAAGCCTGTGAGGCTGAAACGCGTCCGTTGTATCACTGCTGCTGTGCGCATTAAAAGTTAAAACTTTATAGACATCTGTGAGTGCTGTTTTTTATTTAATTTTTGTGATGTTTGGATCGGCACCCAGGAACCATCTTTAAAACGTTGGGTTGAGCACGCCAGTTCGTTGATTAGTCCATTTTAAACTAAAATGCTTCAATCTGGTGCACTTTGAGAGCAAAATGAAGAGGCTAGATCTATAAAGAACTACAGACATCATGTTAGATTAATATCCTCTTTACTGTGCTGTTGCTTTAAAATTATACAAAAAATAAATGTCTCTCCATATAATATAATTTATATTCTGCATACAGGTCACATGGCAGAATACTGCTCAATTAAATATAATGGCCCATCTACACAAACATCACTTACAGGGGAGTTACTTACCTATTCACTTCAATAGAACTGTCCCCAAAGTCTAGCCCCAATCTAGCCTCAATGCAAAATCTGAATGTTGTGAGTTATCTCTCTTCCTTCTATAGCACACAGAGAGGAAGCAAATTGTTGCATTTCTGATCAACTGTCGCATTAAAACATCAATGACAGATGAATAGATCTGGGGACCGGGGCTATTTTTCCAAAAAGAAATAAAGAAAAAAAAAAAAACAAGGTCATGACCTCGGTGTCCTCAATGGTAGCTACGGGCCTGGCTCTACCTACGCTGAACCCACAAGTTTCATTTAGGCGTCCTTGTTAACAAGCGAAGCCGTTCACACCACCCGCGCATGTGCCACGCTGACGCCTTGCCGAAGCCACGCCCCCGTCACGTTGAAGCGATCGATCACTCAGGACTGACGCCGATTTCCCAAGCGTGACGCTAAAGCCGTGAGGCATGAAGTCAAAGGGAGTTGTGGGCGGGTTCAAGGCGCGAGAGTAGGCGCTGAGAGGAAAAGAGAAGGGGCTCTATCTTCCGACAGGCGCTATCCCCTAATAGCGTTTGCGCACCTGTTTGCGCGTGCCTTAAGGCACGGAAGATAACACTCCGCCTTGCGCCGTCCGCCAGGTGTTCTGCCGAGTTTTGCTCCCCCGCCCAGCATAAAAAAAAGCATCCCCACCTCACGGGAGCATACTAAGATTTATACAGAAATGTAACTGTTTAAAAGTGATATAATTGTCTGGTAGACGTGACCTCCCTGATTTCTAAGTTAAAACAGCCCCGAAATATGTTGGGGATGCAATTCTCGGCCGGGATGCGGAAATGTTCACCGCACGTGTCGCAAGCGCAAATTAGAGCCATGCCAAAATCATCTGTGCCCCAAAATGCCTGCGCAAATGGGATTTGAGCGGTCTTAACTACCAGAATTATTCACAAGTGTGGCCAGGCAAGGCTGGGCATTACGTCAATCAAAACCAATCAGATTCCCATCTTGCAATGCCTGTTTGCGCGAGGCATGCAATATGCTGTAATTCTATCCATGCGTAATAGAGAGGACAGAGGGAGCTTATTGACAGATCGTCTGTGGTGCCAACGACCCTTCGGGTTATGAAGGTAAATACCGGTAGCCTATGTCCATTGTCCAACAAGTTTTCTCAATTAATTTCCCTCTTTGCGATGTGATAAAAGTTTCTCAGTGAGTTATAGTTGATTGCCTCACTGAATTATCTGCTAATACCCAATTTTATCAGCATAATTTGATGTCTTGGCGTGGCAAGGCTGTGCGTAATGACATATCCAAAAGGAATTCCACTTTCCACTGCGCAAATACCTCTCTGCACTGGGAGCACAGCCCTAATCTCCGGCCAGCGCTCCCAGCGCAGAGAGGTATTTGCGCGTAAGAGGTCCTTTTCAAAGCTCTTAGCGCAAAGTAATTGCGCGCTGCTGACGATAGGGTAATGCCATCTATCACCACATTTTAGCGCTGAAACGCTTGCTTTGGCATGGGGCAGCCAATGCCCAGTACAATTATCACAGGCATGCGCTTGTGTCCGCCCCCAATTTGCATTGCGTTAAACGAGCGCAAACACTAAATTAGCGCTTTTGGGAAGATAGAGGCCAAGGTGTCTTGTGTGAACAGTTAGGCGTACGTTCAGCTTGTGCCTGCTTCAAGCTTCACTTCTGCTTATGTTCGGCGTCCTGAGTGAACAAGGGCTTAAGCGCAAATTATGCTCGAGCGAAATCGACGGCGCTGACTGCGCCGAGGTGGTCGCCGCAGCTGGGCGTTCTATCGGCGCAGCTCGGCGTAGGGGGCAGCTCCTCGAAAATGTCACTCTGCTCCGTCTAGCGCCGTCAACTCATTGTTGTGAGGAATGAGGAAATGCCATTTCCTCATTTAACGTGCTTGTCCCTCATCTAGCAAAGCCTTCTGCAGGCTCACCGAAATGAGTTTTGAAATGGCGGGACAATAAAATGTCCCCCCACCGACATGATTGCAAGTTCTTGGTAAATGACACGATAACGTTTTGGACGTGTTTTGAACGAGTTACGTTCGAGTATGGACAGTCTCGCTGTCGCCGCTCGGCGGCGGCAAGGCTCCAAGCTGTGGCTGCGCAAAACCATGCTGGGCGCTTTAGACCTAATAGTCCGGGAAGAGAAGATGCCTCCCTGCCTGGCAAAACTGCTCGAGGCTAATGACCTTGACTAGGTTACAGAGAGGCAAATTGAACGTCACTTCCTGCTTCAGCACTCTACCAGAGATTTTCATCCGCCATATATTTTCCCATAGACATTTTGTAAAATGCTTATAAAAAATTGTTGTACTTGTACAAACCAACAGGTTTTAAAGAAAATGTTTTTTTGTTGTTTTGGTCTGAGTGAAATGTTCTATGCTCTCTCCCAATTCTAAATATAGCTGAACAGTTTGGTTTGACGAAGTAAAAGTTTAAACCATTATGTTCATAAGCATTTTATTAAATGTCTATGGGAAAATAAATGGCGGATGGAACTCTGTGGTACAGTGCTGAAGTAGGAAGTGACGTTCACTTTGCCTCTCTATAGAGCCCAACAGGCACGTGACTTTTTTGTGACGTTATTGCCCCAGAAGTTCCCCGTTCATTTTCTCCATAGACATTTCTAAAAATCCTTATATAATGAGTTTTAAGGCTGAAACCAAGCCAACCCGTGAACCACTGAATCATGAGCAGTGTTGGGAGTAACTAGTTACTAAGTAACTAGTTACTGTAACTTAACTACTTTTTTGTGACGTTATTGCCCCAGAAGTTCCCCGTTCATTTTCTCCATAGACATTTCTAAAAATCCTTATATGAGTTTTAAGGCTGGAACCAAGCCAACCCGTGAACCACTGAATCATGAGCAGTGTTGGGAGTAACTAGTTACTAAGTAACTAGTTACTGTAACTTAACTACTTTTTTGTGACGTTATTGCCCCAGAAGTTCCCCGTTCATTTTCTCCATAGACATTTCTAAAAATCCTTATATAATGAGTTTTAAGGCTGAAACCAAGCCAACCCGTGAACCACTGAATCATGAGTGACCATAAAACATTCGCTTTGGCACAAAACTAAAAGTAACAACAGAGGGGGGGAGGGGGGCTCAACACGTGCCTGTTGGGCTCTATAAGCCACAAGCAAAGTGTCCAAGTATCCTGTATGGCCTAAATTAAACCAAAAATAACTTGGCCAATGAGGGGCGGATCGGGTTGCTTGTTTCAGACGCGTGTTGTTCATTCAATGTCCAATGCATCAGGATATATTGGGATACCTCACCGGCAATCCATTTATTGTCATTAATCCACCGTTAACACAGAATAACAGCATAGTCCAATGTCACTATATGATGCTACCATTCATCATCAACCACGATGCTGCACACTGTGGAACACAGAAGTAAACCGCAAGAACAAAGTAACAGAACACGGTTGAAAACGGTGTTGCTTCCCGAATCACGCACACCTGAATGCGATCCCCGACACACCTATAATTATAGAGCACTTTCCCCCCGACTCCACCTACCACGTAGTGGCTCAATAAAGGGGCAGTACGCCAAATACAGATAATTCATATAAACACACACATATCAATGAGGGTTCAATTAACGTCAGATGATGAATAGAAAATGGTGCGTTTTGGCTCCTACACACCGCCCCCTAATTGAGAGTGACAGGATGGCATGAACAATTACAAAATAAACAAAAAGGAGCCAAATAATTCATTGAAAGACGACACACAAAAATCCTCTATAAGAGGTCACCAGTAATGGTCTGTTAGAGTACAACTTGAAATACAAAAGTTAGTCACTGGTTTGCAGTCAGCCCATTGCTAACTTCTATTGATGTCAAGTCCTTCAAGTCACTCTTACATTAAACAACCCTTTCTCAAAGAAGGACAGCATCTCTGAGAGTTTGTGCACATTGTACACAGTGCAGCTGCATTGTTGCGACAAGCCCATAATGCACTCATTCTCAATCTGTTCATGCATCTTGAACTCCTTCAATGTGACACACAGTGGCTGTACAAGATCCACTGTGAACACAGTGCACTCCACGTTGTGCTTTGCCACCTGGTCTTGCAGCCTCTGTTGAGTGCCTGCTGAGCTCCACTATCGGCATCAACATCTGCTGTCCACTTCTCCATCAGAAGCGGCTTCCTCTTCGCTGGCTCTTCACCTTTCAGAATGGTCAGAATCGATCCATCTCGAGAGCTCTGACGCTCTAGTTGCGGAGCAGAATGTTGTTCTCGGTCTTTGGTTGCTAGACCACCAAACTGATCTTTACATTGTTCCACAGCTCTAACACCAAGACCTTCTTCTTTAGCAGCCAGTGCTTCCTTGAGGAGTGTTTCCATCTTGGCCACCATTTCCTCAGATGGTTTCTTAAGGATGGTGCCAACCTCCTGTTTCACTCGTGTGAGCTCATGCTGCACACACGTCTCTCCAACATTGATTCGTGTGTGCTCCTGTAGCGCAGACGTCCTCTCATCATTGACTCGTGTGTGCTCCTCTGCTACACACGTCCTCTCATCATTGACTCGTGTGTGCTCCTCTGCTACACACGTCCTCTCATCATTGACTCGTGTGTGCTCCTCTGCTACACACGTCCTCTCATCATTGACTCGTGTGTGCTCCTCTGCTACACACGTCCTCTCATCATTGACTCGTGTGTGCTCCTCTGCTACACACGTCCTCTCATCATTGACTCGTGTGTGCTCCTCTGCTACACACGTCCTCTCATCATTGACTCGTGTGTGCTCCTCTGCTACACACGTCCTCTCATCATTGACTCGTGTGAGCTCCTCTGCTACACACGTCCTCTCATCATTGACTCGTGTGAGCTCCTCTGCTACACACGTCCTCTCATCATTGACTCGTGTGAGCTCCTCTGCTACACACGTCCTCTCATCATTGACTCGTGTGAGCTCCTCTGCTACACACGTCCTCTCATCATTGACTCGTGTGAGCTCCTCTGCTACACACGTCCTCTCATCATTGACTCGTGTGAGCTCCTCTGCTACACACGTCCTCTCTTCTTCCATGACTCGTGTGAGCTCGTCTGCTACACACGTCCTCTCTTCTTCCATGACTCGTGTGAGCTCGTCTGCTACACACGTCCTCTCTTCTTCCATGACTCGTGTGTGCTCCTGTAGCGCACACGTCTCTCCATCGATGACTCGTGTGTGCTCCTGCAGCGCACACGTCCTCTCTTCATCAATGACTCGTGTGTGCTCCTGTAGCGCACACGTCCTCTCTTCATCAATGACTCGTGTGTGCTCCTGTAGCACACACGTCCTCTCTTCTTCAACGACTCGTGTGTGATCCTGTACCACACACGTCTCTCCGTCCTGTTCTCGTGGGGGCTCCTGTAGCACACACGTCTCAAGCGATTTGGAGGCGTTGGTGCCTATCACCAACTCCGCTTCAGCTTGAATATGAAAAGTGTTCTCAATCTTCTCATCCATCTCAGAGTCTGAGCTCCCAGCATCATCTCTCTCTGCCTCCTGTTCAAAGTCTGGCTTAGGAGGTATGTAGTAGTCTATATCAGGTATGTCCATGAATGCCCACAGTTGTTGTTGTTGTTGTTGTTTAATTGATGTTAGTGCTAGTTTAGCAGCAATATCCAGCTCTTCCTGTCTCCATTTTAGCTCCAGGGCTTTCTCCTCCAGAGCATGCCTTTCCTTTAAGGCTGCAGCCCGGACCAGAAGTGCCGCTCTCTCAGCTTTTGCCTGAAAGAGCATTTTAGATATGGAGGATCCATGTTTGCTGCTCCTGGAGCTGGTGTGACCTTTATGTACTCCAGACATTATTCAATACAATCAATTATTTTTTAAATACCAATACCTGCACACATTATCATAAACCACACAGAATCAAAAACCAATTCTATTCACAAATTTACTATGCAGCAATATTATTCACAGTAGGACAAATACCAATACTACACACAAACCATCCCCACCGTTCTCATATAAACCCCATTGGAAGCAATGCAGTTTGGATTTTACAACTCAGTACATTTAAATGTGTGCGCACAATTTAATGTCCATGATATGTCCCGTTGGTAGCACACACACGTACCTGCGCACATTGTCCCGGTGTTGAGATGTGTCCCTACCCGTGGGCGTGGTGATACAACTCCGAGAAAAGATAAGACAGCCGTTTCAGGAAATAGACACAGCCGTGTCCCGCAATGATCTCTCCTTCAGGAAATATACATAGCGGCCGCCCGCGGCCCCGCGCTGACTTGGATGCTGTGTGGATATGGATCCCTCTGATCTTTCCAGCACAGACCCCAGGTGATCTGTGGTCCCCACACGCAGGAAAGCGCTGATCGGCACCGCCGAGACAGACGATGTGGATCCCTCTGATCACTCCTCCCGAAGGCGAAGTTTCCGTAGCCTAGGCCAGCAGGCGTTCACTACCACCATTCACCCGCAGCTCCAGCGAATCGACCCAGTGTCGAATCTGGTCTTGAATCCCAAACGATTATCCAAAACAAGTCAAAATAAAGCACGTTTTCAACTAAATGTATGGCCTAAATTAAACCAAAAATAACTTGGCCAATGAGGGGCGGATCGGGTTGCTTGTTTCAGACGCATGTTGTTCATTCAATGTCCAATGCATCAGGATATATTGGGATACCTCACCGGCAATCCATTTATTGTCATTAATCCACCGTTAACACAGAATAACAGCATAGTCCAATGTCACTATATGATGCTACCATTCATCATCAACCACGATGCTGCACACTGTGGAACACAGAAGTAAACCGCAAGAACAAAGTAACAGAACACGGTTGAAAACGGTGTTGCTTCCCGAATCACGCACACCTGAATGCGATCCCCGACACACCTATAATTATAGAGCACTTTCCCCCCGACTCCACCTACCACGTAGTGGCTCAATAAAGGGGCAGTACGCCAAATACAGATAATTCATATAAACACACACATATCAATGAGGGTTCAATTAACGTCAGATGATGAATAGAAAATGGTGCGTTTTGGCTCCTACATATCCCATGGAGGTACAATGATAGATAAAATATGTCAGTATGTCAGTATGTCATATTTTATCACTGTGCTACAGCAACACTAAAATAATGTGTGATTTAATAAGACAATAAAAGTAACACAGAAGATACTTTGCCTAGTAACTAATTACCTTGAAGTAACTACATGTATCTTTAAAGTAATTAAATTACTTTTTGAGAGCAGTAACGTAACTAACTAATTATCAATTTTCAGTAACTTGCCCAACACTGGTTGTTACTAATATGGTAGCCTTCCGTGATGCATGAAACAACTTGGGCTTTCAACTAAACTCCAATCATATAATCCTGCACATTGTGGCAATGAAAGTGATTGTAATTCTGAGAGAAGCAGAGGAATCTATTTTGTCATGCTGAATGTATCTACTGTGCTGATTTCTTTTTGTGTTTACTATATTGAAAAATGTTTTTCACTTTTAACATTTGCTCCAATGTCTTTTTGTCAATGTTAATGTTGCTTTGTACGATGCTGCCAGCAAGTCGTTTCAATTGAACTGGATTAAAGTTTGAGAGAAAAATAGATGAAGGGAAGGACTGAGAGAGAAAATAGGAGAGGCCGAGAAAGAGGCAGAGAGAGGAAGGAAAGACAGAGCGAGAGAGAGAGAGAGAGAGAGAGAGAGAAATCACACACGGCCTCGCCCACAGCTTGTCCGATATCTTTCAGGAAAACTATCCAAACTATTTTCCTCTGAAACTGTGACTTTCTATTGTTTATGACGTGAAGCCCCACTTCTCCCCACCCCCACCACAGTGAAGTGGGATGCAGAAAAACAATGGAGCCCCCCCACACCCACACCCCCTCCAGCCAATTAAATTAAGCCCTTATCAGCCCCCAGCCATCTCCATGCCAAAGGAGCCTGTTGTCATGCTAATGTGGCCTCTGCCTTTAAGTCAATGCAGGTGTGCATTACGGCCGGAACACACATCTTGCGTGTGCGTGGCGTCTGCGTGGCGTGTGCGTGCTTGCTGCGGCTGGCACGCCCGTGGCATCCACACAGGCAGCGTGGCTGGGGCGGCAGCAGCTGCTGCGCTGCTGGCTGCTGCCTGTCTCCCAACTATCTTCCTATAGAGTTTACCATTTATTAAATTTGCTATAAACAATACAATGATGATTTTAACTGAAGATCGCTTGGGCTCACTTCAGAATCGAGGCAGTATGATTTGTGTGTGTGTGTGTGTGTGTGTGGTGGGGAGGGGAGGAACGAAGCCACGTTGTAGCCTATCTGGTTTTTCAGAGGGCAGGAGAACTGTAGCTGTGAGCTCAGCTCATCCTCTCGTCTCAAATCAAAACGAGCCTTGATTGGCAACCAGAGTCAAAAAAAATATGCTGCAAATTCGCCCAGAGAAATAAACACGGAAGTGTTGTGAGAATTTTATTGTTGATATAAAAGAGAATATGCTCTCAATTGTATAACATTGTAATTTAGGATGTTACCTGAACGCAACACAGGTGGTTACAGCCAATGACATGCACGGAAAACGTATGTATGTGTGTGTGTGTCTCTGACCCAGTGTCAGTGTCAATAAACTGCTCCATGGGAGAAGAACCACTTCTTGCTGCTGCTCTGGGAGTGCACGCGAGAACTGCTGCATTAACCCACTCTGCTAACAGTTATTATGTCTGCTTTGAAAATAGTGCTTGTATGATATGATTATGAACAGAAATAGGTCATTTTTAATGTGGATTTCTGTAGAGACGCTAGACACGAGCGCGGAAAGCTGAAAAATAGGCTTCGGTTCTATTCTCTAGATGACGCGCGTCTCACGCTCGCAAGACACGCGCCTGAGACGCGCGTCTGATGCCAGTGGTGTGGCTGCTGTAACCTGTTAACATGGGAACCGAAATGAAAACGCCACGCAGACGCACAGCACACGCAAGATGTGTGTTCCGGCCGTTACAAAACAGTTTCCCGGCTGATAATGGCTATAATGGGGCCAAAATGGAGCTATGCATTCAGCCCCACGTTACCACATTTACACCTACTGTCATTTAGGGGCCGCGCCAAATCTGGGGGGGGGGGGCAAGTGAAGACGGCATTTGCAAATGATCATAATCACATCATGGAGGTTTTGGACTGACAGGTTAGGGGTGCGATTCCCTGTGTATGTCAAATTTTTTAGGTTTCTTAAAGAAGACATTTGTCAGAGTTTACACCTGAGTGTGAAAATCAATATTATGTCAAGTGTTTCTCTTAGTTCACACGCATCAGGGTTCATTTAACTTGTCTAAAGAGTTTTGAACATCTGCCCCAGAGTCAAAACTCAATGATCGATTATAAACACTGGAAGATTTACAATGGATTCAGTCTGATCAGTCTAATGTTGTTTGCCGTCCCATAGAGCTGAACTGACACTGTGCTGGTTGTTTACAATTACAACTTCTGTTGCACTCTGTTTGGGTCTCAACGTAAACTGAAGAATACTAAAGAATTTCAGATCATTTCCAATGGACAAACAATTGAGTGTAAATGCAATGTTATTTAGGCACAGTAATAGACCAGTTTGTCTCATGTGATGACATTGCCAAAAGTGTTATCCTGAGAATAAATGCAAGGATAGGGTTTTTGTATAGACAATTGGGAAGTGCTTGAATCTCAAAAGCAGAAAGCTCTTCTGATTGATTGATTGATTGATTGATTGATTGATTGATTGATTTTATTATGGATATAAAAGACAGCAAAATCCAAGGGATGAACATGTAAAAGTGCAGACACTTATTTCCAACATGGTCCCTCAGGTCCCTGGTCTTAAAAAACAGGACATACAGTAACACATAACATCAAATAAACAATACAGATCAATCAAGAATAAAAAGAAACAAGAGATACGAGCAATATTTAAACGAAAGGCTCAGCACATTACTCTAGCTTACTCAGCAGGAATATTTTCAGAAGGTTCTTAAAAACGTTCAGAGAATTTGCAGACTGAGGGGCACTTTCCACGAGGACGGTTTCCTATGGAAACGGGGAATTATTTTATCGTTAGTGCCTCCCGTTAAGACGGCGACTGCGAATTCGCGCTTAGGAAACGACACATTTTGAAACCACCCTCTAGAGTGGAATTGTTGGTGACGCTTCCCGCTGAGCGCTCCATGTAATCGGTTAGAAACGATAGTCTTCCCAGAAACTCTGACGTGCCTGCACATGCGACACACACTTGGCAACATAGAATCAAAGCTACACTGCGGCCGACTTACATGTTCATAGCGAGCGTTACTGCTGCTGCGAGGAGCCGATGGCTGTACCCGGTCGGCATTTAACGTTAGGCAAGCACATCAACAGTGTTCTCTCACTGCAGCCTACACAGTAGACAGTGTCAGCACAGCCAGCGCTCCCGATCCTCGCTGCTCGTTAAAGATTTCCAAATAGGCTTATTCTGATAAACTGGTCACATCTATGTAACGTTCTCACCCGAAGTATATTACAACTTTAAAACAGTTTGTTTTTTTTAGCTTGAAAACAGCTTTTTGGCAAGTCTAAAAATTACTACGGTAGCCGTAATCTACTTCCGTGTCTAAAACCCAGAAAGACGATTACGAAATGACGTCATGTAGAAGCGTGGCATGTACATTACGGCGTTTTAAAAATTCAACAGCACTCATGTAAACGGGGAGAAGGTGTGAAGGAAAAGGTGTGAAGGAAACGCTATTGTGTTGTTTCTTCCAGAGACTGTCCTCGTGTAAAGGGCCCCTTAATTTTGTTAGGGCGTTAGGGATCTTATTCCACTCCTCCCACTCGCCCAGCCCCCCACCCCCGTATAGAGGAACGTACTTCTCCTCACCTTGCTTTTTAGATTGGGTAGTTTCAAGTCCGCTACACTAGCTCTCGTTTTCAGGCTATGAGTGTCCCGAACAAACTGAAAAAACTTGTATAATGTAACACTGCAATGTTTTATAGACCATGATGAGTTTTAACTGTTGAGCTCTACTTTCAACGGGGAGCCAATTCAACGCTTTCAAATGAATTGGGCCCTGAATTCTGCCCTAATTTAATGTCTATTTGACAAGTATCTCCTTATATGTCGATGCTCCTGTCTTGTACACTGGGCTTCGCAAAAAACGTAAGCAGTTCCAGGTGATGCAAAACAAAACGATCAGATTTATGAAAGAGACCACAGGGATGACATATTTTTGTAGTTGGAAGGCGGAAGTCCCGGACATTTTGGAGCTTCAGGGGAGAATGGGGATTTCACTTAAATGCAGAAAATAAGGTCTGTGATTAACAAAAGTTTATGGGAGCAGTAATTTGTGTTCAGCAGGATCATCTTCACAAACGTGAATCACTTTTATGACTTTTGAAGCGTTTTTTGAAAATCGCGTTGAAAAAAAAACACATTTACGTTTCAAAAGTCATAAAAGTGATTCACGTTGGGGTTTGATAATTGCACTTGTTTCCAATGCAAATCAACTTGTTTGAAGAATTGAGTAGAATGAAGATTCATTACATGACGTCATTTAGCAGACTCTTTGAGCGACTGACAATAGTACATTTTGTCAACAACAATAGCTCAATCTCCTGTGTATCACATTCTTCATCAGCTAAGACCTTTAAAATGGAACGTTGTAGTTTCACAATATGCCTCTGAAATGTGAGATTGAGATATGAGATGTTTTGCAGTGTAGATGACCAACAGTACATGCAACCAACAGCAGAGAGGTCAAAGGTCAGAGCCAGTGTCCCGACAACATTCCTGTGAGCAAAAATACGAGTAAAGAAATTCAGGTAAATGCTCAAAGTTAAGTCTCCAACTTAAAAAGTAATTTAGTCTGTAAAGTGAAGCTGTGAACTTATCTCTCCTCATGCCAACATGTTTCTCTACGTTTAAGAATAACAATAATAATAAATTATTAAATTTATATAGCACACTTTAAAATCCAAGGACTTCACAAGGTGCTTAATACAATTTGAAGGCTGAATATAAGACTAGATTGACTTTTTTGCAGTATAGATCACCAACATTACATGCAACCAACAGCAGAGAGGTCAAGGTCTATTTTTTATCATCAATTAATCGTTCTAATTAAAAGACACATTTTAAAGAAGAGAATACAAAAATTATCTGGTTCTTATATGTGAATATTTTGACAGTAAACAGATTATCTTTGGGTTGTGGACTGTTGGTCAGGACAAAAGAAAACATTTGAGGATGACATCTTGGACTTTGTGCAAAAAGTGTTTGTCATTCTTAAGCATTCTGTGACATTATTGACCAAACGACTAATCGATTAGTCAAAAAGTTAATTGACAGAATAATCGATAACGAAGGTACTTGTTAGTTGCAGCTCTCAATACGAGTAAATAAGAGTACATGAGGAAAACTGAGGAACGCATTTGTTTGATGAAATCAGATTAGAGCGAGGAAAGGAGAGAGACGGTCTAACTTTCAGGGAGTGGATCTTCTGTTCTGACTCAGTTTGGGTCAGGTCTCTTTCTCTCTCTCTCTCTCTCTCTCTCTCTCAATCTCTCTCCACCACAGGCCATGCTGGTCCAGCCTAGAGACGCCTGAAGACTCCCCGGCTGGCTGGTGAGTCGCTCTGGATCAGAGGTCAGCTGAAGGCCCAGAATGTAAATGATGATGTTCCTGGATCTGCATTCCTGCTTTGAGAGGCTGGATAAGATAAGAAGTTCCCCCCAGCTTCAAAGCCAAAAGCTCCACCCAAAAACGTCTCTCGCTCCCTGATCTCTCTCGCTCTCTCTCCCTCCCCTCCCAAAACTCACTCCAACTCTGTGAGGAACTCTTGGCTTTATGCTTCTAGTTGGACAAAATCCATTGACAAAGTGATTTTAATACACAGATTTGTAAAAAATAAATTAAGAAATAAAATAAAGAATAAAAACATGTTTTCCTTGTCAATACATACATGTTGCTGTCATCATCCCTCAGACAAAGAAAGAAAGAAACACACCGACAAAGAAGAAAAGCCGCAAAAACCTGCACCCAAAAATATTTCTCTCTCAATTCAATTCAATTCAATTCAATTCAATCCAAAGGGGCTTTATTGGCATGCATGTGTTTACATTGCCAAAACAAATGTAAAATAAAAATAAACAGAACATGTGTGTATAATGAAATACATAGATATAGTAGAATACAGAAGTGTGTAAACAACTGTGTAACATTGCAATCAAATATAATATACATATAGGTAAAGTTAATTTAAATACGAATAAGGAAGTGTGTAAACACATATCATTGCAACATTGTAATAAAATATAGTATACATAAGAGTAGGTGAAATCGACTTAAAAAGTAGGCTACAGAGGAAAAAAGTGCTTAAATTGCTGTCGAACGAAACAGGTAAGTAAAAATGACTTACAATGAAAATAGAATAATTTTGAGATTCTCTCTCTCTCTCTCGCCTCCCAAAACTCACTCCACCTCTGAGGAACTCTTGGCTTTCTCTGCCTCTAGTCGGGCCAAATCCAATTAGTTATAAAGCGATTTTAATAAACGGATTTGTCAAAAAAGTGATTTAAAGGCCGACAAAGTGTGTGAATACAGATAAAGATGAGAAAACAAGGAGAGGACAAATGTTAAGTTAATGCCGTCCAGGGGCTTTTGGCAGTGTGTGTGTGTGTGTGTGTGTGTGTGTGTGTGTGTGTGTGCGTGTGTGCGTGTGTGTGTGTGTGTGTGTGTGCGTGCGTGCGTGTGTGCGTGTGTGTGTGCGTGCGTGCATGAGTGTGTGTGCGTGTGTGTGTGTATGTGAAGTGTGTGTGTGCGTGTGTGTGTGTGTGTGTGCATGCGTGCGTGCGTGCGTGTGTGTGTGTCCCCGCCATGTGAGACAGATAATTGCGATTCAACAATACTATCTATCTTGTGTTTGCTCTGTGAGTGCAGTTGGGATAGGAGGTGAAACAACAGACCTCTCTCTCCCAAATAATCCCCCAGCCACCCCACCCCAGAGGACTCAACACCAGGGCCGGCCCTAGCCATCTGGGGGCCCTAAGCAGGATATAGATCAGGGGCCCCCTCCCAGGGGCGGGGGTTTGGGGGCATCCGCGCTGGAAGTACTTTTAAGTAGGGGGTGCTGTAAGGAGGGGACTCTCGGTGCTGCCCGCTAGGGCAGCGCCGAAGAAAATTTGACGTTTTTGGACTTTTAGCCATATTTAGAAGAATATTTAAAACAAACAAACATGACAATGACGCTCGTTTGTAGCCCTATCAGTGTCAAGCAAGCGTGTAGAACCCAGCAGCCATAGGGGTTGCCAGGTCAGTTAAACCAGGGGTTCCCAACCTTTTTTGTGCCAAGGACCGGTAGATACATGCAGGACCGGTTGTCAATTTTAATGGTTTTAGTTACATATATATTTACTCACCAGGTGGCGACAAAAGGTAAATATCAGCCTTTTGTGTTGTATGTAGCCTACAGTATTTATGTTTTTGTTTAAACTACATAAATAAACGTCAACCTATGTTTTAACTACCACACACAGCCTATAATATTATGTGGCTATGTTTATTTAAAAAAAAAAAAAAAAAAAAAAAAAAAAAAAAAATTTGGGGGGGCCCCCCCAACTCCCGGGGCCCTAGGCAGCCGCTTGGTTCACATTATGGGCGGGCCGGCCCTGCTCAACACCCACCCTCTCCTTTCCTTTCCAGGCAGATCCAGGGGAATTGCACAAGCAAACTGCAAAAGAAATGTCATCATTTAAGTTGAGAAATCTTTCTTTTTTCTAGTCTTGGAACAAGCTGCAAAATCCATAACTCCCTTTGATTCAGACGCAAATGTAAATATATCTTGAGGAATTTTCCAGAATTTTAAATTATGTTGTCTCTTCCATAGAAGCTATCGCAAATGTGATGTTTGTTTTGCAATCTCAAAATCAATGAGCTCCTAAAATAGATTGAAAAGGTCTTAAAAAAGGTCTTAAAAGGTATTTAATTTAACTTCAGGATTCCTGCTATACCCTAGGGTACGTATAGCAGAGTACTGCACCAGGTCGGGTACCTGCACAAAATGTGTGAAACAAGTAAAAAAAATACGCTTCTGTAAATTTTCTGACTGAATTCTATTAGTATGGTAATTTTATTGGGGGGGGGGTGTCTGGCAGGCAGACTGATGCAGGGGTATTTGAGCAAAACCTGTTGAAAAACAGGTTAATCTCATCAGCCTTGGCTCTGTGTCCACTGACTGCCTGGCTGGCCACATTGTAGCCAGGGTTAGTGTGAAAGGAGGAGTCATGTTTAAACATGCTACAACTGTTTGATTGCGTTTCCACTCAGTTTGAGAGCGAGAGAGGAAGAGGTGTAAACAGCTGAACACTACACTACAGCATAGCACTGCCAGTTGCAGGTACTGTAGATTAGACAGAAATGGCTTGTCCCTGGAGTACCCTGTTTCTTATTGGGGGTTTCCTGTTTTTTCTTGCGGACATAGTGCTGGATATATATACAGCTGTGGAGTTCTACCAGAAGGAGTACTACATAAGCCTGTATCTACTGCTGGCATTTCTGCTGGGATCCTGGGTTGTGGTGAACATCTGGAGCTGGCTGATATATCATGGTGATGGCTATAAGACAAGGACCAAGGTGGAGAAGTGCCTACATCTGCTGCAGCTTGGACTGTTCTTCAGGTTGTCAAAACTTTGTCTGTTTCTACTGATCACACTCTGAGTAGTATGGGTTGAGAACTAGACCTGTAAGAGTGGGTCTATTGATCACACTCTGAGTAGTATGGTTTGAGAACTAGACCTGTAAGAGTGGGTCTATTGATCACACTCTGAGTAGTATGTGGACAACTAGACCTGTAAGAGTGTGCCCATTGATCACATTCTGAGTAGTATGGGTGGAGAACTAGACCTGTAAGAGTGTGTCTAAAGCCATTTTTAAACATGCAGTGAATTCCTGAAGATTCCCAGACACTACTCGGTCGGCCTGCGTGTTTAACAACAATTGTCCGATATGAGTGCGCTCCTGCGAGCGTAAACTAGACCCACCCCAGCAGAAGCAGATTTTTTGGGGGGGAAAGGGGGGGGGGGGGGGGGGGGTGGGAGTAAAATGAATGGCGGTCATTAGTAGTAGAGCATCAATCCCCTTTTCAAACACGGGGAAATGGAATGCTGTCAGTTATTATAGGCATAGTTTGCATAGCAAGTTAGTTGGCTACTTGTAATGTTAGCCAGAACAGTTATGGCAGTGAGCTGTTAGTTTTTACCACTAGCACCACTACATTATACTTATAGTTAGCAAAACACTGAATTCCATTTGATGTCTCCATGGTCAAGATGCAGTTCTATAAAATAATTTGCATTGTGGATAAAGTCTTTATATGTCAAAAACATTTTGGGTGAAGCAAGATTTAGCTATTTCAAGAAAAGTGGCAGCAGTGTAGAAGCTAGTGTAGAAGTGAGTGACTACGCTAATAACCATAAAAGCACAATCACCAAAATCTCTAAATGAATATCCAGTAGGCTATTTACCCTAATGAGAAAATGAGCAAAATATTGATCGTTAAAACTGAATAATGACATCACAACAGTCTAATCCTAATGTTAATTTAAAATTAGATATTCCTCTAAATCTGGCTTCAAAATTAATGGCCAACATTTTAGAAATAGCTAAATGGACCGACTGATAAATCAATCATGAGTGGATTCAGCACACTTTATATGGGCAGACTGATTGACTCATTGCAGATCTATTCAGACCTTAAGCTTAAGTCACCACCAAAATCTTTTAGCCGGGGACCTTTGGTCACGGCCGAATGTTTATCTCTAAATCAATATACAGTATTTACCCTATGAGAAAAGGAGCAAAATATTGATGGTTAAAACTGAATAATGACATCAGTCTAATCCCAATGTTAATTTAAAATGAGAAACTCCTCTAAATCTGGCTTCAAATGGCCAACTTTTTAGAAATACCTAAATGGACCATTGAATGGACGGATTGGTAGATAAATCAATCATTCATGAGTGGATTCAGCACACTTTATCTGGGCAGACTGATTGACTCATTGCAGATCTATTCAGACCTTAGTGTCACAATTAAGAGTTTTTCTGAACCCAAAAAAGCAGAACTGGAGACAGCATCAAAAATCAACAGTTTAATGAATGGAGTGTGGTGGTGTGAGTGAGCAGAGGCAGTTCTGGCAGATGTCTTCTGAGCTCAGACAGGTGGAACTTCATCCAGAGGGTACTCCACCCACAATTTTTAGCCAGGGACCTTTGGTCAGGTCCATCTGCCTGTTCATGGAAACACTCACATTTACATGAAATGTAAAGTCAACTTTAAATCAGCTGGTACATTATGATGTTGTAAATACAATAGAAAAATATCTTGTCTGCAGGCAGGTTTTCTAATGCTTTAAAATTGTGTGCTAAAACAAAAAATGAAACAAGATGAGGAAAAAAGTACCAACATAAAAAAAAGTAATCTCTATGTCACAGGTTTGTATCAGGAATCCCCGGGCCACAACAACACAGACACAAGAGGCAGGTAAGTTTAAGGTATAAAAATGATTTATTACAAAATAACCAAAAAGGGTGTCCACAAACAATAATTAAAACCTGCTACTGGCCAGTCAGTAGTTCTAGATAAAAGGGTGTTAAAAGCCTATTGAGCAGCTAAGTGGTTTCTCCCCCTCAGGCACAGTCAATGGGCTGAGTCTGGGGAAAGGGCAAGGTCCCTCCGTGATCCTGTAGCTCCGCCCGTGGCTCGCTGCCACCGCTCCGTGCAGTCCTCTGCGTGTACCAAGCCGCCCTCTCGTCGTCCCGTCTGTCCTTCCACACTCCTCACGGCAGGGGCTATGCCAGTCCGCCCACAGTCCCCACGGCAGGTGGAGGTGGAAACGCCATCACGCTGAGTGGAGGAGAGCACAGAGGCGCACACACAATCACCGTCCGGCGTGTCAGCAGTCACAACCCATTCATACAAATGTGCACAGCTGGGTTACTCTCCTTTTACTTATCGTTTTAAAGCGTATCACATCGCCGTCTCGACGTCCCGTCTCCTCTATCCTCCCACGGTCCTCACGACAGGTGGAGGTGGAGACGCCGTCACGCTCGCCGGCTCGACGTCCCGTCTCCTCTATCCTCCCACGGTCCTCACGACAGGTGGAGGTGGAGACGCCGTCACGCTGAGTGAAGGAGAGCACAGAGGTGCACACACAATCACCGTCCGGCTTGTCATCAATCAATAACCCATTCATACGGAGGGGAACGGCTGGGCTACGTTCCTTTTACTTATCGTTTTAAAGCGTATCACATCGCCGTCTCAGTTCCTCCAGTGGCTGCTACTGGCTTGGTTCGGCGTCGGCTCTGGTCGCTGTACAGTCGGGCGCTGCGCCACGCCACGCCACGGATCCTACCAGCCTGGTAGGATCCCAGGTAGGTACACGGAAGAGGAAGCGCGCTCACAGGTAAGTTCCACCTGTCTTTATACCAGGTGCAGGCTGGCCGGGGCCAATCAGTGGGAGACAATTAGTGTAGGAGGGGGAGGGGGAGTAAGGGGAAAGTGTGTGTGCAATTGTCCATGATGTGTACATGCAAATAAGTCCATGCATTGTCCTTCACTCATAAGAACTATATTCACCGCACTGAACAGGTTTGGCGCATAGTAGAAACAAAGTCAACTTAATAAGGCACAGCACACAATAAGATTATATGAAACCGCAAACAATACCGAGTCACACAAAATAGTTTGATAAGGCACAGCACACAATCACATTAAATACACAGCACACCACATCTCCCTTGTCACCCCGTGACATCTACTCTGAGTCTCTGACTGTCAGAGTACAGGAGAAGTCCCGCATTAATGTTAAGCCAACAGAGCAGAACGAACGTTTGCTGAATACGGACGAGTGGTCGCCGTGTCGGACACATTTAGAGGACGGACTGTTAGCTCAACGTTACCTCAGGCAGCGGTGTAGCCTGCCCCGCTCGTCAAGCAGCATATTTGTTGCACCAAATATCGCGCATTCAAAGCACTTCATACTCCCAGAGCTGGCGTAATCCATAGAAACCTGACAGGTTTTGGGTCGGTCGGTGGCTCTAGAACAGCCGGCTAACGTTACAGTGGCTAACCGGAGCTATCGTTAAATTGCGTGTGGGGTAAGTCCCTCTATAAACCATAATATCTGTGTCGTTTCACCTTTGATTGAAAAACGCTTCCATTTGATTAAAGAAAACATGTGATTTTATGTAATAGCCTGCATAAAACATCAGTCAACATCACATAATGTCTTTTCTTTAATCAGGTTGAAACACACAGACAGATAGCCTAATGGTTTATAGTGGGACAGACTTCCCATGCCCATTCACTTCAATAGAACTCTCCCCAATGCCAAATTTGTTACAGCTTTTCCAGTAACACGAGAGTAAGAAAGGCAGATGTACAGTAGTGAGCAAAGATGGATGATTTAACTAATATTCCAGAGCTCTGACCTAACCAAATCTAACTGACATCACTATTGTGAACACAGGCTGTCAATCAAAAGTGGACAGAGCTTGGGCGTCCAGGTAGTGTAGCGGTAGATTCCCTGCCTACCAACACGAGGGTCGCAGGTTCACACCCCCGTGTTACCTCCGGCTTGGTCGGGCGTCCATACAGGCATGATTGGCTGGTGTCTGCCGGTGGGAAGCTGGATTGGGGGTAGCCTATGTGTCCTGGTCACTGTGGCTGCACTAGTGCCTGGTCGGGGTGAAAGGGAACTGGTGGGGATAGCGTGGTCCTTCCACATGCGACGTCCTCCCGGTGAAGCTTCCCCCCTGTCAGGTGAAAAGAAGCGGCTGGCAATTGCACATGTGACGGAGGAAGCATGGTGCTAGTCTACCGCTCTCCCAATAAGGGTAGAGGGTGGAGCAACGACCGGGGCAGCAGGGGGGGTAATTGGCCAAGTACAATTGGGGAGAAAATGGGGAAACAATCCTGAAAAAAGTGGGCAGAGCTTATGATCATTAGCGTGATGCTGGAGTCCTTATAGAAGCTTCCGGGTCAGAGGTCGCTCTCTCTCCTCTGATGTGGGTCCACACTGAAGATGTCAGCAGTCGTTTGCAACAGTGTGTCATTTAGTTTGTTACAGTGTATCTGCTTGGAGGCGTCTTTTGTTTTTGTTGTCTGCATGTCCACAAATGAACCGGAGTGCTCATGGCAACGGAGCACTCCTTAACCACAAGAGGGCGCTGGCCAGACAAGCTGTGGCGTCAACAGAGCTAACCCTCCAAGCTAAAGCAAGTGCCCCGCTCCCTTTAAAGCCACACTCCAGTCAGTTTTCCTACCTGTTTGATGTTCGATGAAAACGTACATGCGCTCGCCACGTAACAACGCATGTCACCTTTTGTGCCAAAGAGCTTAGATTGATAAGAACCAAAGCCTATAGTTTGTTCCACTTATGTCACTGCAACATAATAAGACTGCAGGCGCTGTTCTAAAGAAGCAGAAGGGCACCTCATCTTGTCTTCAGTATACTCTTTGCAATAAAACGGAAGTACTGTATATAGCGGCCATACTGTTTCCTGTCATATCTCAGTGAAAAACATGTTAGAAGCCATATCGCTTATTGTCAACAAACCAGCCAACAGATATCAAAGCTGATGGACTTTATGGAAAGAGCGTGACTCGAACTGGTTAAAAGTGACTATCGCTGTGTTTTGAGCCTGGTGAGCACTTAAGTTAGCAAATGTAGCGGCTAACAGCTAGCTAACGGCAGAAATATTTAATTTTCAAATTGTATGCTGGTTCTGGTTGTGCTGAAGCAAAGCAGACAGACTCATTCACACTCCTTCTCTCTCTCAGGTACGCTGCTCTAATAGAGGCCTCTATACGCACCTTCAAGTCAAACAGCACAGAGCCATCAAAGGTAAGGACATCATTTACAGGGGGGGACACAGAGACACAGGGGACATGTCCCCTGCACTTTTCCAGAAGGCAGTATATTGGAGCCCTTCACTTTCTTCCACAGTCTGAAGACTAACACTTTCAGATGTTTATTAAATGAGAATGTACCTGTCATACATCCCCTTGTGGTGGCATGAGGCGACAGCTGATCCCTTTATGAAAATCTCAGTTTTTGCCAAACACAAAACATGCAGTTTTTTAAATGTAGTATTCGTGTGTTATTTTCCCCCTATTCTATTTGAACTAGAAATCTCATGCACCATGGCTGCAGTTATGGAAATCGCCCGCTCTGCAGGCTCACAGACACAGCTCACATGCTCCGCGTCACATATGCAGCTCAGACGCTGTGCGGCCTCAGAGCCTGCTCTATTGGCATGCGTATTTGTATCCATGTGTGATGATGTTAGTTCCCATATCAGCCATTTCATTGTAGTGATACAATTTAAAAAACTTGACCTTATGAATAAATCTAATATGGCAGCAGGTGGGGGCTCCTGTCTGATGGGCGGTGGGTGTTGGTCTCACCTCTGGGCAGGGTTGGGCAGCGGTGGGGCGTGGCTGCCTGGTTTGGAGGTGGGGACGGGACCGGGTGGTGGCAGAGTCCTGCAACGGGTCGGATAAAAAATAATACTTATATAAATACGTATATGAATTCACGGGTAAAAATGAACTAAACGCGGGCGGGCAGTGCTTGGGAACAACGTTGTTAGGATGATGTCATCATTCCTACTGTGATGTCATAGTTCACTCACTGGTGATGTCATAACACAAGGTGATGTCATATTCGGGATCTATAAAGGTTCGGTTCTGCAGGTCCTCTGGAGTTGTTCTTAGACTAGATTCATCTCGCGACAACACTCTGCAACAGTTCCCAACATTCGAACCTTGCAGACTCAGCTATCAAGTGCTTCAGCGTTCCTAGTTATCGAGACTTCAGTTACCAAGTTTGTCTTGGCCATCAACTATCCGCACGTAAATCCACCAGTCTCACAGCATGCCTGACAAACGTACAGTAGACTAGAGCCATGTACTGTATGTTTTTGTGTTGTGCTCAGGCTGAATTCACAGTCACTTACGGTAATCTCTGGTGCATGACGTGGGCAGTGTGTGTGCTGTTGGCGGAGGTCAGTCAGCCAGACAGAGCGAGAGGAGTAGGCTACTTTTACCCCCTGTCAAACAGTTGTTTTACGCTTTGTTTCTCTATAAGCAACATGTTTCAAGCGTGCATACTGCATTGTTTGATGCTACAGACTGCACAACATAAACGTTTATGTAAACGTAAATGTTTTATAGTGACGGGTCTGGGCGGGCACAGGTTTTATATTGACGGGTCTGTGCGGGCACAGGTTTTATATTGACGGGTCTGTGCGGGCACAGGTTTTATATTGACGGGTCTTTGCATATTGACGGGTCTGTGCGGGCACGGGTTTTATATTGATGGGTCTGGGTGGGCACAGGTTTTATATTGACACGTCTGGGCGGGCACAGGTTTTATATTGACGGGTCTGGGTGGGCACAGGTTTTATATTGACGGGTCTGTGCGGGCACAGGTTTTATATTGACGGGTCTGGGCGGGCACAGGTTTTATATTGACGGGTCTGTGCGGGCACAGGTTTTATATTGACGGGTCTGTGCGGGCACGGGTTTTATATTGATGGGTCTGTGCGGGCACAGGTTTTATATTGACGGGTCTGTGCGGGCACAGGTTTTATATTGACGGGTCTGTGCGGGCACAGGTTTTATATTGACGGGTCTGTGCATATTGACGGGTCTGTGCGGGCACGGGTTTTATATTGACGGGTCTGTGCGGGCACAGGTTTTATATTGACGGGTCTTCGCGGGCACAGGTTTTATATTGACGGGTCTGGGTGGGCACAGGTTTTATATTGACGGGTCTGTGCGGGCACAGGTTTTATATTGACGGGTCTGTGCGGGCACAGGTTTTATATTGACGGGTCTGCGGG
>NC_139640.1:15679786-15682286 GCF_964638095.1 Poromitra crassiceps | reverse complement strand
AGGGAGGAGCAGAGAGAGAGAGAGAGAGAGAGGGAGGGAGAGAGAGAAGCAGAGAGAGAGAGGGAGGGAGAGAAGCAGAGAGAGAGGGAGGGAGAGAAGCAGAGAGAGAGAGGGAGGGAGAGAAGCAGAGAGAGGGAGGAGCAGAGAGAGAGAGGGAGGGAGAGAGGCAGAGAGAGAGAGAGGGAGGGAGAGAGGCAGAGAGAGAGGGAGGGAGAGAGGCAGAGAGAGAGGGAGGGAGAGAGGCAGAGAGAGAGAGAGGGAGGGAGAGAAGCAGAGAGAGAGAGAGGGAGGGAGAGAAGCAGAGAGAGAGAGAGAGGGAGGGAGAGAGAGGGAGGGAGAGAAGCAGAGAGAGAGAGAGAGAGGGAGGGAGAGAGAGGGAGGGAGAGAAGCAGAGAGAGAGAGGGAGGGAGAGAGGCAGAGAGAGAGAGAGAGGGAGAGAAGCAGAGAGAGAGAGGGAGGGAGAGAAGCAGAGAGAGAGAGGGAGGGAGAGAAGCAGAGAGAGAGAGAGGGAGGGAGAGAGGCAGAGAGAGAGAGGGAGGGAGGGAGAGAGGCAGAGAGAGAGAGAGGGAGGGAGAGAGGCAGAGAGAGAGAGGGAGGGAGAGAAGCAGAGAGAGAGAGGGAGGGAGAGAAGCAGAGAGAGAGAGAGGGAGGGAGAGAGGCAGAGAGAGAGAGGGAGGGAGAGAGGCAGAGAGAGAGAGGGAGGGAGAGAAGCAGAGAGAGAGAGGGAGGGAGAGAAGCAGAGAGAGAGAGAGGGAGGGAGAGAGGCAGAGAGAGAGAGGGAGGGAGAGAGGCAGAGAGAGAGAGGGAGGGAGAAGCAGAGAGAGAGAGAGGGAGGAGCAGAGAGAGAGAGAGGGAGAAGCAGAGAGAGAGAGAGGGAGGGAGAGAGAGGGAGGGAGAGAAGCAGAGAGAGAGAGAGAGAGAGAGAGAGCTGAGAGAGAGAGTGTGGAGCTGCCAGCAGCTGAGGGACAGCCAGTGGACAGGAGAGCCGTCCACATCTGGCTGAATTAGCTAGCTTAGTGATTGTTTTTATTTTATTGCTTTTACTGCTTTTTATTGCTTTGATTTAATCTTTTATTTTATCGTATTTTACTTAGGTCACAGTTTTGTGACCTATAATTAATGAGTAACAAAATGTCTTGTTTTTGCTTATTGCTTATATTATATTAATATTTTATTCTATTCTATCTTATTCTATTATATTTTATTCTTTTTTGCTTTGTTTTGTTTTTCACTCTCTTCTGAAGATTTCAAAATAACAACGGTTATTTACAGATTCTGTGAATTTTTGTTAATATACTGTAATTGCTCACTATTTTGCACTATCACCATTTAACTGCCTATTTATTACAGTTCTGTTATTATTCTGTATAGATCCCGGTCAACAATGGTCTTCTATTGTACTCTATACTATCACATTCCATTTAATTTTCTTTTATCTTCCTTTTTGAATATCTTCAGATTTGGTGATTTATGTTACTGGGTAACACAATGTCTTGTTTTCTGTTTTTGATTCTTTGTAACTGCTAAGTGTTGCTAATGTATGCTTTGGCAATGTAAGATGCACCTTATCATGCCAATAAAGCCCTTTGAATTGAATTGAATTGAATTGAGAGAGAGAGAGAGAGAGAGAGAGAAGCAGAGAGAGAGGGAGGGAGAGAAGCAGAGAGAGAGAGAGAGAGAGAGAGAGAGAGAGAGAGAGAGAGAAGCAGAGAGAGGGAGGGAGGGAGAGAAGCAGAGAGAGAGAGGGAGAAGCAGAGAGAGAGAGTGAGAGAGAGAGAAGCAGAGAGAGGGAGGGAGGGAGAGAAGCAGAGAGAGAGAGAGAGAGAGAGAAGCAGAGAGAGAGAGAGGGAGAGAGTGGAGAAGAAGAGAAGGCGCCCCTGTTGTTTGTCTGTTTGCTCCTGCATGTCTCTCTCTCTCTCTCTCTCTCTCTCTCTCACACACACACACACACACACACACACACACACACACACACACACACACACACACACACACACACACACACACACACACACACACACCTTCTTGCCTGCAGCCATCATTTAGTGGTTTGTGTTCAGAGAGTGTTTGGGATGTGTAACACTCGCTGGTGAGACGACACAGGAAGACAGAACACTGTCCAGAGGTCACTGTGTGTGTGTGTGTGTGTGTGTGTGTGTGTGTGTGTGTGGGTGTGTGTGTGTGTGTGTGTGTGTGTGTGTGTGTGTGTGTGTGTGTGTGTGTGTGTGGGGGTGTGTGTGTGTGTGTGTGTGTGGGTGTGTGTGTGGGTGTGTGTGTGTGTGTGGGGGTGTGTGTGTGTTGCTGTAATGTATTCAGGCTATAAAGGTGGCAAACACCTGCGGAGTGTCGCTCGTGCTGCTCACCCATTAATGTCTTTGTCTCATGTACACACACACACACATACACACACACGCACGCACGCATGCACAGACACACACACACACACGCACACACACACAAACACACACTTCTGAAATCAAAATCTCCCCCTGCCCAGGAT
>NC_139640.1:15609786-15674786 GCF_964638095.1 Poromitra crassiceps | reverse complement strand
ACAGCTCTCGTGCTGGTCATGTCACGTCCGCATTGACGCCGCGGAGTCACATTTTCGAGGAGCTGCACGCCCCCCTCCGCCGAGCTGTGCCGATAGGACGGCCAGCTGCGGGGACCCCTCGGCGCAGTCGGCGCTGGTGATTTCACGTAAGCATAAAACCAGTTTTAGGCCACCTTGGCAGTGCCCTGCTACCAGCCTGCTACTGTCACGTGCTTTAATTAAAAGCATCAGTGGTCTCAGTTTAATGGATCCTGACCTATGCAAAGGATGTGTCATTGGCTCATTTTCAGAAAAATTGCCCTTCACGATGTCAATAGAGCAATAGTAACACAGGTGCAACCCAAACAGCACTGGAACACTTAAATGGATTGGAAGTTGGAAACCCTCATTAATGTTTTGCTTGCACCTGTGTTACTTCCTGCCTTTTAGACGCAAAATGGCTGCTGATGAAAAAGGTCAATGGAAGGATTTCTCTCCTCTTCTCTTGAGCTGCTGAATGCTGCTGGCTGAAAGAGAAGCTCAGTGGCCTCAGGTGCTGACAAATGAAGAAACACTGCCACCTGCTGGTTTTAGAGACACAGTAGAGAGTACTTCATCTGGAGTACTTGCTGACACAGAGTACTGACCTCATTGTGCTCTGATGTTCTTTCCTCTTTGCACTGTGACATGTGCTGTAAATGAACAGTGAGTTAGTGAGTTATTCTGAGTGTAATTGTTAGATGTGCTGTAAATGAACACTGATTCTATTCTATTCTATTCTATTCTATATATTATATTCTATATATTCTATTCTCAAAGTGTTCCTGGCTGCCAGATGGGGAAGAAGAAGAATGCTACTAAGCAGTAGTTTAACCATGTGTCATGGAGGGCAGAGAGTCTGCAGGCTTTTAATGCAGCCGAACACTACAGCAGATATTTGACTGATCAGCTCCCTCTCTGGTGGAAGATGTGCTAATCATTTAAATTGCCATTATCCTTTATTAATGTCCCTTATTAAATCTAGACCAATCACAAAGATGTAGACACAGAGAAGCAGGTGAGTTCATTTGGAAGCTTTGAGACACCAAGGGCCCTATCACATGATATGATGATGATGAGATTTATATCATCATCATCATAATTAAAGTGAGCGTGTGGTGGTTAGTCACAATTTTGCAGGCTGTCTGTTTATGACATCATCAGTGATGTCATACATCAGATTGGGACGCCATCACTCATGTCACTTGAGCAATTGTGATGTCATCAGTGATGTCACTTGAGCAATTGTGATGTCATCAGTGATGTCATAAATACTTCCTGGCTGAGGCTATATAAGCAGCATACAAGTCAGTGTGGTACACATCTGAAGGAATGGCTGTTCAAGCAGGGCGTGGTGACATGCGGCTCTATCGTGCCATCAGGGCAGGAGACCTGGACACACTGAGGAGCCTGCTGCAGGAAGACCACTTCAGAAGGCAGATCAATGAGCAGTGTATTTATGTTCATCGGTGTGTGTTGTGGACCCCTCTGCAGCTTGCAGCCTAATGGGGTCATGCTGCCTTGGTGGACTACCTGATCACACAGGGAGCACAGGTAGGCCTAGCTTCTAAGGATAACAGGACGCCTCTCTACTTTGCTGTGCACCGCGGTCACGTGGACTGTGTCCGGATCCTCCTGGAAGCCGGGGCCGACCCTAACAGAAGCATACGCAGCTATTACCACAGCTATTACACCCCTCTCTACTACAGTGTTGTACTCAACCACCTCGACTGCTTCCACCTGCTGCTCCAGTCCGCTGGCGTTCTGACCCGTGACGTGGCTTCTCACCTGCTGGATGTGGTGCTGCGTAACGGGCGCAACACGGCCTTCGTCCAGCTGCTGCTGGACCACGGTGCTGGCCCGGCCCTGGTGAACACAGCGCAGGCCCATCTGGAGAAATGGGCTGATCCTGAGGCTCTCAGGGTCTTTCTGGAGGCCAAAAGATGTCCTCGCAGTCTGGCCCACATGTGTCGGATCCAGATCCGCCAAGCGCTGGGCACACATCGCCTGAACCAAGTCCACTCCCTACCACTACCACAAATGATGAAGGACTTCCTGCTCCACCAAAACTGACTTGAAGGTCTGTCAGTTTATTTATTTTCATTTATAGATTTAGTTCTTCAGTGACTGTGTTTCAAACAACTCCAGGAGCACTGTGTGTACTCGGTTCATCGTCTCTAGAGTCGCCACCCCAGAGATTCTGTTTATCGAGGTGAGGTTCAGTTATAGTCTAGGGAAAATAAGGTTTGACCTTAAACTAATTGCAACAGAATTTATTTTCACATTTTTATGTTTATATTGATACCCGAAACATGTAGTAAAAATCCCAGAAAATCCCATTAGTGGAAGTATGTTAAAATTATGTTTTTTTTAAATGGCTGCCATTATTAAAATTGTGGCCATATCTTGACTCCAACTAGACCTAGAATTACAAATTTGGTGTCTATTTCCACATTTTTGGGGGCAAGGAATCACGGTCTCTGATTGGGCGCATCCTGCGAGGTGTGACTATGAATACCTGCCTCTTTTTGCCTGTACTCCATTTTACCTAATGAAGGTCTGATCGCCCGAAACGTTGTTTAATTAAAGTTTGCCAATTACTGGATGGTGTGCGGGAATTCTTTATCTTCTACTTATGGACCCTATCCTCCGACGCACCTATCCTTAAGACTGTGAGGGTGTGCATCGGCTCTTCTTTCAAGTGTTGGGGGCAAGGAATCCACAGAAATGGTTGTCGAGTCTCTAAGTAGAACAGATTTTCTTTCTCATGTAGTATGAAGTATGTAGTCGTAATACAACATGCCATTTCTCGCAATGTTAGCTACAACTTCGTATTTGTTAATCATACACATTTTGGGTGATACCCTTGAGCATATTGAAGTGCTTGCCATTGGAAAAAAAAGGTTGTTTCATATTTCCAATTAAAAATGTGTTACGGTAATGAATTTATTCCCTCAGTGTCTCTAAAAGTGTCTGGAAATACATAAAAATTAGCACATCTATCTATCTAAGGGAGCTAGGGCTCTGTCTGTTTGTCTGTCTGTCCCACTGATGACATCATCAGTGATGTCATAAATCCACTCACTCTCACACACACACCACGTCTCAGTGATGATGTCATCAGTGATGTCATAAATTGTGACATCATCATTGATGTCAGAGGCATTGTGATATCAGTCATGTCATAAGAGGTTGTGACATCATCAGTGATGTCATAAGAGCAGAATCAAGTCACAGGGGCAGACACTGAAAGAAGTGGGAGTCTGGCTTCAGTCTTCAGCCATGGACAGCTGTATGTTGCCAGCTCCAGGACAGGTGATCCAGCATCCTTGAAGTATGCCATCAAGGAGCAACCAGGGCGAGGCCGCGACCTGCTTATGCGAGCTGCAGGGCCAGCTTGGCGAGCTGCAAGGCAGGCAAGCTCGCGTAGCGCGCAAGATGCCTAGTGGATTATAATTTCAATTTGAATGGTGAAATTATATCCTACTTGATATCTTCTTGATATCTTTGAGTTTTGCTATGCGTTTGTACCATGTTCATGAGAATCACCCACCCAGGGCTGTAGCCAGGGATTTTGGGCCCCATGAAAGGATATCACATCGGGGCCACGGATGCCGCCGTCCGAAGGGCAGCGTCGGAAAATTTTGGCCATTTGAAGCCCAATTTAGAGGAATATCTCATTTTAAATTAATATTCAGCTCAGCTTAGAGACTATTGTAATGTCATTATTTGCCTTTTCTCAATCACCTCTATATCACCTATACCAGCTCTCCTTGCCCTGCTGAATCATCATGCTCTCTTTCTGGCCTGAAGACACCACAGTGAACAAAGAAATGCTCTCACTAAACTAATGACTAGAAAGAATATTGATACACATATGGAGTCCAACAGGAGTCTTTTATTATTAACATGAGATGATTATTCAGTCTTGATAAATGTTTTATCCTTTTCTCACTCACCATGTTTTTTAGGGCCCCTGTCAGTCAAGGGCCCTTGGAATCGTCCACACTTTCCTCCCTCTAGCTACGGCCCTGCACCCACCTGTGGCATTCTCAATCCTCCCATAGGACATGGACGAAAGGCCAGGCGTCTCTGATTTCCACATGTGGATATTGATGTGTCCAACTGCTGCTATGATGTCACAGCTATCAGAGGTCCTGGTTTGGCTCTAATGGTGTAACTCCAGCTATAAGGCCCATACCATGTAATGTGTTGTGGCCATCAATGGTTCTGATGTTATGGTCAACATTATCAGCAATGTACTGAATGAAGTGGCCTTCAACATTGCCAGGGGGGTATGTTCCTTGAGAAGCAGCTGCACTGGACTCAACTTTTTCACCTCCTGCATCACAGAACAGTGGAGCTTCCTATCATCCTGCTGGCTGGAGAGTGGCTCTCTACTGACATCTAGTGGTTTAAATATCCAGGTACTATTGACAATGATTGACATATTTGGAACAAATTAACTAAATCGTTTTGGTTTGACAAAGTGCTCTAAATTAGCCCCTACATGGATGATTTAGACACTGTAGAGCAGGTTTTAACTTTGGGAGGGTTTTTCTGAGTTAAAGGCTCATCAGGGGTACATTTAACCTGCCATCCCTTCAGGACCTGCACACAACCAGGACCTTCAGGACCTGCACACCACCAGGACGCTGGAGCGGTCTCATGGCCGACCCCTCCCACCCTGGACACAAACTCTTTGAAATGCTCCCCCTCACAAGAGACTGCAGGTCTGTCAAGACCAAGACCTCTCATCACAACAACAGCTTCTTCCCAACTGCCATCTGCCTATTCAACGAGGCCCGGAAGCCCCCATATGGGACTTTTGCCCCCCCCCCCCTTGACCCCTGAGCACAGCTGGCTCAACAAGAGGCCAGAATCCCCCCACTGATATGAATCTACCCCCCCCCCCCCCCCATCATACATCACTTTAAAGAGACACTGGCCTGCACCTTTAAAGCGGGACTGACCCCCCCAGATTTCTTGCAAAACGGACGGTATTCTACTTGATTTGAAAACTCTGCAGGCAAGATGGCCGCCTATACTCCCTTCTTTAGCTGGCAGAATTCCTCCATCATAAACTAACATATCTTGGCCAATAAGTATGTAACATACAAAATAAAACAACCCGTAATATCTTCATTTGATGTAGAATGCAGAGGACATGTAACTGTTTAGTTAAACTTGCATTCCAGGAATATTGTGCTCTAAAGATCTCTTCTCGTTAGTGGCTCAAGACTGTTTCGTCCTGAAACCCACACGCTTTGCGCCAGGGTGGTTTTGGCGTAACCTATGTGGGATTCGAAATAACGCATCCGAGATAGAAAACGTTATGAATATAGCCAAGTTATAAACAACAAACTAACGCTGGTGATCCGTATGGAAACAGTGTTACTCGAAATGGTTAAAAGTTATATCAATTTGGTCATTCAGTGGCGTTTTACTGCCATGTAACATAACTAACTAGCGGCTAATATTAGCCACAGTAGGCATTACCCATGAATGCATTGCTCTTAAAGGGCTTGCGCCGCCTGAACTACAGTAATAATCCATTGGGGATTTTTTTTTTTCACATGAGTGGGGGCGCATGCTAAAGGCACCGTGACGTCACGATGTACCAAATATCCCATTCATTTGAGGGCACAAAAAAAAGCAGGTTTGAACCCATAGAGGGAACTTATGCTGCTGAAAATGATACAAATGGTACAATGGTAACAGTTTGGTCTCAAATGTGGACATTTTGACCAGAATTCTTCACACACCACCCCCAAAGTCATATATATTGGTTAAAAGTCAGGACAACCACCTCTCTCTGAACGTCTCCAAGACCAAGGAGATCATTGTAGACTACAGGAGGGGGGGGGGGGGGCACCCCCCCCCCCAATCACCATCAACGGCACAGTGGTGGAAAGGGTGGACAGCTTCAAGTACCTGGGAGTCAACATCCACCAGGACCTGACTTGGGCCGGCCACACCGCCACTGTTGTCAAAAAGGCCCAACAGCGAATGCACAGACTCAGGCGCCTGAAGAAATTTGGGCTAAGGCCAGAAATCCTTACGGACTTCTACAGAGGCACCATTGAAAGCCTGCTGACTTGCTGCTTCACCACCTGGTACGGGAACTGTACCACCATGGACCGCAGGGCGCTACGGAGAGTGAGACGCGCGGCCCAGCACGTAACAGAATGTGAGTTGCCAGAACTGCATGAACTGTATAAACAGCGGTGCCTCAGGAGGTCGCTGAAGGTCATCAAAGACACAAACCATCCCCACAACAGCCTGTTCTCCCTGTTACCCTCAGGGAGGAGATACAGGGTCCCAAAAGCATGCACAAATCGCTTGAGGGACAGTTTCTTCCCGCAGGCCACGAGACTCCTTAACATACACAAATAGTGAAGTAGCCGTACTGTACTGTACTGTAGCTGCTACCATTACGTATGTCTAATGTTTAATTGTATGTTTAATAAGGAATATGCTATTTGCACCTGTATGTCAAATACGCCAAATTTAAAACGCCGAGTTTAATTGTATGTTTAATAAGGAATATGCTATTTGCACCTGTATGTCAAATACGCCGAATTTAAAATGTTTAAGCACGTCTAAAGTATGCACATGACATGTGCACCTATGTGCAGTGAATATGCCACTGTCTCTGACTTGTCTTATCACTATACTGCCTTATTGCTTGTTGTGTCTCTTGTTGTTTTTGCACTCATATGCCCTGTTATATTTGTACTATGTTGTAAACGGAGTCCACAGCACAAGAATTTCACACGTGATACTTGTACTACAGAGTGACAATAAAAATCTTGAATCTTGAATCTTGAAAAGTGTTTTGGGGGTAAGTTGCACTTTACATTTTTGTAATTGTCTTTCTGTATTGTTTTTGTCTTACTAACTAACTATTGAAGGCATCTATATGGGCACAATTGGCCGTGTCTGTGGGTGGGAAGCCGGACTACAGTATGTGTCCTGGTCGCTGCACTTGTACCTCCTCTGGCCGGTCGGGCTCTCCAGTGTGAACGGCAAGTGCTTACGCCCTCCATCCACCCAGACAACAACACCCTTACTGACCACGCCCTCCATCCACCCTGACAACACCACCCTTACTGACCACGCCCTCCATCCACCCTGACAACACCACCCTTACTGACCAAACCCTCCATCCACCCTGAGAACAACACCCTTACTGACCACACCCTCCATCCACCCAGACAACACCCTTACTGACCACACCCTCCATCCACCCAGACAACAACACCCTTACTGACCACGCCCTCCATCCACCCAGACAACAACACCCTTACTGACCACGCCCTCCATCCACCCAGACAACAACACCCTTACTGACCATGCCCTCCATCCACCCAGACAACAACACCCTTACTGACCACGCCCTCCATCCACCCAGACAACAACACCCTTACTGACCACGCCCTCCATCCACCCAGACAACAACACCCTTACTGACCACGCCCATCATCCACCCAGACAACAACACCCTTACTGACCACGCCCTCCATCCACCCAGACAACACCCTTACTGACCACGCCCTCCATCCACCCTGACAACAACACCCTTACTGACCACGCCCTCCATCCACCCAGACAACAACACCCTTACTGACCACGCCCTCCATCCACCCTGACAACAACACCCTTACTGACCACGCCCTCCATCCACCCTGACAACACCACCCTTACTGACCACGCCCATCATCCACCCAGACAACAACACCCTTACTGACCACGCCCATCATCCACCCAGACAACAACACCCTTACTGACCACACCCTCCATCCACCCAGACAACACCCTTACTGACCACGCCCTCCATCCACCCAGACAACACCCTTACTGACCACGCCCTCCATCCACCCAGACAACACCCTTACTGACCACGCCCTCCATCCACCCTGACCACAACACCCTTACTGACCACACCCTCCATCCACCCAGACAACACCACCCTTACTGACCACGCCCATCATCCACCCAGACAACAACACCCTTACTGACCACGCCCTCCATCCACCCAGACAACACCCTTACTGACCACGCCCTTCATCCACCCAGACAACACCCTTACTGACCACGCCCTCCATCCACCCAGACAACACCCTTACTGACCACGCCCTCCATCCACCCTGACCACAACACCCTTACTGACCACACCCTCCATCCACCCAGACAACACCCTTACTGACCACGCCCTCCATCCACCCTGACCACAACACCCTTACTGACCACACCCTCCATCCACCCAGACAACACCCTTACTGACCACACCCTCCATCCACCCAGACAACACCCTTACTGACCACGCCCTCCATCCACCCAGACAACAACAGCCTTACTGACCACGCCCTCCATCCCCCCCGACCACAACTCCCTTACTGGCCACCGTGCTATTTCAAAATCAGACTCTATTCACCTTATTCTTTGCCCAGACGAGGACGCTTCTGCATGACGTCATTTCGTAATCGTCTTTCCGGTTTTAAACACGGAAGTAGAGTACGCCTACCGCAGTCATTTAGACTTGCCAAAAAGCTGTTTTCAAGCTAAAAAAAAAACCAAACTGTTTTAAAGTTTTAATATTTGTCGGGTGAGAACGTAACATATATGTGACCAGTTTATCAGAATAACGCCTATTGGAAATCTTTAACGAGCAGCGAGGACCGGGAGCGCTGGCTGTGCTGACACCGGTCGGACTAGCTATCTGTCAAACCCTACTGTAGTTAGGCTACTGGCAGTGAGAAAACACTGTCGACGTGCTTTTGTAACTAACATTAAATGCCGACCGGGTAACAGCCATCGGCTCCTCGCAGCAGTAACTTTATGAACATGTAACTGAAGTTGGCCGCAGTGTAGCTTAATTCTGAATGTTGCCAAACTTCATTCATACTGACGTTTTATTTTGAAAATGGCCGCCAACTAGCGCTGAACTGGAAGAACAAATACGTTGGGTCGAACACGGAAGAGAGAAAAAGTGGGCGTGGTGAATAAGGTGAATAGAGACACTGCATGAAATAGGCCACGCCCATCACGGGGGAAATCGCTCCATTCACTCCCATAGACCAGCGTCATTTTCCTTGAATTAAACATAGCTAAAAGCTGTTATGTGGTGGGGCTACGCACACAACAAATGTAAAAAATCACCAGTTCAAGTTTTTTTGTACCCCTGAGCAATACAAGGAAGCCATTGAGAATTGGCGAGAAGAACTAGAACGACCGCAACGCGGACTTATGCCTCCGCCATTAGTTCATTCTGGAGTCCAAATCGCCATTTGAGGCAAATTGGAAGAGATTCCGTCAAAGCGCTCCTGTGATGTTGCATTACAGAGCTTGGAAATTGGGTGTGTGAGAGGTCACAGTGACCTTGAACTTTGACCACCAAAATGTAATCAGTTCATCCTTGAGTCCAAGTCGATGTTTGAGACAAGTTTGATTAAATTCCGTCAAGGCATTCCTGAGATATCGCGTTAACAAGCTTGAAAATGGCGTTGGAGAGCTCACCTTGACCTTTGACCTTTGACCACCAAAATCTAATCAGTTCATCCTTGACTCCAAGTCGATGTTTGAGACATGTTTGATTAAATTCCGTCAAGGCATTCCTGAGATATCACGTTAACAAGCTTGAAAATGGCGTTCGAGAGGTCACAGTGACCTTGACCTTTGACCTTTGACCACCAAAATCTAATCAGATCATCCTTGAGTCTAAGTCGATGTTTGAGGCAAATTTGATGAAATTCCGTCCAGGCATTCCTCAGATATCGCGTTAACAAGCTTGAAAATGGCGTTCGAGAGGTCACAGTGACCTTGACCTTTGATCTTTGACCACCAAAATCTAATCAGATCATCCTTGAGTCTAAGTCGATGTTTGAGGCAAATTTGATGAAATTCCGTCCAGGCGTTCCTCAGATATCGCATTAACTCATTCATGGCCAGTTTAGGACTGCCAATATTTGCAATACCTCAAAATGAAGATGTACGTCTCTGGGTTCACCAGGGAAAAAAAAGTGAGCTTTTAGCATGTTCTGTACTCTACTTATATCCATTTATATACACCCTGTTTTCACCCAAAAGGTCTCTCTGAGATGACAAACAGGAGAAAAGGCAATTTCTGTAAAATACACATTTTCATGCAGAACTCGCTCTCAATTCTTTTATTTTGAACTGTATTGACATCAGACATGTAAATACTATTCGTTATGACACAAATGAAAAAAAAATATATATATATATATATATATATACACATGAAGTGCTTTTTTTTACATTCAACAATACAGCAGTGTGAGTGAGTGTGCAGACAGACACACAGACAGACAGACAGACAGACAGACAGACAGACACACCGACCGACAGACAGACAGACAGACAGACAGACACACACACACACACACACACACACACACACACACACACACACACGATCCCCCTTCGTTGCGTGATTTCTAACCCCACATAGGATAAGCAATAACCACGCCCTGTGGCGCCGGGATTGGCCAGGAGCAACACTGGAGGGCACGCAGCCCAGCGATTTCATGAACCAACTGAATAGCTCTTGAGAACGGACAGCGGGCTGCTGTGACTGCCGCTTCGTGTGTTTATTTTGTTTTGTTCTGGTCCACCCGTCCTCGTCCATGTCTCCCTGTCCTATGCTCCCTGCTATTTGATCGTTCCCGTTTTCCCCTCGGCTATTCAACACGTCCTCACCGCCCTCTGATCGATCATTTCCTCATTCCTCCGATGATCAAACGCATCTCTGGATTACATTCTCCCGTTTTCTCCCGGCTGGCACACAGGAAAGCGACCAGCTCCTGCAGCGCGCCGAGGGGCGTTTCAATGGCGTTTCTCCTGTCTGCACAAGGCAAGCTCCTTATCCGTTTTCTGCTTTTCCTCCTGCTCAATTTCAAAACAACAGCTGCGGTATGTGTTTGTTCACGTGTTGTCTTAGATGCTAGGGACCCGATACTATGTCACAGGCTGAGGAAGTGTTTGAACTACGCGCTGCAGTAATAAAAACAAAAACACGTCAAACACGTCTTTGGCGTGGATGGCTATTTCTGATAACACGTCAAAGACGTCTTTGGCAGGGAATGAGTTAACAAGCTTGAAAATGGCGTCGAGAGGTCACAGTGACCTTGACCTTTGACCTTTGACCACCAAAATCTAATCAGATCATCCTTGAGTCTAAGTCGATGTTTGAGGCAAATTTGATGAAATTCCGTCCAGGCGTTCCTCAGATATCGCGTTAACAAGCTTGAAAATGGCGTTCGAGAGGTCACAGTGACCTTGACCTTTGACCTTTGACCACCAAAATCTAATCAGATCATCCTTGAGTCTAAGTCGATGTTTGAGGCAAATTTGATGAAATTCCGTCCAGGCGTTCCTCAGATATCGCGTTAACAAACATCGTACGGACGGACGGACAGCCGTACGTACGTACGGACGGACAACCCGGATCCATAATGCCTCCGGCCTGGCTATCGCCGGCGGAGGCATAAAAATGTGGATCTAGCTGTCAAGGAAGTAAGTTGGAGTGTTCATCTTCCGTATATACGATCTTTTTGTGCAACACGCAGCCATGCACGTGACATAGGAGAACGCCACGATTGGAGGGGGGGTTTCTGTTTCCCCCCGTTTTGGGCGTGGTTTCTGAATGATGACGCGTTACACAGTGTCTCTATCACATTGATATACGTATATATGATGTATCTAGAAACATATTTTTATGATGTAGGTATTTTTTGGTTGAGAAACGGTGATATTCTACAGAAATGCACAATGCCATTTTATTCTATAGCGACCAGGCTGGTGATTAGCTGTCAGATTTCCTCCATATTGCAACAAGGTCCTATGGTAAACAGATGTGAGCCAACCAAGAAAGATCAATGTGTGTGTGTGTGTGTGTCTGTGCACGCACGTGCACGTGCACAGATCACCAGGGGTCTGGCTCTGGAGCTGAATCGTCTCTACACGCTCTTCTGCACGCGGAATCCCGAGTTTGAGGAGAACGGGAAGGTTTCCATCGTGTCTCACTCGCTGGGCTGCGTCATCACCTTCGACATCATGACGGGCTGGGACCCGGTGCGCTTTCATCATCAAGAGGCACCGGACCCCGAGGAGACGGAGGCCCGCTGGCCGAGCCACGAGGAGCGCCACCTGCAGGAGCAGCTGAGACTGACACGACTCAGGTACCTCAGCACTTATTATTCTGCCGATGGGAGTTTCATTCAGAAAAGTCCAAATCTATTTACTGAAGATGTCAAAGATGCTTGTAATCCCCTTTAAATGTTTCTATTTTGTAAGCTGGGGTTTTAAAGCAGCTACGAGCAAGATTTTCGATTGTTTTTAAACAGTCTAAATTTAATATCAATGCATCACAGTGCTTCTCTCCTGGGTGCCGCCTGGTGCAGGGTGAATCACAGTGAACTAAAAAAGTTTTCCAGCGCACAGCAGGATAGCAATGTCTTTTTTTATTAGGTTCCATTTAAAAAGGAGAAAGAGCGAACTATGCGTTTTGCATACTGCTTCATCAGATTCTACATTAGAATAACCGTCATCATCAAAAACATAGAAAATAGAGCAAAAGCCTGTAAGAGAAGTGTTTGGAAAGGAAACGGCAGCAGAGCTAAAACAATACAGAAAGGATTATGTTCACCTCAAGACAAGATCAAGAAGAGACGGAGTTATGGGAGATGCCAAAGAATGACACAAATGACATCAAAACAAATGGTAGAAAAATATCAGAGTGCATAAAACGTGTCTTCTTACTGTTGTGTGAAAATCTCATACCAAACAATCACATTAAGAATGAACACAGCCATGTCAGTTTATTATTCACAAATGGGTTTCATACACATTTTCCCAACCAATATGTTGGGTCGATGTCTCGTCATAAACGCTGGGGTAGCTGGCCGGGGGCGGGGTCAGGGTGGGGTAAATCCTCCCGTTCTTCCCATTCAGCATAGTTAGCATTAGCTGCTAGTCCAGCCCAGGCAGACACGGGGATCGGGGATTTAACCGCCGCAGTAAACGCACATCTGAACAGACGTCTATGTACCTGATCTAGAATCCCCAATCCTGTAGTGTAGAGCTGCAGCACCGTCCTTTGGTGAGTCAGCCCATTGAAATATATGGGAAGGGGGGGGGGGGGTTTACCCCACCTGCACACCAGCCATAGTAATTTTGTGGGCTGACTGTCTCTATAGAGGACTGTGTCATTCTTTAGTTCAAGTAAAAACATTATTAACAAAAATACATAAGGTTGAGATTTTCACCCAACTGCAGTGTTTTTATTCATGATTAAAAGTATGTATTTTACGTAAGCATGTCTTCCCCCCTCCCCTCCAGGCATACAGATTGGAGCCCCTCATCTTAAAGCACTACAGCAACATTTCTCCTGTCCAAATACACTGGTAAGACCTGTCATGTCATTTTACAATATGTGATTTAAAATATATAAATATATTTTATAATATATGAGCTTAACAAACAACATTCTGTCTCTGTCTCCTGTCTCTCTTTCCCCTCAGTTTTCCATGTTCTTTTATTACTTTTGAAATGTTTTCTTGGGAAGTGCAATGTAAAAAATACCACAGCGGTGACTTGCACTTGCATAGTACAATTTAAATCTCCACCTTACCAACATTATTAACCAACAACAGTAAAGAGGGGAAGGGTCAGAAACACAATAGATGAGAATATATCTGACAAAATGCTCCTGTGTCCATAGACTGATCAGTGATCATGTACGATAGGAAAGTATGTGGTAAAGAAATACAAAACTGCAATATTCGCTGAGGAGAGAGAGGTAGAAATGATGTGTGCGTTGGCCCGACAGGGATAACACCACCAACCCGACGCCGTACAGCCAGACCCGGCCCACGCTGCTGAACCCGGTGAAGGAGAGCGCGTCGGTGAAGGAGAACCAGAGAGACACCGACTCAGAGAGCCTCCCCAGCCCCTCCACCTGATTTAGCCTGATTTCATCAAGGTGATTGAAATATAATCCAGAATCCAGACTGAAATGTTACAACAGAAGTTTTCTGACTATTACCAGAATGACTTGAACATGAACAATTGGACACTTCCTCAGTGTTGAACAGTAATTTATACACATGAGATTACTTTTATCCAGATTGAATCAAGATTATTGACATTTGTAATTGGTACATTAGTTGACTATTGGCCAGAATTAACGTAACTTATATAACTTAACTTAACATGAACATCTTACTAACACACAGTCTCTCTCTTTCTCACTCAGTCACACACACACACACACACACACACACACACACACACACACACACACACACACACACACACACACACACACACACACACACACACACACACACACACACACACACACACACACACACACAAAAAGAGAGTGTAAACCTGTCTCTTCCACAGAGAGCCCTCATTCATTTGCCCATATGACCACAAGGCGTCGCCATTTAGCTGTTTGTAGAGAGGAAGACAACAGATAGAGACAGACAGACAGAGATGTTCAATTTCAATGAGGTTAAATACTGCAAGCCAGCTGGATTCACACAACAAATTCAACTTGTCATGAGGCCAGCAGTTGCCTGAGTGGCTGAAACCCCCGAAACTGGTCCAGTCGAACCAATCAACGGCAGCTACGGGCGGGCTTTGGTGTGTGACGCCATTGACAAGCGCCCACCGGTTCATTCCATTCAGCTATAATGGTGGCGGAAAATCTGATAGTTAAATGTCAATATGGCACTTTATGAACTTTTAAAATGTGTAACAGAGAAACATAACAATGTACATTCCCGTTATGAGGTCAGCTTATCAAAATAATGCTATTTTAGAGGACTAGCCGGGACCGGGGGCTAGCTGCCCACTCGGCTAGCATGCCAAGGCCACCTTGGCTGGATTTGAAGGTGCTCGGATGTTTTATTTTTTTTTATTTTTTTATTTAGCCTTTATTTAAACAGGTAAAATCACATTGAGACCAAAGTCTCATTTACAAGTGCGACCTGTTCATACAGCAGCTCATACAACAGTTACACATGTAAAGACAGCAACAGTACAATCAACCGTCAAACCATAATAAGTTAAAAACAACATAAAACATAAAGTGCTGAAGAGGAAGGGGGGGGGGGGGGGGGGTAGAGAAAAATGTTTAACCTTGAGAGCAGGAGCAGATCAAGGAAGCTCTCTCCAAATTACTCAACAATAATTTAAAACTTGCCAGGAGGATCAGACTGGACAGCTTCAGACTCTGCTGTAGCATGTTCCATGTGGAGGGGGATCAAACTGGACAGCTTCAGACTCTGCTGTAGTGTGTTCCAGGTGGAGGAGGATCAGACTGGACAGCTTCAGACTCTGCTGTAGTGTGTTCCAGGTGGAGGAGGATCAGACTGGACAGCTTCAGACTCTGCTGTAGTGTGTTCCAGGTGGAGGGGGATCAAACTGGACAGCTTCAGACTCTGCTGTAGCATGTTCCAGGTGGAGGAGGATCAGACTGGACAGCTTCAGACTCTGCTGTAGTGTGTTCCAGGTGGAGGAGGATCAGACTGGACAGCTTCAGACTCTGCTGTAGTGTGTTCCAGGTGGAGGGGGATCAGACTGGACAGCTTCAGACTCTGCTGTAGCGTGTTCCAGGTGGAGGGGGATCAGACTGGACAGCTTCAGACTCTGCTGTAGCGTGTTCCAGGTGGAGGAGGATCAAACTGGACAGCTTCAGACTCTGCTGTAGTGTGTTCCAGGTGGAGGAGGATCAAACTGGACAGCTTCAGACTCTGCTGTAGTGTGTTCCAGGTGGAGGAGGATCAGACTGGACAGCTTCAGACTCTGCTGTAGCATGTTCCAGGTGGAGGAGGATCAAACTGGACAGCTTCAGACTCTGCTGTAGCATGTTCCAGGTGGAGGAGGATCAAACTGGACAGCTTCAGACTCTGCTGTAGTGTGTTCCAGGTGGAGGAGGATCAGACTGGACAGCTTCAGACTCTGCTGTAGTGTGTTCCAGGTGGAGGGGGATCAGACTGGACAGCTTCAGACTCTGCTGTAGCGTGTTCCAGGTGGAGGGGGATCAGACTGGACAGCTTCAGACTCTGCTGTAGCGTGTTCCAGGTGGAGGAGGATCAAACTGGACAGCTTCAGACTCTGCTGTAGTGTGTTCCAGGTGGAGGAGGATCAAACTGGACAGCTTCAGACTCTGCTGTAGTGTGTTCCAGGTGGAGGAGGATCAGACTGGACAGCTTCAGACTCTGCTGTAGCATGTTCCAGGTGGAGGAGGATCAAACTGGACAGCTTCAGACTCTGCTGTAGCGTGTTCCAGGTGGAGGAGGATCAAACTGGACAGCTTCAGACTCTGCTGTAGTGTGTTCCAGGTGGAGGGGGATCAGACTGGACAGCTTCAGACTCTGCTGTAGCGTGTTCCAGGTGGAGGGGGATCAAACTGGACAGCTTCAGACTCTGCTGTAGCGTGTTCCAGGTGGAGGGGGATCAGACTGGACAGCTTCAGACTCTGCTGTAGCGTGTTCCAGGTGGAGGGGGATCAGACTGGACAGCTTCAGACTCTGCTGTAGCGTGTTCCAGGTGGAGGGGGATCAGACTGGACAGCTTCAGACTCTGCTGTAGCGTGTTCCAGGTGGAGGAGGATCAAACTGGACAGCTTCAGACTCTGCTGTAGCGTGTTCCAGGTGGAGGGGGATCAGACTGGACAGCTTCAGACTCTGCTGTAGCGTGTTCCAGGTGGAGGAGGATCAGACTGGACAGCTTCAGACTCTGCTGTAGCGTGTTCCAGGTGGAGGAGGATCAGACTGGACAGCTTCAGACTCTGCTGTAGCATGTTCCAGGTGGAGGAGGATCAGACTGGACAGCTTCAGACTCTGCTGTAGCGTGTTCCAGGTGGAGGAGGATCAGACTGGACAGCTTCAGTCTCTGCTGTAGCGTGTTCCAGGTGGAGGAGGATCAGACTGGACAGCTTCAGACTCTGCTGTAGCATGTTCCAGGTGGAGGAGGATCAGACTGGACAGCTTCAGACTCTGCTGTAGTGTGTTCCAGGTGGAGGGGGATCAGACTGGACAGCTTCAGACTCTGCTGTAGTGTGTTCCAGGTGGAGGGGGATCAGACTGGACAGCTTCAGACTCTGCTGTAACGTGTTCCAGGTGGAGGAGGATCAGACTGGACAGCTTCAGACTCTGCTGTAGCGTGTTCCAGGTGGAGGGGGCAGAGTAAGAGAAGGCCTTTTTTCCACGCTCAGTATGAACTGGGGGGATGGAATAGGTGATGAGGATTTGAATGCGTAAGCTGTAGTTGGACTGTTTGCGGAGTAGATAGATAAGTAAGTGGGAAGCAGACCAAGGCTGGGTTTATAAATTAAAGTGTACCAGTGTACAGTTCTGCACATGGAGAGGGATGACCCGTTGACTAGAGAATACAGCAAGCAGTGATGTGTAAGGGGTTTACAGCCAGTAATAAATCTCAGCGCACCATGATACACAGCATCCAGCAGATGGAGACATTTAGACGCATTCATGTACAAAACATCACCATAATCCAAAAGCGGCAAGAAGGTGGCAGCAACCAGTCGTCTCCTTGCATTGAAGGAGAAACAAGATTTGTTCCTAAAAAAGAAGCCCAATTTCAACTTTAACTTCCTTGCCAGCAAATCAATATGAAGTTTAAAATAAAGGGCATCATCAATTAAAATACCTAAGTATTTATAAGAAGCCACAAGCTCAATGGGGGTACCCTGCACTGACAAAATGGAGGGCAGAACAGCTGGCACCTTCTTGAAAGAAAAGAACATGGCTTTTGTTTTATCTGCATTTAACACCAATTTGAGATGATACAGGTGTGACTGTAAAACATCAAAAGCAGACTGTAAGCATTCAAAAGCAAGGGCAACAGTGTTCGCACAACAATACAGAATGGTATCATCCACGTAAAGGTGAACAGAGGCATTTATATTACAACCTATATGGTTTATATAAATGATAAAAAGGCTTGGCCCTAGCACGGAGCTTTGAAAGCATCAGTGGTCTCAGTTGAATGTAGTCTGCTCTATGCAAAGGATGTTTAATTGGCTCATTTTAACACACATTTCAGAAGAATCACTCTTCACGATGTCAATAGAGCAATGACCTTTGTGCCCTGACATGTGGCCTTGTGCCCTACATTATCTAACACCACCACCACACATGAAGTAGCACATTATCTAACACCACCACCCACAAGGCCATTTCTGCTCTGTTCATTCTCACAAAAGCAAGCAAATCATATTCTCCAGTTAAGCGTGGACATCATTGCACTGACAGATCATGTTCAAATTCACCAGTCGTTAACGTTAAATAGTAGCTTTAAATCATTATATTGTTTAATCATTTTATATGCAGAAAATCCAAGCTCTGCCCACACTGTTTGATTGACAGGTGATGTGTGGGAAGAGGCTCTGCATCATTATGTTGTCAGTGATGTCACTCAGTGAGTGATGTCATCAGTGATGTCACTCAAGTGTGTGAATTCATCAGTGATTTATTTACATCACTGATGATGTCAAGCGTTGTGACATCACTGATGATCTCAGGCCCATTTCCACCGCTGGTATCAACGCGGCCCCGCACAGCTCGTCTCGCTTTTTTGTCTCATTCCACCGATCAAAAACGTGGACAGCCCAGGTTGAGTCGGGGTTGAGTCGTGCTGCTTTTGGTCCCTGCTCTGTTGAGGTTCTAGGGCTGTGGACCCGGTACCATACGGTGACGTGAAAACACTGCAGACGACTGATTGGTCAGGCAGAATCGTGTTTACTGTAGGCATCTACTGTCAATGCTGGATACCAGTTTAGTGGGGCTTACCTTCTCTTCTGTTATTTCCAGAAGTTATTTATTTTGTGTTGCTGCCTTCGGCTCTGGTGAAATAAAATCGATCTCCTTGCTCAGCTTTAACATGCGGTGGTTTTCAATTGTTTTGAGAGAGAAAAAAGTCCGCTCCTCGGGAAGCCCTTTGTAGTTGGCTCCGCTAGGCCGCAGGCGAAGCCGCAGGCGAAGCCGCAGGCGAAGCCGCGGTCTTGCCTGTTGAGTTGCCGCTGGGGTTCTCCCCGTAGCGCCTCTCCCGTCCCCGTGCAGTGCATGCATGTGAGTTTGACTTAACCCGGGCTGTCCAGGTTTTTTTTTTTTTTTAATAATATTTTTATTTGGTTTTTCTGATTATAACAAACAAAAACAAGAGCATGACAGCTCAGACACAACATTGGTCTGGACAGTGACAGAAGGTGAAAGAATAAACCAAAAAAAAATAAGTGAGAAGAAAAATAAGGTCAATCTCCAGAGACATGATGCACTACATGATTGTTTGGTGCAAATTTCTCTTCTCTTAAATTTTTTTCCCCCTTCTGGTCCTTTATACCAGAACAAACAAACTCCGACAGAAACAAAACAAAAAAAACAGACAACAAAAACACGCGCGTACACACACACTCCAATGCTACAACATGGTGATTGTGGTTGTAAAGATAGAAAAATAAAAATAAATGAATCTTATGAATCGGATCCTGCATAGGGGGATCCAAGGGAGGTCAGTCAGGCGAATTACCCGCCGTCCCTGACCACATCGAGGTAGGCCAGAAACGGGTCCCAAACAACAACAAATTTTCCAAGTGAGTTGGTCCTCAGGAACCTGAGTTTCTCCATCCGTATAACAGAAATCATATCCGCCAGCCACCGCTGAAAGAAGGGTGGAGAGGGGGACTTCCATTCCTGCAAAATTTGTTTCTTGGCAACAATTGTCCCCTGTGCCAGAGCTTGTTGCACAGCTATGGGGAAGTCCAGAGAGGACTCCGAGCAGCCTAGGATGGCGAGCTCTGCTTCCGGCTGAAGGGCTATCCTGTAGGCCTTAGAATACCAGTTGAATACCTTGGTCCAGAATCCAGTCAGTAAAGGACAAAACCAGAAAGCATGAGACAAAGTGCCCTCGGATACATGACACCTGTTACACAGTGGTGAGACAGATGGATAAATCCTATGCAACTTATGGTTAGAATAGTGGAGACGGTGAGTGACTTTAAATTGGATCAGTTGGTGTCTACTATTAACTGAACAGAGTTGTATCATAGACAGGCTCCTATCCCATATAATGTCAGACAGCTCAATGCCGAGTTCGCCCTGCCACGCTTCTCTAATCCTCTCAGTCGGGGCTGTAGTGCAATTATCAAACAGGCATACAAATCTAGAAATTAGACATTTGGAGTGAGGAGGGCTCAGCAATACATCAAAGAAAGCATGTTCCTTTGGGAGCACTTCAAAGGTGTGAATCCTGGATCTAACATAATTTCTAAGTTGCAGAAATCTGAGCCAGTTGGTACCAGACAGCTCAAACTTCCTTTTCAGTAGATCAAAGGATGCAAAATGGCCATCTATGTATAAGTCCTTGATGGAAACTAGACCCCTCTCACTCCAGGCATGATAGTTTCTGTCTGACCATGGGGGCAGAAAAGAGTGACTGAAACAAATTGGCATGTGAACAGAAACATCTGGTAAATTCAAAACATTCCTAATTTGGTTTAGGATTCTAACAGAGTTTTTCACAACAAAGCTTGGATTTTCTAAGGTCCCAGGGTTATCTAACTTAGCAAACAATATAGCTGACAGTGAGGAGTTGCCAACAGAGCTGGCCTCCATTTTTAACCACAGGGGGGCCCCGGAAGTCAGATCACCAGGCGTTCCTTGAAGCCAAAACATTAGAGCTCTAACATTAGCAGCCCAGTAATAGTGCCTAAACACTGGTAAGGCCAGGCCTCCTTCAGACTTGGGTTTTTGCAAATGAATTTTTGAAATTCTATGATTCTTATAGTTCCAGATGTAAGACATAATTATGGAGTCCAGTTTTGTAAAAAAAAGCCACTGTGAGAAAAATGGGGAGGTTCTGACACAAATAGAGGAACCGGGGAAGTGAGACCATCTTAATTGAATTTATCCGACCAATCATAGACAGAGGCAAAATTTTCCAATTTTCTATACATTGTTTGAGTCTTAGAATAAAGTCATCAAAATTCAACTTAACTATTAGTTCCGGATCTCTGGGTATGGTCAAACCAAGATAAGTAAGGTGATCCTTTGCCAGTTTGAATGGGAGATTTTCCAGAAAACCGGGAGTGAAAACATCAGAAAGAGGCATGAAGTCACTCTTTGTCCAGTTAATTGTGTACCCAGAGAGTTTACTAAAGGAGGTGACTAGTTCTAGGAGAGGGGGAATCGATTTTTCTGAGTTATGTAGATATAATATTATATCGTCAGCATACAAACTGATACGCGTTTCAGTCCCACCAACCTCCAGCCCGGCAAGGCTTGGGTGACTACGAGGGCTAGGGGTTCAAGTGCAACAGCGAAGAGGGCCGGAGAGAGAGGGCAACCCTGCTGGACCGAGCGAAGTAGTGAAAAGCTAGTTGACTTGTCGCCATTAGTTATTACTGAGCATGTTGGACTAGCATATATGAGCTTTACCCAGGATATGAATGATTTGCCGAACCCGAATCTACGCAGTGACTCAAACATATAAGGCCACTCAACCTGATCAAATGCCTTCTGTGCATCAAGCGATAAAATAGCTGCGCCGTTAGTCTTACTATAATCTGTATATATAGTATTGAGGAGACGTCTGACGTTAACTCATTGAGTGCCAGCCACTTTTGGAGAACGGACGCTCCCAGTGCCAGAGTTTTCAGAGCGTTTTCAGTGATTTCTCGAGGCCCACAGAATATTGTGTGATATTACTATGTAAACACCGAACACGCAAAAAGAACAAGGAGACTCTATTGTATCATCAGCAAAAAAAAGTTTATTGATACCATTTTCCGTTCTTTAGTTATGAGCCGGAGAAGATAGGTTGTTTTCAGCGTTTTCAGGCATTTCAAATTATAAACTGAGATATTCAGCCTTTTGTGAAATGCAGCATTTCAAGCACATTCACTGACTCTAGATACGGTAATATTTTCTGATGTAGTGATGTGGTGTAGTTGTGTCCTGCCCTGCGTGCCCCACCCCCCCTCCCCCCCCCTCAGCTGAAAACTCCTCCCCACACTAGTAACACACAGCCTCGCACCAAGCGTCTAGGAAGCCTGGGAAGCGCCGCCTCCCAGGCAGCGCAACATGGAGAAGCCACACGCGGACTGCAGTGAAAGGTTTGGCTTTTCAGTGTCGCGCTGCTGCTTTTCTAGCGGCTAATCATGTGGAGAAACTATGCTGACAGACAGACAGAGGCAGAAGGACTCAGTTGTGTGCGCGGATTGACTGTGTTCGCACGCACCGTCAGTTGCAGCCAGAACAATCTACATGGCTCTAGACTGCAGCATGAGCGGGTTCTCTTTCATCAAGGCTATTTCAGGCGGTGTATTCCTGACATTTCTGTAATCTGGAGAGCACTGTCGCCACCTAAGGGTTCTGTAAAATAGGTTATAGACCTCCAATAGCTACTATAGTTGTACAGGAGCTGCGGAAGGCTTTGATCGACGTCCCACCGTCAAAAAACGCATTGGACGTCGAAGGACGTCCGTGGCATTCAATGAGTTAAAGAACGAAAACCTGTTTGGAATGAATCCTGTTTGGTCGGGGTGAATAATAGATGACAAATGCTTATTTAACCGGGTGGCCAACGTTTTAGTGATTATCTTTCTGTCAAAGTTCTGCAGCGCTATGGGTCTGTAGCTTGCCGGGTCTACTTCCTCCTTCCCCTTTTTTAAAATAAGGGAGATGTTAGCTTCATACAATGTTTTAGGTAAGGCATTATCTTTCTTAGAGCTGGATATCATTCTGAGGAGGAGTGGGGCAAGAATGTCATAGAATTTCTTGTAGAATTCAGCGCCAAAGCCATCCGGTCCGGGCGCTTTGCCTGATGGGAATGATTTAATAGCAGATGTTATTTCTTCCAGTGTGAAATCAGAATCTAAGTCGTCTCTGGCGGCATCGCTAAGTTTGGGTGTTTCGAGAGGGTCAAAGAAGTCATTCAGATCAGACTGAGCAGCATCATACTTAGATGAATAGAGTTCACTGTAAAACTCCCTAAAACGATCATTTATTTCTTTTGGGTTCGTCAGCAAGGTGCCCCTCTTTGATTTAATAGTAAGGATTGACCTGGAGGCTTTAATGCCCTTAAGCTGGTGCGACAGGAGCCCCTCTGGCTTATCTCCCAATTCAAATTGTTTTTGTCTCAACTTGAAGAGGAGAGTATTTATTTGACCACCCAGGATGCAGTTGTATTCATATTTTAGCTTCAGTATTTTATTATAATCTTCAGATGATTTCGAGACCTGGTATGTCGCTTCAAGGGCGGGGAGAGTGTTCTCAATCTCTAATAATCGACTCCGTCTCTCCTTTCTGGCAGCGGATTCATATGAGATTATGTCTCCACGGATGACAGCTTTGAGTGTTTCCCATAGTATGGAATCTGAGACTTCGCCGTTATCGTTGAATTCCATAAAGCATATCAATTTAGAGGTGATATACTCTATGAACTTCCCCTCAGCGAGCAGGGAGGTATTAAAACGCCAAGAATGAGTCTGTTTGGGGAGAGAGAGACTTAGGGACAATGTCAAGGGGCTATGATCAGAAATCAGTCTGTTATGGTATTTGGTGTCAGTGACGTGGGAAAGCAATTGAGAGTCTATTAAAAAGTAATCTATTCTGCTATAGGACGTGTGCACATGAGAGTAGAATGAGTATTCCCTATCAGTGGGGTGGTGAATCCTCCAGACATCAACCAGATTTCTAGATTTAATCAAACTGTTTAAGACCTGTACTGATGAAATATGTGGGGGTGGGCGTGAAGATAATCTGTCTAAGTGTGGATCTAGGTAGCAATTCAAGTCACCTCCGATTATGATATTCGAGTAATTAGCATCAGGAAGTAAATCAAAAACATTTTTGAAAAAGGTGGGTTCATCTGTGTTGGGACCATAAATATTAAGTAAAGTTAACGGAAAAGAATCAATAGTGCCAGAAATTAAAATGTACCTTCCAAAGGGATCTGAGGTGATGGAGGTGAGCTGGAAAGGAGTGTTTTTGTTGAAGAGGATGGCAACACCGCGAGCGTGGGATGAAAATGATGCTTGGTAGACCTGGGAAACCCAGTTGCACCTCAGCTTATGTTGTTGCGTTGACATGACATGAGTTTCCTGCAAAAGGATGATATTCGCAGACAGCGAGTTAAGGTGCTTAAACACACTCTCTTTTGACTTGCTTACCTAGCCCCTTGACATTCCATGTTACTATTTTTATATCCCTACCCCCCAACTGGATATTATTCTGAGAAGCAGGCATTTATAGACAAAAAAGAATTACAGGTACACCGTGCAGCAAATTGGAGTACACACACACACGCGCACACATACACACACACACACACACACGCACAAAACAGAACAAAAACAAAAATATAAAAGCTGACCAGAGCTGAGCTCCACAAGAGCACGCATATCCCCCCCCCCCCCCACACACACGCACCCGAGCGCGCGCACACGCACGCACGCACGCACACACACACACACACACACACACACACACACACACACACACACACACACACACACAGAACATGGCTATGCTGTAGACCAACATAAAATAAATGTAACCTCAACCTGCCGCGCCACTGTATGGCAATACTCTTTTCCTTGAGCATCATGAAAAGAAGGAAATAAGAAAAGACTATGCCCCCCCCCTCTACTCAAATAGCAAAAGAAAAACAAACAAACAAACAAACAAGACAACAGCAAAAATGTGGTGAAGAGAGGAGGAAGAGAAAGGCTAAAAAAAAAAAAAAAAAAAAAACATGGGATTTTAGCACTCTGCAAATAGATAGTTCCCAATAGCATGTTGGATGATCTGCAAAAAACATTTAATTAGCATGAAATTAATATATTCTCATTTTAAAGTCAAAATTATAACATTTCTCTCTTTTTTTTTTTTTTTTCTTTTTTTTTTAAATTCTCCTTCTGGGATTGAAACGATTTTAACGTCTTTAGGCAGTCCCAGGTGGTCATGTAGCCTAATAGACACCTCTAAGCTAGGTGCATAGAGCTTGTAAATACGCGAGCTCCGTTGAGTAGTCCATTACGTTTCTTCGCTGTTTCCAGCCCAAGTAGGTGTTACCTGTAGGTTGCGTTCCCCACTGCAACGTTAAGTCACTGACCATCCCGTTTGATCTGTCTGATGAAGTCCTCAGCGTCGCTGGGATTATTAAAGATGCGTGGCTGTTCCTTATATGTCACAATCAGGCGGGCGGTAGGGATCATACCACAACGAAGCCCCATTGATCGAAGTTGGCGTCTCGCCTCATCAAACTCCTTTTGCTTCTTGTGTATACCTGCTGCCATGTCCTGGTAGAACCTGACTCGCTGGTTGTTGTAGAGGACATCACCCTTCTTCATGGCCGCTCTTAACACCATCTCTTTGTCTCTATAAATCAGAAACTTCATTATGACTGTTCTGGGGGAAGCGTTGCGCTCTGTTCTCAGGCCGATTCGGTGCGCTCTCTCGATAGTGAATTTGGTGGAGGCAGGCAAACCCACGGCTTCTGGTATCCAGCTTTCCAGGTATGAGCATGCGTCTTCGCCCTCTGCTCCCTCGGGAAGATTAACAAGCCGTAGGTTGGAACGTCTTGATCTTGTTTCCAGGTCCAGTACTTTTTCCTCCAAATCTTTATTTTTACCTTCCAGAGATTGTATTTGGGATTGGAGAGCGGTGACGTTGTCTTCAGTTGTTGAAATCCTGGTCTCTGCTTGTGTGACTCGCTCGGCGCAGTCAGTAATGTCTTTCCTGACATTTTCGATAGCGGCCAATACACCGTCGAATCTGGTCGAAAACTCCGCTTTCATGTTGTCGATGGCCGCCAGAATGGTTGCCGAGACGCCAGCAGACTCTTCGGCAGGCGCCTGGTCATTGTTGTAGCTAGTATCCGTCGCTGAGTCCTCATGTGGGCTGTTAGCCTCAGCCATTTCCCCAGTGGAGCTAGCTTTAGCTTTAGCTTCGTCGCTAGCAGTAGAGCCTGTTGCTACGAACTCCGACAGTTTAGATTGGCGTGTCGTTCGGCTTTGGGTCTTCTTCTTTGCAATCTTTTTTGGACCCGTCATTACCGTTTCATTTCTTTTTACTGCATGTGAGTATAGAGTCTTGATTGCAGGTTTAAGAAGAGATCTTTATCAGTCAGTGGCGGAGCAGGTTAACGTGCGTCTAGTCAGCCAGCCGCCATTTTTGACCAAACTCTGTCCAGGTTTTTGACCGGTGGGATGAGACAAAAAAGTGAGTCGAGCTGGTCTGGGCCGCGCTAATACCAGCGGTGGAAATGGGTCAATAGATAGGGCTGTGTGGCGCTGTCCGCAGTGCTGAAATGGAGCGGAGGAGAGTAAAGCCCCTTCTAAACATGCAGTGAAATCCGGATTATGACCAGCTGCTAGCCGGTCGGCCTGCATGTTTAGAAACTATTATCCGCCTTATGCGCACTGCCTCCATCTGAGCACCTAGTAGCCTACAGGATCCACATCATTGTCAAAACGGCTGTTGTTTAACACCGGCAGCTCATGTTCCGGATCATGTATGTCTGAGTGGACAGGTGGTTAAATGGTAGGCCTACTTTACAAACAGACCCGGCACCAGGATGAAATGACTTAGGGGGCGGTTATACCTGGGGAGGGAGCAGATCTTTTTTATTATAGTAAAACAGAGGTTATATGAGCCCAAGTCGTTTCATGCATCGCTGAAGGGCACCGTATTAGTAACAACCAGTGTTGGCCAAGTTACAGATTACAGGTAATTAGTTACAGTTACTAGTTCCTTCTCTGAAAAAGTAATTTAATTACTTTAAAGATACTAGTATACTTCAAGGTAATTAGTTACTAGGCAAAGTAACTCCTGTGTTACTTTTATTGTCTTATTAAATCACACATTATTTTATTGTTGCTGTGTTGATAAAATATGACACTATGTCTTGACATGCTGTGGAAGGGGGGGGGGGGTCAAAAATATCCCCCCCCCTCCCCCTATTGTTATTTTTAGTTTTTGCACCAAATTGAATGTTTTATGGTCACTCACGATTCAGTGGGTCACAGGTTGGCTTGGTTCCAGCCTTAAAACTCGTTGTATAAGGATTTTCCTAAATGTCTATGGAGAAAATGAATGGAACTTACTTCTGACAATGACATCAGGAAAAAGTCATGTGGCTGTTGAGCTTTACTGTAACCTACTCAAGGTCATTAGCCTCTGAGGCTCATGGCTGTTGAGCTTTACTGTAACCTAATCAAGGTCATTAGCCTCTGAGGCTCATGGCTGTTGAGCTCTACTCAAGGTTAGTAGCCTCTGGAGCTCATGGCTGTTGAGCTCTACTCAAGGTCAGTAGCCTCTGGGGCTCATGGCTGCAGCGTGTGGAGCATTTTTGCCAGGCAGGGAGGCGTCTAGGTCTAAGGATCATAAACCAGATAATCCTCTGAAGTTGTCCGTTATTTTCATGTCCTAAAGTAACTAGTAACTAGCCCAGTTACTATTTCAGTAACTGTAATTAAACTGTAAACGGTGATTTGGAAAAGTAATCAGTTAGATTACTAGTTACTGCAAAAGTAATTAAGTTGCAGTAACTAGTTACTTAAGGCTCTTTCACACCGGCCTTCAAAGCCGAAAAATGCACGGAAAATAGGATCCGCTCCTCCGATGTGAAAGTCATGAACGCGCGTTGGTGGTAAATTGTTATACGCCTTTTGTCCCGGGAGCAAAGCTTGTCACAGCGCCGGTTTAGCAGGCAACCCGCCTCACTTGAAAGCGTCGGAGCAGCAAGGCGGAACAGTGCTAACAGCTGCACCTCCTTGGCTGGCATACATCAGCGATGTTTGGTTGTTGAATGAATTAGGCTATAGCCTACTCAATTGGAACGATACAGAGAAGACTGGCGTGCGGTCGTGTATCGTTCCAATTTTAGTATAGCCTACTCAATTGGAACGATACAGAGAAGACTGGCGTGCGGTCGTGTATCGTTCCAATTTTAATAGCCTATAGCCTACTCAATTGGAACGATACAGAGAAGACTGTGCAGTCGTGTATCGTTCCAATTTTAGTAGGACACCATATCGATCTGCTTAGTCAGTGAATTTACTTCTATGAAATGTGTTGTATAAATAAAGTTGGCTTTCCTCGAATGCAATTAATGCAACACTTCGCTGGCGGTGGAGCCCGTTTTGATATTAAGGCGAGCCCGCCCACCATGCGAGTGCACCTATCCTGCCTGCTCAGCGGACTAGGAGAAGGAGGGAAGTCTTGTTGTTGAATGAATTTGTTCATCATACAGTAGCCTAGGCTACACTAACCTATGAAAATATTCATTTGGGTTAGGAGGAGCTGGAAATCCCTCCACTCGCCTTTCAATGCGGGAGCGGGGGATTTCACCTGAAAGTACACCGCAGCACGGGAATGTGGCCGTGCTGCTTGGCTCTGTGTGAAAGCAATTTCTGTGGCGAGGCTGCGGGCTTTACGGGACTCCTAAACTGCAATTTTGCGTGATCTGTGTGAAAGAGCCTTTAGTAACTAGTAACGAACCCACAAGGGGTGTGACAAAGCATCAATCTGCTAGGCGCTCGGAGTGAGAATGGGTTGTAAGATGGTTGTAGGAAGCAGCATCACTCTCTCCTCTCATCATATTCTGATCAAACCAGGTTTCTTGTGGGCCTTGTGTGTATTTCAGGTTACGTGTATGTTCTGCCTCTGCCTGTCTTAGTTTCACTGACTGTCACTGATTCATGGCTACATTATGAAATGCATTGAATTTAGGTATCAGTAAAGTGCCTTCATAGCAGAATTGCCAAACCCTTGTTGTGTAGTAAAGCTGTTTGCTGTATGAAATGCTTTCAGCGGTCTCACCCATACATTGTGCCCACTTCCTGCTGCTGCCTGCAAACACTGGTGCCATGCTTCTGCTCTTCTATTCATGCTTCCTGTTCTTATGTTCCATCAGCCAGTTTCATATCTGTCAAATGACTATTTGAAAAAGTGTTCCATCATATGGAGTATAGTGTCATGCTGAGCTGACACACTTTCTACATGCTCAAGTCTGTTTTGGCCTCGACAATCTAAATGAGGTTCAAGATTCAAGATTCAAGATTTTTATTGTCACTCCATGGTACAAGTATCACGTGTGAAATTCTTGTGCTGTGGACTCCGTTTACAACATAGTACAAATATAACAGGGCATATGAGTGCAAAAACAACAAGAGACACAACAAGCAATAAGGCAGTATAGTGATAAGACAAGTCAGAGACAGTGGCATATTCACTGCATAGGTGCACATGTCGTGTGCATACTTTAGACGTGCTTAAACATTTTAAATTCTGATAATTTGACATACAGGTGCAAATAACATATTCCTTATTAAACATACAATTAAACTCGGCATTTTAAATTCGGCGTATTTTACATACAGGTGCAAGTAGCATATTCCTTATTAAACATACAATTAAACGTTAGACATACATAATGGTAGCAGCTACAGTACGGTACAGTGCGGCTACTACACTATTTGTGTATGTAATGCCAGGATCAGACTACACGATATTTTTTGTCGTTCACGATGTCACCATGTCAGACGAGGCCATCATACTGCCATAAATTCGTGACATGTCTTGGTCGGGAGACTGGCCACACTACAAGTGTATTCTCGCTTAACACCGACAGAGCATCGTATGCCACCGTCATCACGTCGTCTGCTGTCGTCAGCGAGTTCACAGGTCGTCGGGGAGGCGGACCTGTGAACGAAATCTCCCAGCATTCATTGAGGCCACTACATTGACAAGAAATAGCAACCAAATCAGCCTAAATAGGCTAAAGTGGTAGATAGAAATAATGTTTATGTTAGCGCAACATGCAATTGTAGAACATTTCAATATTGGGCAAAATAAAACATTGAAATCCAAACACAACCCTATGTGAAACATGTATGTAATCCAGGTGCTATATATATCCCTTGCAGAATTAACGTTATTTGGATGAGTGACAGGCTCTACTGTGATGCACTGTGATGTCCGCTCCAGCCTCCAACTTACTTCATGTGCATGCCCACTATTTTCTTGCCAGCTGCTGCGAGACGAGAAGGAAGAGAAACGAACATGCAGCCGACTCTGCTGAGCTCATGTTATTTGTAGTGAGCAATGCCTATTGCCCAGGCGTTTAAACGCAAATTAAAACACCCTGGCCTTTTTATCTCTTTTATTCTTTTGAGCAGAGCGGAGCGGTGAGTGCAAGCGGGTGAAATCTGTATCGAGCGGGGAGCGGTCTCCCCAGGACCTGATACCTGTCTTCCGGGGTGTCACACTAGGCGAAACCATGTCCAAAAAAGACATGCCAGTCTTTTCGTCAGGGCGTCGTGAGGCGTCCTAGACGTCCCGACTGGTCCCGACGCTGGTCTTTGATTATGTCACACTACAAGAGGTGAAGACGGCCGATCGTCGTCCCCAACGGTCATATTCGGGCCCGACGCTGAAAATCTGTCGCGCACGACCAAATCGGTCTAATATCGGGCTGAATTCGTGTAGTCTGAACCAGGCATTAAGGAGTCTCGTGGCCTGCGGGAAGAAACTGTTCCTCAAGCGATTTGTACGTGCTTTCGGAACCCTGTATCTTCTCCCTGAGGGTAGCAGGGAGAACAGGCTGTTGTGGGGATGGTTTGTGTCTTTGATGATCTTCAGGGACCTCCTGAGGCACCGCTGTTTATACAGTTCATGCAGATCTGGCAACTCACATTCTGTTACGTGCTGTGCCGCGCGTCTCACTCTCCGTAGCGCCCTGCGGTCCATGGTGGTACAGTTCCCGTACCAGGTGGTGAAGCCGCCAGTCAGCAGGCTTTCAATGGTGCCTCTGTAGAAGTCCCTGAGGATTTCTTTCCTTAGCCTAAATTTCTTCAGGCGCTTGAGTCCGTGTATTCGCTGTTGGGCCTTTTTGACAACAGTGGCGGTGTGGCCGGCCCAAGTCAGGTCCTGGTGGATATTGACTCCCAGGTACTTGAAGCTGTCCACCCTTTCCACCACTGTGCCGTTGATGGTGATTGGGGGGGGTGCGCCCCCCCCCCCCTCCTGTAGTCTACAATGATCTCCTTGGTCTTGGAGACGTTCAGAGAGAGGTGGTTGTCCTGGCACCATTGTTCCAGGGCCCCCACCTCCTCTCTGTAGGCCGTCTCGTCGCTCCCCGAGATCAGCCCCACGACTGCTGTGTCGTCTGCAAACTTCGCGATGGAGTTACAGGTTTGAGTCGCCACGCAGTCGTGGGTGTAGAGGTCGTACCAGAAGGGGCTGGAGACGCACCCCTGGGGCGCTCCTATGCTGATGGTCAGTGGGGAGGAGGTGAGGTTGCCCACCCTCACCACCTGGCGGCGGTCTGTCAGGAAATCCAGGATCCAGTCGCACATTGCTGTGTTAAGTCCCAGGTCCTTGAGCTTGCATACCAGCCTGGAGGGTACTATGGTGTTGAATGCTGAGCTGTAGTCCACGAACAGCATTCTTACTGTGAGAGACCAAGCAGCAAAGCAACCGAGGACACAGGTATTTTCCATTAAATCAGGGTTTTTTATTTACCCAAAGGAATGAAAGTTTTTACAAACCAAAAATATAATGCCTAGGTCTAATAAAAGGGGTCAACAAAACAGAACTATAATGAAATAGAGCAAAGTAACAGGTATTAACTGAACAAACTGACCTGCTACAATGAAACATGGGGAGACATATATAGTGACTGGGGCAAACCAAATGCAACACAGGGGGTAAACAAAATGGATGCCAACTACAACTAAACACAAGGCAAACTAACTAAACCCAAATCCCCCCCCATAACTTGGCAGCACATTGGTTTGGGCTGATGAGCTGGCTCCAGTACTTAATAGTCCTCAGCCCTCAGCCACGCCTTTTGCCCCACCAGGAAACCTCCAGACAGCCATGGTAACTCAAGAAAGAAACAATGATTAATATAACAGAAAATGTCTTAAGTGACCTGACAGTGTTAAATGTGTTTATATAAAACAATGTCAAGCATAAAGCAAATAAACATATTCTAAATTAAAGAAACTGTGTGCTGTTAATTATTGTTAATTGTTTGGGGTGTGGTGAGTGCAAATTAAATGAACCTGTGTGAACAACAAACTAATGAGGAAATGAGGTGAGAGTAAATTGAAACAATATTACCATGTGTGGCCTGTGGCCATCACACACTCCCCCCCTTCAGGACTCTCGCTGGAACAGCGAGAGAGGTAGTCAGCTGTGAGGTTCTCCTTGCCCGGGATGTACTGAACATTGAAGCGGAATGGTTGCAGTGCCAGGTACCACCGGGTGATCCTCCCATTGGTGTCCTTCATCCTCTCCATCCACTGAAGCGCTTTGTGATCCGTCTCCAGGGTGAATTCCCGACCCAGGAGGTAGTACCGGAAAGAGTCCAGGGCCCACTTTATAGCCAGCGCTTCCTTCTCCAATGTCGAATACCGAACCTCCCTGGGGAACAGTTTTCGGCTGATGTAGGCAACTGGATGCCGTTCGCCTGGCGAACGGCATTGAGAAGCACAGCCCCCAGTCCCCTGTCGGAAGCATCTGTTTGCAAAACAAAGTGTTCATCAAAACATGGACTGTACAGAACTGGATTATTACTCAATGATTGCTGAATGTCCTGAAAGGCTGCCACTGCTTCATCTATCCACTGGACCTGATTAGGACACCGGGATCCCGTTCGGTCTGTGAGTAGAGCTGCCCTGGTGGAGAATTGTGGTATAAAGCGGTGATAGAAGCCCGCCATGCCCAGAAATGAGCGGAGTTGCTTCCTTGTTTGTGGCAAAGGACAGAACTCTATGGCCTGGATCTTGGTGACCTGCGGCCGTATCACCCCCTTCCCGATGACATAGCCCAGGTACTCTGTCTCTGCAGCAGCAAAGACGCACTTTGATGAATTAATGGTCAGCCCGGCAGAGCGGAGACGATCCAGGACAGCACGCAGATGTTCCAGGTGCTCCTCCCAGGTGGTACTGTAAATGACAATGTCATCCAGATATGCAGCAGCAAAACCAGAGAAATCACAAAGTACCTGGTTCATGAGCCTCTGGAAGGTCGCTGGAGCCCCATGCAACCCAAATGGCATGACTGTGAACTGGAAGAGACCCCATGGTGTCCTGAAGGCTGTCAGCTCCCGGGCCTTCTTAGCGAGCGGAACCTGCCAGTAACCCTTGCACAGATCTATGGTGGTCAAGTATTTTGCCTTTCCCAGCCGTTCAAGAAGGTCATCAATTCTTGGTGTTGGATAGGAATCAAACTGAGAAATTGAATTCAGGTACCTGAAGTCAATACAAAACCTCAAGCTGCCATCCTTCTTTGGCACCAGGACCACTGGGTTACACCACTCACTTTTCGAGGCCTCGACGATGTTCAGGGACAGCATTCTCAAATATTGTTCCAATATGATCATTTCACCAATTTCCTGAACAGTTTTACCTTTTGGCTGTATCCACTTCCCATAAAGCTCCTTGAGCCTTACATACAACTCCTTGGGGCTCTCCTCCGGGTAAATCTCCAGGGAGCGGAATCTTAGCCTGTAGGTCTCAGGGTTAATGTCATATTTAGAAAGGATTGCAGCTTTTACCTTCTCATAGTCCTGGGAATCATCAATGTCCATATGCACATAAGCACCTCTAGCCTTGCCAGTTAGCAATGGTATTAAGTGAAAAACGTTAGGGTTGTGCTACAACCCAGGTTTTACGAGTGAGAACGAGAGCTCTCACTAGTGCCTTAAACGCTGCAACGCAGCCCTATGGAAGACTGTTATTTTGCTCCAAAATTACTTTTCATTAAAACCTGACCACCCACCCGTAGGTGGCGTGGTACCCCCTGGGACTGACACGGATCCACGTGACTATGTCACGTCCTGCCAGTCCAGGGAAAAATCACTCTAATTTCTTCCAGCCCGCTGAGATCCGACGCACCCCGTGACGCATCGACACAGCAAGGCTGGGTAGTGAGAGCTCTCGTTCTCACTCGTAAAACCTGGGTTGTAGCACAACCCTAACGTTTTACTTCGTTTCGAACTCAAGCTCTCACTAGTGCCTCCATTCAACCGACCTTGCTGCCGGGAGCACCCCACAGGGCGACCCGAACGGCACCGGTGAACCACGGCCATATGGCAACGTTTATGCCCAACCGTCTGACATATTAGAGTGGCAACGACGAAATACTACTTTCTTGCCACCGACAGCACCGCGTGCGCGAACTGCGCACCGGACACGTCGAGACTGTAGTACCTGACAAAAATGTGATGAGAGGACCATGAGGCCGCGGCACACATGTCCTCCACCGACACACCGCGCAACAACGCAGAGGATGTCGCAACACCTCGCGTAGAAAGCGCCTTGATACCCTCCTGGGGAACCTTGCCCACGGCAGAGTATGCCAACGCGATCGCCTCCACTATCCAGTGTGATAAGCGATCCTTGGAAAGGGGCCCGCCCTGGGCCCTTTGCCCAAAGCAAACCAACAGCTGATCTGTAATGCGTAAAGAACGCATCCTGGCCACATAGGCCGAGAGCGCCCTTACGGGGCACAGCATGAGCAAACGTCTCTCCTCGCCCGTCTCTAACTGAACGGCGGGGGACAGAATGCTGATAAGTCTATGACCATAGACCTAAAGCTGACATCAATAATCTTAGGTTGGTAAGCCGAGTTAGGTCGCAACGTAACCCTGCGCCCATCATTACCACACAGGCTGCTGCACCGAGAGGGCAATCAGGTCACCAACTCTCTTTCCTGACGACAAGGCCAGCAGCAGCGCGGTCTCTAAAGACAGAACCCTTAAATCGGCGGAGTCCAAGGGCTCAAACGGATGACCCGTTAGCCCGTCCAGCACCGTAACCAGGTCCGATTTGGGGGGAAAAACGCACCGCGACGGCGGGCGCAGTTTACGCGCCCCCTTCATGAGGTGCAAGACCAAAGGGTACGCCCCCACGGGGCTCCCTTCAATTCCCCTATGGCAAGCAGAATCGCGGCTACGTACACCTTAAACGACTGCGGGGACTGACCCGCGTCAAGCAGGCTCTGAAGGAAACGGAGAACTGGTCGCACACTGCAGTTCACTGGATCCACGCCCTTACTTGCTGCATAGTGCATCCCACATTATCAGGCAAGCCCTGGGCTAGCAACTGGTCCGGTTCAGGAGCCAGACCGCTAGCTTCCACCTGCCTGGGGAGGGGTGGAACACCTCCCCCTCCGCCTGGGATAGGAGATCGGCCCGTACCGGCAATGCCCAGGGCGGATCTTGCGCCAGGGAGACCAGGTCCGCAAACCATGTCTGCCTGTGCCAAACAGACTAAAACGAGCCGGAGGCGCTGTTCCCTCACCCTGTCCAACACCTGACGGATCAGGGGGGGTCGGGGGAAACGCATAGAGCCCCTCCCTCGGCCACGCGTGCGCTTTTAGCGCGTCATGACGTAACGGGGGCTGTCCTCCTGGATCGAGAACCACAGTGGGCAGTGTGTCGCGCGCCGCGATGCGAGAGATCGACGCAGGCGCGACCAACCCTGGCCCAAACCTGTTCCATCACCCGAAGGTGGAGGCACCACTCCGTATAACGGGGATTGCCTCGAGACAGCAGGCCGGTCGTAACTCCGCCGTCCCGGCAGATAGACCGCTGACACTGAAAGGAGACGGGGATACACCCACAGGTGAATCCCCGCTATGGTTCAGCGCCCCCCGACCGCACACCGCCCTGTTTGTTCAGGTGGGCGATCGCTGCCCTATTGTCCGAGCGAATCAGCACATGGTGCCCATGTGTGAGCCGCTGGAAGTGTTACCTCCGCATGCCGGGGGGACTGCGGAGGCAACGTTCTCTTTCGAGTCTGGCCGCACGCGGACTTGTCCGGCAGTGCGGTCCCCAAGAGAGCTCCCAACCAACGATGGGCCCATGGCGCCATTGATGGTGGGCTTGTCCTGAGGCAGAGCCCGGCGAATCGCCTTCAGCTCTAGCACGTTTATGTGGCGAAGCTCCTGAGCCTCCCACCGGCCGTTCGCCGAAAAATGCCCGCAAATCGCACCCCCTCCCCAGAGGGAGGCGTCTGTGCGAATCACCATCCTGAGTGGGACAGGGCCCCACCGAGTACCTCTCGAGAGGTAACGGGGGTCCGCCCATATAGCCATCGCCCGCCAGGCCTGACCTGTCAGAGGAACCCTGCGATGACGGTCCCCGGCAGAGTCCAGGCGAAGCCTGAGAACCATATTTGGACCACGAGGGCATGTGTAGCCTCCCTAGCGGGAGCACATGCAGTGCTGAGGCCATCAGGCCCAACATCACTGTGCACTGATGCACTGACACCGAGGGCACAGACCTAACGTCCTTGGCTTGCTGTCCGAACCGTGCGAGCCTGTCGCTCTGGCGAAAGGCTCGCAGGAAGTATAGCTCGAGCCCCAGGAAGGTCGCCGCCTGCGCTGGGACGAGGCAACTCTTCTGCCGGTTCACCAAAAACCCTAAGGTTTGCCGGTGATCGGTCACCACCTTGGTATGTTTCGCGGCACCGACCCTCGAGTCGGCCGCTAAGAGAACGACGTTGAGATATAGGAAGACGCGGATCCCCCTCGCGCGGAGGGGAGCCACGGCTGCCTCCACGCACACCGTGAGGGTTCGCGGGCTCAAAAACATGCCGAATGGCAAGCCACAGAACTCGTAAGCCTTCCCCAGGAAGGAGAACCTCAGGTATTTCCTGTGTCTCCTGACCATGTGGACATGGAAGACCGCACCTTCCAGATCCCTGGAAGTAAGAAATCCCCCTGTCTCAACTTGAACAGGCGGGGAAGAGAGCATTCGGGTAGGGACTTCCTCAGCGTCTTGTTTTTGAGACGCCGAAGGTCCAATTTTGGACGCATGGAGCCGTCCATGGCCTCCTCCTCCACGGCCAGATCGGGGGTCCCGTCGAACGTGGGTGGGCAAACTGTAGCGCGTATCCCCTCTGGAGGGTGCGCCGTAATGGGGACGGGGGAACATAGATGCTCCCAGGCATCGAGCCTGTTGGACAAGATGGTCTCTTGTGGCCAACGGAGCAGAACCCGTTCCACCACTCGGATCATACTCTCTCCCTCAATATCCCCATAGGAGACAGTGAACGGTCATCAAAAGCAGAGAGCATATGAACTGAATCAAGTCTCTCTGCCCGCTTCGCGCTCAGAAAAAAGTATCACCGTCTCATCATCGTGGATAGCGAGACTGAACATTTTTAGAAACACATTTCTCAAGTTAGAAACTATAGAAATGATCCCTGAAATATAGTCATGAGCATATTGCTGGGCCCCGGGACCTTTCGATCCGGTGCCCTGATGGGGGGGCGGGACGTGAGAGGCTACGCCCCCCCCGCCGCATGGACAGTTCCGTAGAAGCTGTGCATGCTGGGGGAGAACTTCTTACGCAAGCTACGCCTACTGACGCGCTGTTGTATCGAAGTAACCCCCCCCCCCCCTGCCGTGTGCCTTTCGCAGGCTGGGGGGACTGCGGAGGTAACGTTCTCTCTCGAGACGCACCTCGACTTGTCCGACAGTGCGGCCCCCAGGCGAGCTCCCGACCAGCAATGAGCTGTTGGCGCCATTGATGGTGGGCTGTCCTAGGAGCCTCTAGCCGAGGCCAGGCCGTAGCCATGGACCAAGGCGAGCCTTGATGCTGGGTATGAGACCCTGGGCGAGCTCCCGACCGAACTCGGGCCTTGGGCACCGAGGACGGTGGGTCTAAAGCTACAAGCCGCAGGCTGGAACTAAGCCCAGCCTTGGTGAGCCAACCGGTGGGCTTGCCTGCTGCCAACCGAGGCCAGGCCTTGGCCATGGACCAAGGTGCGCTGTGCCCCCAGCCAGGCTCCCTGCACTTGCAGGGGGCGCCCCAACAAGGGAGTGCGACCCATGGAGAGCTCCCAACCACCCCGGGCCTTGGTCACCAAGGGCGGTGGGCTTGTCCTTAGAGCTACAAGCCAAAGGCTGGCACTGAGCCCAGACCTTGGCGAGCTGTACGCCCTGCTGGACGCGTAGCGCCAGCAAGGAGCAGTATGTCTATTGTAGCGGAGGTATCTCGCGCCCAATGTACTTAGCACACAGGTACTAACTGCACGGGTGCACGCCAGCTATCTGCAAAATGCTATCGTTCTGTGCTAAACAGTACTAATATTGCTATCTGCACCTATGCAAGGCACGCTAGCTTTAACACTTCTTTGAGAGCGGACCTTGGTCAGCTCTAAAGAGCTTAGCTGCGGACAAAACCGAAGGTTCAAGGCGCCTGTGCAGCGTGCTCGTGCCCAAGGCTGAACACGCACTTAACGTGCCGATTCATACTCGGCCAAGTAGTTTTACACACGGCCCATCCCCTCCCTGACCTTCCCTGCTCAGTAGCAAGAGGAAGCAGGAAGCTAACCACTAATAGCAAGCTCCCGCAGGGCGCACCCTATTAGCGGGAGTACTGCTTAAGCAAGCTAGCGAGAAGCACAGGCTAGACAGTAAGCAACCCGGAGGCTAGCGAACGTGCGCGTGCAATGGTAACGTAAGCGGCAATAGCCCATCCCGAAGGGGGGGCACCAATACCCACAACCTGTTAACCCGAGAGAACAGACGTGGAAGCCACTAGCTAAGCTAGCATAAGCACTGAAACAAGCGTGCGCTAACACAAGCCTGCGTACAGGCCGGTGTAGCGCGTCTCTACCCTGAGTAACACGGGGAAGCAAGCGTGACCGCAAGCAAAGGCCAGCGGCCCGTGAAGCTAGTCAATCTCAGAAGAAACTCCTCAAAGGGAGTTGCAATCTAGTAGATGCTAATTGCACGAGGCAAGCAACACTTAGCAGACAAGCAAGCTGGCTAAAGGCCCAATTATACTCAACGTTAAAGACGGAGACGGACAGACCCTCTGTCCGTACTCTGCGTTCATTTCGTCCGTTTTCTGTCCGTCATCTGAAAGCTTACAGATACGCATGAAACGGAGGAAATCACACACACACTCATGCATTTGACTCTCTACTGTGGTGGATGTATTACTTAACATGATACCAACGTGAAAGACGCATGGAAGCATGTGGACAGTGACGATTACACCGTTTGAAACGGACGCCCTTAGTTACGGATGAAAATGGAGTATAATTGGGCCTTAAGATGGCGTAAGTACTGAGAGAAGCGGCCCACACAAGGTGCGGGGCGGGCTCACCGAGCTAGCGAATCGCCCAGCTAAAATCCCAGACGCCAGTAAAGCTACACTACATTTATGTAGGTCACAGCAACGCCTGTGCGGCGTGCTCCTGCCTTGCATGCACACATCAAATTAATTGTGCTTGTCGTAACCGGCCAGCGTAGCCTCACAGCTAATACAGCACCTAGCTGTTTACAAGGTAGTCCAGGCTAGCTGCACTGAGCAAACTAGCTAACTATCTAACGCGCGCGCTTTAAAGCCGGCGCCTAAAGTACCTAGCACACGAAAACTACCCGCACGGGTGCCAAGGTAGCTATCTGCAACAACTGGGCTACTTAGCCTCTTTGTTCCTGTGCTACGTGGTACAAGCTATTTGCACGTATGCAAAGCTTAACAGTTTGAGCGCGGACCTAAATCGGCCCTCAAACGAAAACGCTGCCCCAGCCAGGGGAGCGAAGCAAAGCTACACAGCGGCAGCAATAACCACTATACGGCGATAGCAGTAGAGCTACACGGCGATAGCAATAAACAGTTAACTAAGGAAGATACTCTTAGCTTTAGATGACTTGTTCCGACGCCGCAGGGTGAAGGGTACAGGGTCGGTCTCCGAAGCCTGCTTTATCCCGTCCACGCGACCCTCTTGAGGTGGGCAAGTCAGCCGGGACGAGCCTAGTATCTAAAGCTATATAATATAACTCCTTGTTAACCGTCGGAGCTTTCACAAAACACGTCTTCACAGCGGGTGGAAGAAAGCGGAAGTGATTTTTCCCTGGACTGGCAGGACGTGACATAGTCACGTGGATCCGTGTCAGTCCCAGGGGGTACCACGCCACCTACGGGTGGGTGGTCAGGTTTTAATGAAAAGTAATTTTGGAGCAAAATAACAGTCTTCCATAGGGCTGCGTTGCAGCGTTTAAGGCACTACTGAGAGCTTGAGTTCGAAACGAAGTAAAACCCAGTCAACTTTCTTCCACCGGCATGCTACAGCCATGCGCTCAAATGTAACAAGAAAATGTTCAATGTCATCCGTGTCAGTTAATTTCTCCAATCTGGGCTCCCGATGTGAGCCAAACTGACCTGCAGAGGCCATAGTTGGATTAGCAATCATGGAGGGCTCAGCTTGGGCCTGAGAATGTTCTGTGGTGGGTGGTAAAGCCTCCAAATCCAATACATTAGAGTCTGATGACAGAGGAGTGAGTGGAGATGTTCGGGCCTGTACTTCTACAGCAAAAGCTGAAACTGATGTTGAAGTGTTTTAAACCGTGTTTCCTGTTTTTCAGTTACCTCCTTCTGTCTTTCCTCACGGGCCTCCTGCTGCCCCATATGAGCCCGGAAAATGCTCATCAGGTCCGACAGTGTTGGCTCCTTACCTTCACCCTCAGTGCTTTCTACCACTCCAGCAGCTCCATTTTCCTCCTCTTCACCACCGGCTTGTTCCTCCTGTCCGGTCTGTAGGCTTGCAGGGCCTCCTTGTCTTGCCCCAGTCTTTCCACCACGCACCATTTTTTTTTTTTTATATATATATTAGGGGATGCGGCAAAAAGAGAAAAAAGAAAAATTCAAAAAATGTTCAAGAGAAAAAAAAAAAAAATCCTGTGTCCTCCACTGGATGATCCTACCACTGCCACCAACTGTGAGAGACCAAGCAGCAAAGCAACCGAGGACACAGGTATTTTCCATTAAATCAGGGTTTTTTATTTACCCAAAGGAATGAAAGTTTTTACAAACCAAAAATATAATGCCTAGGTCTAATAAAAGGGGTCAACAAAACAGAACTATAATGAAATAGAGCAAAGTAACAGGTATTAACTGAACAAACTGACCTGCTACAATGAAACATGGGGAGACATATATAGTGACTGGGGCAAACCAAATGCAACACAGGGGGTAAACAAAATGGATGCCAACTACAACTAAACACAAGGCAAACTAACTAAACCCAAATCCCCCCCCCCATAACTTGGCAGCACATTGGTTTGGGCTGATGAGCTGGCTCCAGTACTTAATAGTCCTCAGCCCTCAGCCACACCTTTTGCCCCACCAGGAAACCTCCAGACAGCCATGGTAACTCAAGAAAGAAACAATGATTAATATAACAGAAAATGTCTTAAGTGACCTGACAGTGTTAAATGTGTTTATATAAAACAATGTCAAGCATAAAGCAAATAAACATATTCTAAATTAAAGAAACTGTGTGCTGTTAACTCATTGAGTGCCAGCCACTTTTGGAGAACGGATGCTCCCAGTGCCAGAGTTTTCAGAGCGTTTTCAGTGATTTCTCGAGGCCCACAGAATATTGTGTGATATTACTATGTAAACACCGAACACGCACAAGAACGAGCTGGCTCTATTGTATCATCAGCAAAAAAAAGTTTATTGATACCATTTTCCGTTCTTTAGTTATGAGCCGGAGAAGATAGGTTGTTTTCAGCGTTTTCAGGCTTTTCAAATTATTAGCTGAGATAATCCGCCTTTTGTGAAATGCAGCATTTCAAGCACATTCACTGAGTCTGAAGATAATATTTTCTGATGTAGTGACGTAGTTGTTGTGTGATGCCCTGCGTGCACCACCCCCCTCCCCCCCCTCCCCCCGTAAACTCCTCCCCACACTGCACACAGCCTCACGCAACCATTATATTTTCGGAGTGCTGCGTTTGTGTGCTGCTGTCGGCTCTCAGCGCCACAGCAGGGAAGAGCCAACCCGGATTGCTGAATGGTTTGGCGTCAGGGGCTGCTTTCCTGGCTGCTAATCGGATGGAGAAACTATACAGACAGACAGACAGACAGACAGACAGGGACAGAGGGGCTCAGTTGTGAGCGCGGATTGACTCCTGTTCGGAGCCAATGTCAGCTCCCGCGACAGAGCAAATGGCTCTGGGAGCATGCATCGGTTTGTCTTTGATCCACGGCTTTTAGGCTGTTTCTCGGACCTGTCTCTAATCTGGACTGCACCGAGCAAGCACTGTCGCCACCTAATGAGTCCGTAAAATAGGTTATACACCTTCAATAGCTACTATAGTTGTACAGGAGCTGCGGAAGGCTTTGATCGACGTCCCACCGTCAAAAAACGCATTGGACGTCGAAGGACGTCCGTGGCACTCTACGTCACTATTAAATTGGACGTCGAAGGACGTCCATGGCATTCAATGAGTTAATTATTGTTAATTGTTTGGGGTGTGGTGAGTGCAAATGAAATGAACCTGTGTGAACAACAAACTAATGAGGAAATGAGGTGAGAGTAAATTGAAACAATATTACCATGTGTGGCCTGTGGCCATCACACATACGTAGGTGTCCTTCCCCTCCAGGTGGGACAGGGCGGTGTGGAGCACGTGTGCTACTGCATCCGCTGTGCTCCTGTTGGGGCGGTATGCGAATTGTAGCGGGTCGTGGTCCGGGGGGAGTGTGGGGCGGATCTTTGATATGACCAGCTTTTCAAAGCACTTGCTGGCTATTGGTGTGAGGGCTATTGGGCGCCAGTCGTTGAGGCTGGTCACTTTCTGCTGCTTGGGAATGGGGATGATTGTCGCTGCTTTGAAGCAGGAGGGAACTCGTCGGAGGGAGAGAGACTGGTTGAAAATGTCTGTGTATACGCCTGCCAGCTGGAGGGCGCAGGCCTTGAGGACCCGCCCGGGGATGCCGTCCGGGCCGGCCGCCTTGCTAGGGTTGATACGCAGGAACGACCGGCGCACCTCCTCCTCAGTGATGGTGAGAGGGCGGTCTGGGTCTGTGGGGGGGGGGGGGGGGGAGGTGGGGGGGGTTGGTGGTTAGGTGGGAATGGGAGGGGGTGGGGGTGCTGAGGGGTGGGGGGGAGGGGAGGTGGGGGGGAGAGGTGGCGGGGAGAGGAGGGCAGTGGGGGGGGGGAGGAGGAGGGGTGGTGGGGGGGGCGGAGGGGGGGAGTGGTGGTGGGGGGGGAGGAGAGGAGGTGGCAGGGGGGGGAGGAGAGGAGGGGAGGGGTGGTGGGGGGAGAGAGGTGGCAGGGGGGGGAGGAGAGGAGGGGGGGGGGGGGTGGTGGTGGGGGAGGAGAGGAGGAGGGAGGGGGGGTGGTGGGGGGGAGGAGAGGAGGAGAGGGGGGGGAGGTAATGAGCTATTGATCAATCAATGTTCCTCTCAAGACTGAAAATATGGCCTTTACATTTTGTGTGGAGATGAGTTACATCATCACATGTTGTCCACATATTACAGTTAATTCTATGACAACTGTCCTTCATATTATGAGACAAACAATATGAACCAGTTGTTCTTGTCTTTCCCATGTTTCAGATAAACAGACATGTTGCCTCTCTTTCTTTTGTCTGTTTTCTCTCTTTTTCTTTTTTGCCGATGACTCTGTCAATGTTTCCCCGACACCTACAGCACCTACACCACCTACACCACCTACAGCACCTACACCACCTACAGCAGCTACACCACCTACAGCAGCTACAGCACCTACACCACCTACAGCACCTACAGCACCTACAGCAGCTACACCACCTACAGCAGCTACACCACCTACAGCAGCTACAGCACCTACACCACCTACAGCACCTACAGCACCTACAGCAGCTACACCACCTACAGCACCTACACCACCTACAGCACCTACACCACCTACACCACCTACAGCACCTACAGCACCTACAGCAGCTACAGCAGCTACACCACCTACAGCAGCTACACCACCTACAGCACCTACACCACCTACACCACCTACACCACCTACAGCACCTACAGCAGAGCACCTACAGCACCTACAGCTCCTACAGCACAGCACCTACAGCACCTACAGCTCCTACAGCACAGCACCTACAGCTCCTACAGCACAGCACCTACAGCACGCTCAGCCTTCTTTATTCACATTCGACCACTTCAACATTTCTTCCAAGTTGTTCCTACCTTGTGTGCATTTAGGGCTTAAGGAGGGTTCCAGGCAGGTTAGGCTGTAGAACAGCTTAGATCTAGCTTAGATCTCTTGCTCAAATCTGCTCGTGCCAACTCTTTTGCTATGCTAGTCTCATTTAAGTTTGTTAAATGTTGTTAATTGATCGTGTTTAGTTAAATCTAGCTTCTCTATAAATCCTCTGAGACATGCTTGTGAATTTGGACTATAAAAAAATCTAACAGATAACAGACAATAAGTAGACCGGTACATCAAATGGAAACTATGGGGGAAGTACACACAGGAAACACTGTCGACCACACACTTTAGATCACACACACAAACACACACAGACACACACAGACACACACACACAGACACACACACACACACACACACACACACACACACAAACACACACACACACACACACACACGCACACGCACACGCACACACACACGCACACACACACGCACACACACACACACTACAGTAACAGACATAATGCATTCACATACATGCAGACACATACATTATCAGAAATATGTGCACATTCCCTGTGCCCACACAAGCTTTGTGAGGTGTATCTATTGCACCCTGTATGTCTCCACAGAAGCAGGTCACTATACAGAGAGAGGAGTCTCCTTCTCTATTGCACCCTGTATGTCTCCACAGAAGCAATAGGTCACTGTCTGCAGAGAGAGGAGTCTCCTTCTTGTATGCTTGTATATCTTGTCCCCGTTGTCCTGCCTGGAGTCACTCAATTTGGACAAGTCAGTTTCAAGAACGCATTTAGAATCATACTTAAATTGTGAAGTGCTTAATTAACAATGAACTTTTCATTTGAGAAAAATAGTTGGTTTCTCTGGACACTTTGTTTTATTTTTTTTACGTTAATGCATTAGTATTGAAGAATGCAATTTTCCAATTGGTTGATGGTTGAGCATATTTTCTTCTCATGTGCAGTAGGGGTGTCAAAAATGATTGATTATAAGATGCATCGCGATGCAGACGTGCATGATGCTGCATCGATTCACAAATGTAAAAAAAAAAAGAATAAATAAATAATCGAATAAAATATAATGGAAGTACTTTGTTTATTTGGATCATAATACAATGCAATTCCAAATGCACTTTTATTTTAAAAGTAGCCACACAGTGAGAAAAACGAGAGTGAGAAAAAATAAATCATGTATTGGGAAAAAAAGTGATGCATCGATTTAAGATGCATCGAGATGCATCGATAATCGTAATCGAATCGAATCGTAGCCCTCTGAATCGTAATCGAATCGAATCGTGAGGCCAGTGAAGATTCACAGCCCTAATGTGCACTATATTGAACTAGTGGACCCATGGGAGTTAGATCGACCCTGGGAGTTATACCCTCCTGGTCTGGAACACAGTGGTCTCCACTGATGATATCACTTTTATTATCTGTATATAATTGGTGATGTCACTGTCATTTGTGAGTGATGTCATCAGTGATGATGTCACCAGATGTTGTCATCATTGCTCGAGTGACATCACATCATTATGCCATCAGTGATGTCCCTTGAGCAGTCAATGATGATGTCATCAGTGAGTGATGTCACCAAATGATGTCATCATTGCTCGAGTGACATCAAATCATTAGGTAATTAGTGCAATCATTAGGTAATTATGGCAATTAATTAATTGGCCTTAATTCCCAAATAAAAAAAAATGTGGCTCCGTTAGGTCACCCACAGGGGTGCTCTTTATACACTTCCTGAAAGAATCAGACAGATTGCACGTAAAATGGCATTTATTATAGCATTAAAATATCTAAAACGAGTAGACCTACAGTATGTTATACATATATTAGTTGTGTACTTACATTATCACAAATATTTCCAAAAATGCTCAAACCCAGAGAAATCCATAATTTTATTCAAGACTGTGAATTAAGTTGCTTGCCAGATGTTATCCAGATCTCCGGCCAATTCATGGACTATTTTCTTACTTTTTCAAGTCACATCACTGTCATTTTGTAGATATTGGTCGTTTTTAATATATTTTTTGACTGGATGAATGATTTTAGTCATCGGAGGTGTGGATCTTAAGTTATTAGTTAGTTACGTTAGAGAAGCCAACAGTTCGCCTCACTGATATCCTGTGTCCACCGAACTCCATTTGAAAAATGGTGAGTTTTTAACAAACTGTTTATTTAGTGTTTGTTGCCCGTTTTAATTACCGAGTCAGCAGCAGCAGCAGCAGCAGCCTCCAGATTGGTGACCAAGGCGAAGTGCGAGACAGACAGACCCAGAGCGAGCCCTAAACACTGCACACTAGCGGCCAGCAGTGGGAGAGAGTAACAGTCTCCTGCAATGTTGGGCAAGTTACTCTGAAAATGTAATTAGTTAGTGATTACTGATTACTCCTTAAAATAGTAATGTTACTTTACTGATTACTTTTTCAGAATTAATTAGTTACATTACTAATTGCGTTACTACGGTACTTACTTTTTTTTTTACCCCAAAAAAGTGACGTACAACCAACCTTTTACAACTGAATCCACTTTATTGGAATGAAATACAGGAGTCCACAATCGGCCAAAATGCATAACTGCAGCCTCTCAGACCTGAAGAAATACAGTATAATAATAATAATAATAATAATATAGGCTATATAAAAAAAGCAATGGTCGCTCCTGAGTTTCTCTGTTGTTTTTCTGCATAAAGCCAAAAACACTGGCGGGTAATGATGTAACAAAGTAACTCAGCGTTACTTGGATTAGTAACTGTAATATAATTGCTGTTTTTATAATTGTAAATTGTTAGTTACTGACAAAGTCTCCTAACAGACCGGTGTTTAAGTGGCAAGAATAATTCATCATAAGTAGCTTATTGTAAGGGATGTATAACTGGTGTTGAGTCTCCACTCCACAGAGAAGAGGAGTGATGCTTCTGTGAGCTGTAAAAACCTTAACACACGATTCCTTTAGAGACTCAGCACTCGCACTTTACTTTGGTTTTAGCCTCGCCATCTTAACTGCTGCATTTTAATTAGAATATATACAGCTTGCATTTTTAACCAGCCCAGTCTCCGAAAAATTGTAAAATAGCAACGTTTGACTAACAATTTCGGCTCAAAAATTGTAAAATGGAAATGGAGACCATCCATCACTTCTCTCTCTTCTGGGGGTCCCGTCTCCGACCCCCTGAAGGGGTCTCCGACCCCAGACCCTAAACCTAACCTCTCCCACCCCACCACAGCTAAACCTAACCTCTCCCACCCCCCACAGCTAAACCTAACCTCTCCCACCCCCCACAGCTAAACCTAACCTCTCCCACCCCTCTAAAACTTCCCACCCCTGTATAAACTCCCATTTATTTATTTTTTACAATTTTTTTTTTTTTTTTCGGCCCGCTGCGCTTCACGTCATCTCGGCGCAAACCTCCATAGGCGTGCTTATGACCATAATAACAGGATTCACAAGGTGAGATCACTCCCCTTAAAAGTCACAGCGTCACTGCCATCACGTCTGTGACAGGCAGCAGCTTCTTTCTTGCTCAGTGCAGAGTGACAGAGTGAGAGAGAGAGAGAGAGAAAAGAGAGAGGGAGAGAGAGAGAGAATGAGAGAGGGAGAGAGTCAGAGAGAGAGAGAGGGGGGAGAGAATGAGAGAGGGAAGAGAGAATTGGAGGATGAACCAGTTCGGATTCATAACGAAAATTGATGCTTTTGTAATTAGTAGCCTAGTAAATAGTCGTTTCGCTCATAGGCTACAACATACACATTTTGTTTCTTTAATAGGGTGGGGATGTGTGAGATTTTAATTCTAGCCTACTTCAATAGCCTATACCAGAATTGTCCACTCGGGTTAAGTTATTGTTGCATGGTGCAATTGCAGGGAGAGAGGTTACTGTATAGCCTACTGGCCGGTGTTGTGTCAAAAAGTGATTTTCTGCCAGAAACTGACTTCGATCCACAGGACCGCGCACTGTAGGCTACAGCGCTGCCTCAGTGCCTCTACCCACCCTGTGCATCGACGACCGACCCACCCGGCCTGCCAGGGAGACCCCCCTCCAGGACACGGCACTAGCCGAACACTTAAAAGCACCCCTCCCCGCGCTACACACAGACTCCCGCTCGTTCCCCTGGTAATCCAATTCAAAACGCAAATTACTTTTTCACACAAAACCATGACAAACAAATTCTCATTGTTAAATCAAGGTGTTTTTTTCTGCAGTGTAGGTTAGTTGAAAATCAACGTGGCATTCTGAGGGAAGTGTGTCCGCACGCGAGCCATGTGTAATGGGCCTATCCAAGCGAGGATTTCCTGCACTGCGCCGGAGAATACTGTCTGTGCTCAGGCATACGCCTGGCATAGAGGTTTTTTTTGCACTAAGACCAGCTATTTGGTTGGTGTTAAAATTGAGAGCACCCAAGGGCTTTTTTTCTAACACATTGCGCTGGAACGCCTATTTTGGCACAGGGAACGCCCAAACCTCTCTTTGCGCTTGGAAACAAACCGACGGTATCTTTGCCAGAGCGCAAAATGACACTTGTTCGAGACATATAGGCTAGAGGCCCACGGACACGCCTGGGCCACACCTACACCTGCGTCTGCACTTAGACCCCAGCGCAAAACTGGACGGTGGAGGCAGACGATAGCTTAAGACGCTGGGAAGATAGCAATAAGAGGCGCGCAAACGGCACCGCAAACGATAGCGCCGTACGACGATAGGGCCCTAGTCTACTACTGTATTTTTATTCTTCTTGGCAGCAGGTAGGTACAGCTGTTCACATCTCAACGATAGAACATCGACTCAGGAACGCCATCTTTGCTGTGTAAAAACACTTGAAATCATTTTCTGTGTAAAAAGGCAACAGTGGCTTATTTGCGGCCCTTCATAACGGCGATATTGCGGAATCTCTGTAAAAGTGCACAGTTACAGACAACAGACTTGATCATTTGTTTGATCTGAGATAACCTGATATAATGTGTTCTTAAAATGTAAGAAACTGGGAAATGTGTAACTGTTTTTTATAGATTATTGTGCATTGATTGTCTTTGTCTGGCACTTGAGACCAAATTGTGACCCATGAACTAAAAAGAGTTTGACACCTCTGATTTATGAAGATGTTTCTTCAGCCTAGACCACATGTGTCAATATCAAGGCCCCCGGGCCAGATACGCCCCTGCACCACTTTTACTCAGGCCACCAATACATTCTGATCATTAATTGAATGTGGCCCGTGCATACCTTACGTCAGTGACTCTCACAATTGACGGCAACTGTGCAATTCTCTATATTCAAGCCAAGGGCATTGAAAATAGTTGACTATTTATTGAGGAATAGAGAAAACATGAATAGGCTACTTAGTATTTAACTTGTTCCTGAAACCTGCCTTCACCTTCACAAGTGCATCACATTGAAATGAAAGACTCCTCAGTGCAATTTTTACACTTTGCGAAGTCATCCTGTGGGCCGGAATGGACCCTCTGATGGGCCGGTTCTGGCCCGTGGGCCGTATGTTTAACGCTCCTGTTCTAAGAAGTTGAGAGCGACAGCAGAGAAGAGGATGTGGTCACAGAGCTGCAGGCTGCAGATCGTTGGCAGTGCTGAGAAATGACAGAGGCACCTCTTTCATTTCCTTCACCATAACCTGCACCTCGCAAAGGATGCGTCACCTTACAGCTTTCTCAAGAAGCGCTCATCCAAACAACTCCACACTCCACACTGCACTTAGGTCCTCCTGAGCACCAAGTTTGAAGTAGATCGGATAAAAGGTTCTCGAGATATGTGAAGGACAGACAGACAGACAGGCAGACAGGCAGACAGACAGGCAGACAGGCAGGCAGGCAGGCAGACAGACAGACAGACAGAGAGGCAGACAGGCAGGCAGACAGACAGACAGACAGACAGACAGACAGACAGACAGACAGACAGACAGACAGACAGACAGACAGACAGACAGACAGACAGACAGGCAGACAGGCAGACAGACAGAGTACTTGCAGCACTGTTTGTTCTTTTCTCTTCCCATTTAAGTTTATTTCTCCCCAAAGTGTAATAATACTAGTTATAATACAGTTTATATGCCTTTAAGGATTTATTCATTCATTCATCTATTCATCCATCTATTCATTTATTCATTCATTCCAAATGTATTTCAGGCTCAGGGTCCAGATAAAAGACAGGGCAATATAGAATGGATTATAAGGATCAATAATAGATCCTGGTTTAAACAAATTGATGTCTTACAAAGAGCCAACTGTAACAATGTCTCCACAGTAGGGATTGGTAGTGTGTAGCACTAAACCTTATGTTTGATAAAACCAAGATGATTTCATTTAAGACATCAAGCTCGCAGATAAATGTATACATGAGATTTCTTAAATCAGTTAGGAATGTACTGACTCCTGCAGCCACAAGCATTTCACTTGCACTATAACATCTAGATATTTTAAGTACTATTATCATGGGATCATTATAAGCTACTTGAAGTTTCTGTCAGATTGCCTTTTTGTACTTTGACCACACGTGTCCAGGATAGAGTTGTGTATAATATGCTCTGAACAGAGACATCTTCACACCATCTGTAGACCTACTAAACCTGAGTGAGAGAATGTTTGCGTGTGCCTTCATCCTGTGACTTTTTATATCATCATCATCATCATCATCAACATCATCTATTCTTTTTGTTCTGTAATAGAATCAGAATCAGCTTTATTGGCGAAGTTTGTAAACATACAGGGAAGTTGACTCTGGTATATGTTGCTCTCAATGTACTTACACAGGGGGGGAGAAGGTGTGCATACAAGCTAAAATGAAAAACAGTGATCATATATAAAGCAAGTTAGCTGTTATTTACATGATATACAATGAGTGTGATGTACAAATATAAATATGTATATAAGAAGGGCTAAAAATGAAAATTATATAGCTATTTGCAGTCTGGTATATGTAAACCACACTGGATTGTAAACAAGGCTATGAGTCAGATATTGCACTGTAGTTTATCTATATAAGCAAAGCTATGGGACATAAATTGCACAGTTATTGAGACACAGTTTTTTTAAATAAAATGTGCAAGATGATTTGACTTATTACAGAGCCCAGAATTATTATCATGTGACTCCATATGAGGTTTAGTTTGAAAGGAGGAGTCATGTTTAAACACACTGAACTGTTTGCTCACTTTCAGTTTTCAATCAGTTTGTGAGAGAGAGAGAGAGAGAGAGAGAGAGAGAGAGAGAGAGAGAGAGAGAGAGAGAGAGAGAGAGAGAGAGAAAGAGGTGTAAACAGCTGAACACAGCATAGCACTCGCAGTTGCAGGTAGATTAGACAGAAATGGCTGTCAAATGTTCTAAATGCTCCCTCAAGGACCTCCTGTTTCTTTTCGTGGGTGTGCTGTTCTTTCTGTTTGACATAGCGCTGGATATATATGCAGCTGTGGAGTTCTACCAGAATAAGTACTACATCAGTCTGGGTCTACTGCTGGCTTTTCTGCTGGGCTCATCGGTTCTGGTGAACATCTGGAGCTTGCTGATGTATCATTATGATGGCTATAAGACAAGGACCAAGGTGGAGAAGTGCCTGGGCCCGCGTTCACTCAGGATCATACACGTGCTGCAGCTTGGATTGTTCTTCAGGTTGTCAAAACTTTGTCTATTTCTAATTGATCACACTAGTATGGGTTGAGAACTAGACCTGTAAGAGTGGGTCTAAGTGTAACTTATCTTAACTAAGTTTTATACAAATTAGAAGCATTTATGTTGCTTCAGAAAGCTCCAAACAGCTTTTACAATTCCGCTCTAACATCAATCTGTCTCATTGAAACACTCACATGGGGTGCAAAGGCAACATTTACTCAGCTGGTGCATTATGTTGTAAATACAATAGAAAAAGATTTTAGTCGTGTGTCTGACTGCCTGACTGTGTGTGTGTGTGTGTGTGTGTGTGTGCGCCCGCGCGTGCGTGCGTGCGCGCGTGTGTGTGTGTGTGTGCGCGCGTGTGTGTGTGTGTGTGTGTTTGTGCGCAGACATCATGATTGACTAACTAAAGAACAATACATGATAGAGAGCTCTCCCCATCAGATTCTTCCTCATGTCAAGAAAAATGTTCACTGCCTCTGGACATTCATTCTTCTTCTGTTGTTACTGTGACGTCTCTTTTTTTCTAAGATAGGCTACTGTATGTGGCTAATCTAGATTACTGTAAGGCAAGCCAAAAAGACATCTTGAGTAAAAACAATGGGCATAGGCAACCGGGCATGGTGCAAATGTTGTGCGCGGCATTATACAGCTGTTTTATATGAGGGGTAAAAATGACTCCTTAGCGGTTCTAGGTATAAATGATCAGATGTATGTGTCTTTTCATCCCCCCCCCCCCCACCCCATAATTCACCTAAGATCACTGCTGTATATTTTTTGAAGTATCTGCTTTTCATGTACAGCAGAAGTGCACTCAAACTATCAGGAAACGTACTATTGATAACAATACCATTGAAACCTTTAAGAAAACTGTAGTTGAGTCATCATTTGTCATGGCATCGTCAACCGACGATCTCGTGACCAGTTTTAACTCAAAAATACAGAACATTCTTAACAACATTGCACCTGTTAAAACTAAAATTATACAAAAACAAAAAGCCCCCTGGAGAAATGGGGTGGCTGTTAAGCAGGTTAAGAGAAAGTATCGCCAGGCAGAACGACAATGGAGGAAGACAAAACTCCAGGTTCATTATGCAGTTTATAAGGATAGATTGCATGACTGCAACAAAGAGATCAAACTGGCTAGACAGTCTTTCTTCTCAAAAATCATAAATACAAACATAAATAATAGTGAAGTGCTCTTCTCCACTGTTGATAAATTAATCAATCCACCATCTCAATTTCCATCTGAGATGCTGTCCACTCAAACATGTGAGCAATTTGCTATGTTCTTCAATAACAAAATTACTGCAATCAGACAGAACATTAGTGCATCAAGGTCCACAACTACTCCCACCCTCCAGCTCTTCACAAACATTACATGTGCCATGTCCTTCTTTGACTCTGTTGACCTGAAAGGGCTGGAAAATACCGTTGGGCAGCTCAAGTGCTCCACCTGCTGCCTGGATCCTCTCCCTACCACATTTTTTAAATCTGTTTTTAACTGCTTAGCATCTGATAATTACAAATTGTTAACTACTCTCTTCAATCAGGTATATTTCCCTCTGCACTTAAAACAGCTGTCATCAACCCTCTCCTGAAAAAGAACAACTTCGATGCAACAGTTATCGCCAACTATATTGTAACAAAGTGGGTATTTGTCCAAGGAACGGAGAGTTGTAGTTGGTACAGGTTCTTTATTCACAGCTCCTTTAGCTCCTAGCAGCTAGCTTCACACCGCTAGCTCGAGACACAACAACCGGTCTGCTCGCCCACATGGCACTGACTGGCTTCCGCCCCGGCCGCTGGTCACATATATCCCCTTCCCCCTAGGAACACACCCACACACATCAGTTCCTAGCCGCAGTTGAGACACTTCTATTGCACATCACATTACAGGTAATACTTGGATTACCTGAAACGCTACATACTCCTCACCCAACATTAGTCGACGCCCACGTCGACACCCACAACCCACACACATCCCCCTGTACCAAAACACACCCAACACAATATTTTTCCCATCACCACATCAAAATCTAATTCCCACAAACCCCACAACATTTCAATTCCCCACAATTAGTCCCTTCTTTTTTTTCCAACACCCCCGTCATAATGTCCAGTTTGCATCAGGTACTCCGTAATGTCTAGTTTTCCATTAGGTACCCCCATAATGTCTAGTTTCCCATTAGGCACTCCATAATGTCTAGTTTTTCATTATTTCCTTCTTTTTCACACATTCATTTAAATTCAACACAATGGCCCGTTACGTTTTCCCTCTTTTCTTTACACACATTTCAATTAAACACAAGCCCCCACATTTTCCTTAACTTTTCTTTTCCCAGCAACTTCTTAATTTTTCATTTAAACCCCATTTCCATCCCCCCTTTTTACAGCTTCTGTCCCACCTGAAGCACGCTAGTCCCGCTCAACCCCCAGTGGGGTTAGTCCTCTGCAGTGTAACTCAGCACGGTCCCCCCTCTGTGCCCCACAGTCCTCACACGCATCGCAGTATCTTCGCACATCCTCCTTCTGTTGGCCCCAGTAGAAATGTCCACGGATGCGGGTGAGTGTCTCTTCGGGCCCAAAATGACTGGAACCAGGGCCCTTGTGTGCCCCCTTAAGCGCCAACTCTCGCAGGCAACCGGGTACAACCGCCTGCCTCCCTTTTACCCCGTGCTCTGTTCTCTCCAACAGCCCGTCTTCATCCAGCCGCAGGTCGGAAAACACGTTCCACAGTCCCTTCGTGGCACCGGAAAACATGTGAGTCTCCTCCACAGGGGGCCGGCGTCCGGCCGCCACCCACGCAAGCACCGGACCGATCTCCGCGTCCTCCGCCTGCCTGCGTCTCCACTCACTCACGTCGACATCCTTGATGGTCGCTCTGTCGTCCTCCAGATCCACATCTGGACAGTCCTCCTCGTCTTCCTCCACCTCCTGCACTCGGTCGTCCTCCCGCCCCCCTTCCCCAGGGGACGGCGTGTTCAGGACCACAGGGGGAACACAACCGGCCTCGCTCCCCACCTCGGCTTTCCGCACAGCAACCGTGGGGGGCGCAGTGCAGTTTCTGGCTAAGTGCCCAGGCGAACGGCAAGTCCAGCAGAGTCTCACCTGTCCGCCGCCTGCACGTCTCTCTTCTCCCGCTGCCCTCCGGTCCCCGACAGCCTTTTGACACTCTCTAGCCAGGTGTCCAATCTCGCCGCATGCCCAGCAGGCTCCCTGCTGTCCATGTCGTTGTCCCGCATACCCGGTCCGTCTCCCGGGACCGCTTCTGCACCACCTCGCCACGTGGCCCGGCTCTCCACATGTCCAACACAGTCTCTTTTGCGGCTCCGCGTGGGGCCCGTGCTCAACTGTGACGCGGTATACAGTGATGTTATTGACGTTTGGTTGCTCCCCTGGAGCGGTGGGAGGGTGACCCATCTGGACTACCGGCCCCCCTGCAAACGTCAGTGTGCTCTTCCCTAGGTCTACTGTGCATTGGTTTAGCGTCAAGTAGTCCTCCCCCAAGATACAGGGCCCCGCCATCTCTACTACCCATACCGGAAAGTTCACTGTCTGTCCCCCCACAGTTATCATCACGGACCCCCTTCCCCTCATCGGCATCAACTCACCGGATACTGTCCTCAGCAGCTGGTCCGCTGGCTGCTCCAGAAGCGCTCCCTCTGGCATCATGTTGTAGTTCACCAGCGTTGCCGTACACCCCGTGTCCACCAGGGCGACACAGGGCTTCCCTTGCAGGCGGACCTGAACATGGCAGCCGTTCATCGTGTGCGGCCCGTTCTGCATGTTGACATCATCAAACAGCCTTCTTGACACGTATCAATCAGGTTTTCGGTCTCACCATAGCACAGAAACAGTACTTATCAAAGTGTTAAATGATCTGCATATCAACACAGACTCTAAGAAAATATCTGTTTTAGTCCTTCTGGATCTCAGTGCCGCTTTTGACACTGTTGACCACGATATTTTATTAGACAGGTTGGAAAAATGGGTAGGGCTATCTGGCCCAGTTCTAAACTGGATTAAAACCTATTTATATGACAGGCAATTTTTTGTGTCTGTTGGTGACTTCACCTCGGACAGAGTGGGCATTAAGTGCGGAGTACCCCAAGGCTCAATCCTTGGACCATTATTTTTTAATCTTTACATGCTCCCACTCTTACAGCTTATACAGAAACACAAAATAAATTATCATAACTATGCAGATGACTCTCAATTATATATATCACTATCCCCTGATGACCTACATCCCATACACTCCCTTACCCAGTGTATCAATGACATCAATTTATGGATGTCAGAAAACTTCTTACAACTAAACAAAGAAAAAACAGAAATACTCATCTTTGGTGCAAAAACTCAGAGACAAAAAATTGCAGCTCATCTCAGCTCTCTGTCTCTGGTGAGCAAATACGAAGCCAGAAATCTGGGCGTTATTTTAGACAGCGACCTAAATTTTAACAGCCATATTAATCAATTAACAAGATCAGCATTTTATCACTTAAAAAATACGTTTTTTATCTAAACCAGATTCTGAAAAGTTAGTTCATGCTTTTATAACAAGTAGACTAGATTACTGTAACGGTCTGTTCACTGGCCTCCCAAACTCAGCTGTGAAGCGACTTCAGCTAATTCAAAATGCAGCTGCACGTGTCCTCACTGGGACCAAAAAATTTGAACATATTACACCCGTTCTCAAGTCTCTGCATTGGCTCCCTGTCAAAACCAGAATTGAGTTCAAAATCCTACTGCTTGTTTAGAAAGCCTTGAATGACCTTGCACCTCAGTACATCAAAGACATGCTAATTACATACAATCCAGCAAGATCTCTCAGATCCTCAGACAGCGGCCTTTTAACCATCCCTCGTAGCAAATCTAAGGCAGGGGAGGCTGCCTTTTGCATTTATGCCCCAAAGAGATGGAATACCCTGCCTAAGAACCTGAGAGAGGCCCCCACACTGAATACCTTTAAAAGTAGGTTAAAAACCTTTCTTTTCACAACAATTTATGGTTAGATTATTGGTTTCTTGGTGTGTGTGTGTGTGTGTGTGTTTACATTTGTATTCTTCTGTATTTTTGCGATTTTTATATTGACATTGTTTTGTCTTTGTATGTGAAGCACATTGTGTTGCCTTGTGTATTAAATGTGCTATAGAAATAAAGTTTGACTTGACTTGACTTGACTAATGATCAATAAAACCATTTTAGGAAAAGGCATGAACTGAGAGATGTACAGTAGGGGTTTTATTTTCACAGAGTTACATGCATTTGAAAACTCCAGGGGGTAAACATGACCCCTTGGCGGTTGTGTTAAATGCCTCTTGTTTGTCAGTTGTATGCTGGTTCTGGTGGTGCTGAAGCAAAGCAGACAGACTCATTCACACTCCTTCTCTCTCTCAGGTACGCTGCTGTAATAGAGGCCTCTATACGCAGCTTCAAGTCAAACAGCACAGAGCCATCAGAGGTAAGGACATCATTTACAGGGGGGGACACAGAGACACAGGGGACATGTCCCCTGCACTTTTCCAGAAGGCAGTATATTGGAGCCCTTCACTTGTTTCCACAGTCTGAAGACTAACACTTTCAGATGTTTATTAAATGAGAATGTACCTGTCATACATCCCCTTGTGGTGGCATGAGGTGACAGCTGACCCCTTTATGAAAATCTCAGTTTTTGCCAAAACACAAAACATACAGTTTTTTTTAATGTAGTATTCATGTGTTATTTTCCCCCTATTCTATTTGAACTAGAAATATCATGCACCATGGCTGCAGTTATGGAAATCACCCGCTCTGCAGGCTCACAGACACAGCTCACATGCTCCGCGTCACATATGCAGCTCAGACGCTGTGTGGCCTCAGAGCCTGCTCTATTGGCATGCGTATTTCTATCCATGTGTGATGATGTTAGTTCCCATATCAGCCATTTCATTGTAGTGATACAATTTAAAAAACTTGACCTTATGAATAAATCTAATATGGCAGCAGCTGGGGGCTCCTGTCCGCTGGGCGGTGGGTGTTGGTCTCACCTGTGGGCAGGGTTGTGCAGCGGTGGGGCATGGCTGCCTGGTTCGGAGGTGGGGACGGGACCAGGTGGTGGCAGAGTCCTGCAACGGGTCGGATAAAAAATAATACTTATATAAATACGTATATGAATTCACGGGTACCGGCACGGGTAAAAATGAATTAAACGCGGGCGGGCAGTGCTTGGGAACAACGTACAGTAGACTAGAGCCATGTACTGTATGTTTTTGTGTTGTGCTCAGGCTGAATTCACAGTCACTTACGGTAATCTCTGGTGCATGACGTGGGCAGTGTGTGTGCTGTTGGCGGAGGTCAGTCAGCCAGACAGAACTAGAGGAGTAGGCTACTTTTACCCCCTGTCAAACAGTTGTTTTACGCTTTGTTTCTCTATAAGCAACATTTTTCCAGCGTGCATACTGCATTGTTTGATGCTACAGACTGCACAACATAAACATTTAAAACTCAGCCGTGGAGTCAACGTGTTAGACTGGAGACGAGACCTTCTCTGACTGGTTTCCATAACAACGGGCAGGGCACGGGTTTTATATTGACAGGTCTGGGCGGGCACAGGTTTTATATTGACAGGTCTGGGCGGGCACAGGTTTTATATTAACGTGTCTGGGTAGGCACGGGTTTTATATTAACGTGTCTGGGCGGGCACGGGTTTTATATTGACGGGTCTGGGCGGGCACGGGTTTTATATTAACGTGTCTGGGCAGGCACGGGTTTTATATTGACGGGTCTGGGCGGGCACAGGTTTTATATTGATGGGTCTGGGAGGGCACGGGTTTTATATTAACGTGTCTGGGCGGGCACAGGTTTTATATTGACGGGTCTGGGAGGGCACAGGTTTTATATTAACGTGTCTGGGCGGGCACAGGTTTTATATTAACGGGTCTGGGCGGGCACGGGTTTTATATTAACGTGTCTGGGCGGGCACAGGTTTTATATTGACGGGTCTGGGCGGGCACAGGTTTTATATTGACGGGTCTGGGCGGGCACAGGTTTTATATTGACGGGTCTGGGCGGGCACAGGTTTTATATTAACGTGTCTGGGCAGGCACGGGTTTTATATTGACGGGTCTGGGCGGGCACAGGTTTTATATTGATGGGTCTGGGAGGGCACGGGTTTTATATTAACGTGTCTGGGCGGGCACAGGTTTTATATTGACGGGTCTGGGAGGGCACAGGTTTTATATTAACGTGTCTGGGCGGGCACAGGTTTTATATTAACGGGTCTGGGCGGGCACGGGTTTTATATTAACGTGTCTGGGCGGGCACAGGTTTTATATTGACGGGTCTGGGCGGGCACAGGTTTTATATTGACGGGTCTGGGCGGGCACAGGTTTTATATTGACGGGTCTGGGCGGGCACAGGTTTTATATTGACGGGTCTGGGCGGGCACAGGTTTTATATTAACGTGTCTGGGCGGGCACAGGTTTTATATTAACGGGTCTGGGTGGGCACAGGTTTTATATTAACGTGTCTGGGTGGGCACAGGTTTTATATTAACGTGTCTGGGCGGGCACAGGTTTTATATTAACAGGTCTGGGTGGGCACAGGTTTTATATTAACGTGTCTGGGTGGGCACAGGTTTTATATTAACGTGTCTGGGCGGGCACAGGTTTTATATTAACGTGTCTGGGCGGGCACAGGTTTTATATTGACGGGTCTGGGCGGGCACAGGTTTTATATTAACGTGTCTGGGCGGGCAAAGGTTTTATATTAACGTGTCTGGGCGGGCACAGGTTTTATATTGACGGGTCTGGGCGGGCACAGGTTTTATATTAACGTGTCTGGGCGGGCACAGGTTTTATATTAACGTGTCTGGGCGGGCACAGGTTTTATATTAACGTGTCTGGGTGGGCAAAGGTTTTATATTAACGTGTCTGGGCGGGCACAGGTTTTATATTGACGGGTCTGGGCGGGCACAGGTTTTATATTAACGTGTCTGGGCGGGCAAAGGTTTTATATTAACGTGTCTAGGCGGGCACGGGTTTTATATTAACGTGTCTGGGCGGGCACAGGTTTTATATTGACGGGTCTGGGCGGGCACGGGTTTTATATTAACGTGTCTGGGCGGGCACAGGTTTTATATTAACGTGTCTGGGCGGGCACGGGTTTTATATTAACGTGTCTGGGCGGGCACAGGTTTTATATTAACGTGTCTGGGCGGGCACGGGTTTTATATTAACGTGTCTGGGGCGGGCACAGGTTTTATATTAACGTGTCTGGGCGGGCACAGATTTTATATTAACGTGTCTGGGCGGGCACAGGTTTTATATTAACGTGTCTGGGCGGGCACAGGTTTTATATTAACGTGTCTGGGCGGGCACAGGTTTTATATTGACGGGTCTGGGCGGGCACAGGTTTTATATTGACGGGTCTGGGCGGGCACAGGTTTTATATTGACGGGTCTGGGCGGGCACAGGTTTTATATTGACGGGTCTGGGCGGGCACAGGTTTTATATTGACGGGTCTGGGCGGGCACAGGTTTTATATTGACGGGTCTGGGCGGGCACAGGTTTTATATTGACGGGTCTGGGCGGGCACAGGTTTTATATTGACGGGTCTGGGCGGGCACAGGTTTTATATTGAGGGGTCTGGGCGGGCACAGGTTTTATATTAACGGGTCTGGGCGGGCACAGGTTTTATATTGACGTGTCTGGGCGGGCACAGGTTTTATATTAACGTGTCTGGGCGGGCACAGGTTTTATATTAACGTGTCTGGGCGGGCAGAAGGTTTTATATTAACGGGTCTGGGTGGGCACAGGTTTTATATTAACGTGTCTGGGTGGGCACAGGTTTTATATTAACGTGTCTGGGCGGGCACAGGTTTTATATTAACGTGTCTGGGTGGGCACAGGTTTTATATTAACGGGTCTGGGCGGGCACAGGTTTTATATTAACGTGTCTGGGTGGGCACAGGTTTTATATTAACGGGTCTGGGCGGGCACAGGTTTTATATTGATGGGTCTGGGCGGGCACAGGTTTTATATTAACGTGTCTGGGCGGGCACAGGTTTTATATTGACGGGTCTGGGCGGGCACAGGTTTTATATTAACGTGTCTGGGCGGGCAAGGGTTTTATATTAACGTGTCTGGGCGGGCACAGGTTTTATATTAACGTGTCTGGGCGGGCACAGGTTTTATATTAACGTGTCTGGGCGGGCAAAGGTTTTATATTAACGTGTCTGGGCGGGCACAGGTTTTATATTGACGGGTCTGGGCGGGCACAGGTTTTATATTAACGTGTCTGGGCGGGCACAGGTTTTATATTAACGTGTCTGGGCGGGCACAGATTTTATATTAACGTGTCTGGGCGGGCACAGGTTTTATATTAACGTGTCTGGGCGGGCACGGGTTTTATATTAACGTGTCTGGGCGGGCACAGGTTTTATATTAACGTGTCTGGGCGGGCACAGGTTTTATATTGACGGGTCTGGGCGGGCACATGTTTTATATTGACGGTCTGGGCGGGCACGGGTTTTATATTGACGGGTCTGGGTGGGCACAGGTTTTATATTAACGGGTCTGGGCGGGCACAGGTTTTATATTAACGGGTCTGGGCGGGCACAGGTTTTATATTGACGGGTCTGGGCGGGCACATGTTTTATATTGACGGTCTGGGCGGGCACGGGTTTTATATTGACGGGTCTGGGTGGGCACAGGTTTTATATTAACGGGTCTGGGCGGGCACAGGTTTTATATTGACGGGTCTGGGCGGGCACAGGTTTTATATTGACGGGTCTGGGCGGGCACGGGTTTTATATTAACGTGTCTGGGCGGGCACAGGTTATATATAAACGGGTCTGGGCGGGCACAGGTTTTATATTGACGGGTCTGGGCGGGCACAGGTTTTATATTAACGGGTCTGGGCGGGCACGGGTTTTATATTAACGGGTCTGGGCGGGCACAGGTTTTATATTGACGGGTCTGGGCGGGCACAGGTTTTATATTGGGCACTAGACACGCCATTGCACTGCCAACTCATAACCCCACAAGAATAAATTAATCTACGTTCTCTGAAGTGCATTTCTATTTGCTGTAAGAATGGCTACCTGTCACATGATTGTCTTAATGTAATAATAACAATAACAACAACAATAATAATACAGTAATAGCAGTAATAACAATAATTATAACAAATACACAAAAGTGTATTAACAAATGTACAAGTCCCCTTCTACTGGCAGCTGAGAGAGAGGCAGAGAGAGAGACATAGGCACGCACACACACACCTACACACAGACACACACTGACACACACACACACACACACACACACACACACACACACACACACACACACACACACACACTCTTCCACTTCCCTCTCTCTCTGAATTGAATTGAGACAGGGGAGAGAGAGACAGAAGCACCTTTCAGAGAGGCATATGCGCTGGAAGCGGGGGGGAGGGGATATTTTGCCCCCCTAAATATGAGAGAGTGGGGGGGGGGGCAGAGAGGGGCGGGTTATGCCTTCGCATAGCCTTCGCCATCATCCAAAAAAAGAATATTGCATCCCCCGCCCCTACCCGCCCCGACTCGCTGCTTGGCTTTGTGTTTGTTTTAGGTGAGTGGAAAATGACGAATGAGCCGCCAAAAAAGAAAAAGTATGTTCAAATCAAACTTGTTTTTGCGTCTGCAGCAGCAGCCTGCTCTTTCTTCTTCTATTGCCCTGGAGCTGTTGGTGATAAAGCAGGGAGAAGGAGAGAGCAGCAGAGACAGAGACAGTGCATCTCTACCGGTCACCCTGCCTCCGCCCTCCCAGGAGGAGGAGGAGAAAGTTTGCATGGATACTCAGGTGAGAGCTAAACCAAATGGGTGTTTTGTGTGTCTGGAAAGCACTTCCTCATATCAGTACTTATTTCAGTTCAGTTGTATTTATTTTTCATTGTTGATGCCCCACCCTTACTGCACTCAGTAATGCACTTTAGGATGGCTTGAATGTGTTGTCATTGGCTGCTGCTATAATAGTATAGTATACGCTTAGTTTGATTTTATTTGTGTGTTGAGATGACAAGTTTGGCACTGTGTTTCAAAGTGATAATAATAATAATCGTGGGGGTGGGAGAGGTTAGGTTTCTGCCTGTGTTGTTGTCTGTTGTAGTGTAATTGTAAAATGACGTGTCTGGGCCGGCACGGGTTTTATATTGACGTGTCTGGGCGGGCACGGGTTTCATATTGACGGGTCTGGGCGGGCACGGGTTTTATATTAACACGTTCACTGCCAATGACGAGTTGAGTCGTCAAAAATAATCCAACGGTTGACTGCCAATGACGAGTTGAGTCGTCAAAAAAAAAAAAAAATTTGACGGTGGGAGGTGGATCAACGCCCCCCACGTTTCCTATAAAATTATTGGAGCCACCGACCGTGTACAACCCATTCCACCGACCCACTGTGGCGACAGTGCCCTCCAAAGCAGAGCCAAAACTGCAGGGGAACGCGCGATGAAACCATTCTCATACTGTAGAATGGATTGGCGAAAACGCTTTCGTTTTTGCGCTGATTGCTGGCGGTGCGGGATTGCAAATTTGCATAATAGATTACGGGTGGAACACACTTTGAAACACGCAGCATAAATATGACCAGAATCGCAAAAGCTTCATCAAAGCTCTCAACCAAAACTCCAAGAACCGAGCGAGTCCATCCAGACTTCCTCAAAGAGCGGCCGCGCAGACAGGCACAGCCACTGGCGCCGGAACAAGGGGGACATGGGGACATTTTGTCCCCCTTAAAATTTGGTCCCCCTAAATTTTTTTTTTTTTTTTTTTTTTTTTAATCTGGGGGGGCAACTGCCCCTGACGCTTAGAGCCCACTTTACACTGTTTACACAGCCTGTGATGCTTGTTAAAGCCGTGATCATTGTGGGATTATTACACCTGAGACAGACAGACCCAGGGATCAAGTTACAGAGAGCCCACTTTACACTGTTTACACAGCCTGTGACACTTGTTAAAGCCATGATCATTGTGGGATTATTACACCTGAGAGACAGACAGACCTGGACTCTGTACTGCACTCACTGTCATTGGCTGCTGCTATAATCGTATACGGTTATTGTTATTTTATTTTTGTGTTGAGATGACAAGTTTTGCACTGTGTTTCGAAGTGATAATAATAATAATAATAATAAGTTCAGTGTTTCTGCCTGTGTTGCTGTCTGTTGTAGTGTAATTATAAAATTACCTAAAGGGAGAGCAGGTCACCAAGTGAGTGAGAAAAGGAAAAATACTGAATAATTACATTACTACAGTATAATCCTAATGTTAATTTAAAATGAGATATTCATCTAAATATGGCTAAAAATCATCCAAACGTCCATAAAAACGTCAATTTTTCGTCGCCGCCCTAATGGGCGCCGAAAAAAAAAAAAAAAAAAAATAGAAAAAAAAAAATTAGAAAAAAAAAAAAAAAAAAAAAATTGTGTCCCCCTTATTGCAAACTCGTTCCGGCGCCACTGGGCACAGCAGCAGCAAAGCAGTGAGCCTGGTGACGGTACGTGCACATCATGAAGCGCACGGCGGCTTGCCTGCTGAAAAAGCCAAGGAGGGCGGAGGAGAACGCCCACGGAGGGAGGAGTTGGAAGCAGAGGGGGGTTTCCTGCTGTTATGGAGGAAATTACTGTTCAAAACTATTGTTTAGATGTCTGACGTCTTACTGATGCCAAAAATGAATGGTTAAAGTGACTGTTCTATCGAATTTCACAAAAAGCCGTTTATCTCAGAATAATTTTTCTGACGCTGAAACCACGCTGTATTCAACTGCTAATGCTTACATAACTACTAACTCTACAAACTAACTCTTTTAGACAGAGAAAGCACACATTATATTAGTTCTTTTGAGATATTGTGTGTTCACAAAATCTTAGCAGAAAAGAATCCTCGGGTCTTGAAAGATGAGCCAGAATCCTCAAAAAAAACCTCTGGCAGAACCTACCTACAGTAAAAAAAAAACGGCTGGCAGTGAATGTGTTAACGTGTCTGGGCGGGCACGGGTTTTATATTAACGTGTCTGGGTGGGCACGGGTTTTATATTGACGGGTCTGGGCGGGCACAGGTTTTATATTGACGGGTCTGGGTGGGCACAGGTTTTATATTGACGGGTCTGGGCGGGCACAGGTTTTATATTGACGGGTCTGGGCGGGCACAGGTTTTATATTAACGGGTCTGGGCGGGCACAGGTTTTATATTAACGGGTCTGGGCGGGCACGGGTTTTATATTAACGGGTCTGGGCGGGCACGGGTTTTATATTGACGGGTCTGGGTGGGCACAGGTTTTATATTAACGGGTCTGGGCGG
>NC_139640.1:15574786-15599786 GCF_964638095.1 Poromitra crassiceps | reverse complement strand
ACACAAGGCAATTCAAGGTGCTTTACAAAAAATAATCGAAAAAACAAGCAGCAAAGCAATGCACATATAAAAAACACATAAAAAACACAGCCGACAGTTTTAGATAAAATATATACTCAAATTAACAAACATGAAACATTATTTCTGTTTTAAATAAGTTACAAGGCACTCTTCAGTATTATTATTACATGTACAGTCCATTTGTTGGAAAAGTACAGGAATCTTTTTTTTAAATTACAGGCCGAGAGAGGCAGTAGTTTAGTAGCAGTTAAAAGCAAGAGTAAACATAAAGGTCTTTAGCTTGGATTTAAAAATAGGCAGAGTAGGGGCAGATCTAATGTGTTCAGGGAGTTTGTTCCAGTTATGAGAGGCATAGTGGGAGAACGCGGCTTCACCATGTTTTGATTTGGTCCTCGGGACAATTAGTAGACCAGTGCCTGAAGATCTCAGGGATCTGGATGGTTCATAGTGTAGAAGCATTTCAGAGATGTAGTGTGGGCCTGACCCGTTGAGAGATTTGTAAACTATTAGCAGAATTTTAAAGTCTATTCTAAGATTTACTGGCAGCCAATGCAGGGATTTGAGAACTGGTGTAATGTGTTCAGCTTTCTTGGTTCTTGTTAGAACTCTAGCAGCCGCATTCTGAATGAGCTGTAGTTGTTTAATAGCTTTTTTGGGAAGACCATTGAAAAGACTGTTGCAGTAGTCTAGCCTGCTAGAAATGAAAGCATGAATTAGTTTTTCAAGATCTTGTTTGGACATGTAGCCTCTAATCCTTGCTATATTTTTTAGATGATAGAAGGCAGATTTTCTTATAAGCTTGATGTGGGAGTTGAAATTTAGATCAGAGTCAATAATAATGCCAAGATTTTTTACCTGGTCCTTTGGCTTCAAAGATAGGGATTCGAGGTGAGCAGTAACTTTGAGCCTATCTTCTTTTTTACCACCAAGCGCTTATTAAGTTGGAGAAAATTCTGGCACATCCAATCATTAATTTGCGCAAGGCACTGACACAGTGTCTCTATGGGGGCATAGTCATCCGATGAGAGGGCTATGTAGAGTTGGGTGTCATCTGCATAGCTATGATAAGCTATTTTGTTTTTTTGCATAATTAGGCCCAGAGAGAGCATATAAAGGTTAAACAGGACAGGACCTAAAATTGATCCTTGGGGTACCCCACATGTCATTTTGGTTTGGTCAGATGTGTAGTTGCCAATGGAGACAAAGTAGTTCCTGTCTTGCAGATAAGATCTGAACCACTCTAGGACTGTGCCGGAAAGCCCGACCCAGTTTTCCAGTCTGTCCAATAGAATTTCGTGGTCAACCGTATCAAAGGCAGCGCTGAGATCTAGTAACATTAAGATTGAGATTTTACCTGAATCAGTGTTCATTCGGATGTCATTTATAACTCTGATAAGCGCAGTTTCGGTGCTATGATGGGGTCGGAAGCCTGATTGGAAGGGATCTAGTAGATCATTGGAGGATAGAAAGGTATTGAGTTGTTGGTAGACAGTTTTTTCGAGTATTTTGCTAATAAAGGGAAGATTTGATATTGGTCTGTAATTGCTGATTATAGAGGGGTCGAGGCTACGCTTCTTTAGCAAGGGCTTAACAACTGCAGTTTTTAGAGATTTTGGAAAAATGCCTGTAAGAAGAGAGGTATTAATTATCTTCAGTATGTCGGTCGCCAGGCAACTGTAGACATTTTTTAGAAAGCTTGTTGGCAGGGTGTCTAGGCAACACAATGAGGATTTAAGGCCTCGTATCGTTTCTTCTAGTTTCTTGTGGTCAATGACATTGAACTGAGTCATGTTAATTAAGCACCTATTCTGTGGGTGCGGCGGAGCCACATTTGTTCTTGATGTGGAAATAGTTAGTCTGATATTTATAATTTTATCCCTAAAGAAGGTCGCAAATTCATTGCATTTGACATTGGATAGAAGATCAGGGGCAATTTGTGGGGGGGGGTTTGTCAGCCTGTCAACAGTGGCAAAAAGAGTGCGAGCGTCATTGGTGTTTTTGCTGATAATGTCGGAGAAGAAGAATTTTCTGGAATTTTTTAGTTCCTGGTTGTAGGAGTGAAGACTATTTTTATAGATGTCGTAATCGATGTGAAGTTTAGTTTTCCGCCATTTGCGCTCGGCTTTCCTACAATCTCTTTTTTTGTTATTTACAGAGGGAGCGTTTCTCCATGGTGCTTTTTTCTTACCGGAGATTAGTTTAGATCTAATGGGAGCTACAGCATCAATAGCCTTTAGGGTTTTAGAATTGAAGTTATCTAGGAGATCATTGACAGAGGCTGAGGAGAGGGAAGGGGCCAGCGAGAAAGCCTCCATGAACCGTGTGCTAGTGCTCTCGTTGATGTGACGCTTTTTGATGGTTTTTGACCGAGTAAGAGCGATAGGGGTGACCTTGAGTTCAAGAAAGATACAGAGATGGTCGGACAGAGCAACATCACTAGCTGAACGAAACGATGACTCAAAGCCCTTGGTGATAAATAAGTCTAGGGTATGGCCTCGATTGTGAGTGGGCCCAGAGACATGTTGTAACAGGTCAAAAGTGTCAAGGAGGTTATTCAATTCTTTGGCATTATTATCATTGGGGTTGTCAATATGAATATTAAAATCTCCTGCAATAGTTAAACAGTCGTGTTCTATGGAGATTATAGAAAGGAGTTCTGAAAATTCATCAAAAAAACTACTAGAGTACTTAGGTGGTCTGTATATAATCAGTAGTAAAATAGAGGGAGAGCACTTCAGAACAGCGGCCAGATATTCAAACGATGAAAAGTCGCCAAACGATACCTGCTTACATTGAAAAACATCAGAGAAAATAATAGCTACTCCTCCCCCCTTCTTACCGACTCTGGGGGCGTCAATGTAGTTAAAATTAGGTGGGGCTGACTCATTAAGAACATATTCTCTGTTGTTTAGATCAAGCCAGGTCTCTGTGAGGAACATGAGGTCCAGTTTATGATTCGTAATCAGATCGTTTATTAGAAGCGACTTGCTTACAAGTGACCTAATATTTAGCAGTGCAGCCTTGATACTTACGTTGCTGGGTTGATTTTGTAAATGCTTTTCAGAGTGTCCCTGGAGAACAGATACTAGGCTTGGTCCTGGAACAGGACGTGCTGAGAGGTAATCTTTGTTTGTTCTGTAGCTAATCAGGGTGGGGATAGCTAGACATTTGATCGTTTCATGATGCTCTGTGACCTTGTTTTTGGGGCCGGAAATGATTTTTTCAGTTTTCCCCTTTGGGGCGGGCAGGGAGATTGAGGGAAAGGTGAGCGGGGAGGGGGAGGTGGTTTTGAGGGTGGGGGGTCGGAACAAGGAGGTCTTGGGGGTGGGGAGGAGCGAGGGGGTCTTTGGGGTGGGGAGGAGCAGGGGGTGCTGGCTATGCTGGCATGAGTCTGTTTAGCCAGTGTGTTCATGGATGGAGAGGGCTGATTAGCCAGCTCATTTAAGTCAAGTCAAGTCAAGTCAAGTTTATTTATATAGCCCTAATTCACAAGCATGTCTCAGAGGGCTTCACAGAAAGTATGTCTAGCTGATTCTAGCTAACACACAGTAACAAGAATATACAGAATAAAGATAACATTTGAACATTTGAAGAAAGCAGGAGAGTGGAGGAGGGAGGGAGAGGGAGGAGGGAGGAGAGGGGGGAGGTGGGGAGAAAATAGGAAATGTGGAGGAGGAGAGAACAGAGGAGGAGAGATGAGGGTGCAGGGGAGGGAGAGCCAGGGTAGGGGTAGGGTCTAGGGTTGGGGGAGGGGAGGGAGTAGGATACGGGCCCGGATTAGGGCGAGGGTGGGGAGAAATGGGAAATGTGGAGGAGGAGAGAACAGAGAAGGAGAGGGTGCAGGGGAGGGAGAGCAGGGGGAATGTGAGAGGGAGGAGAGGGCAGAGAGGAGGAGAGAACAGAGAAGGAGAGGTGGGAGGGCGCAGGGGAAGGAGAGCAGCGGGAATGTGAGAGAGGGGAGAGGACAGAGAGGAGGAGAGAACAGAGAAGGAGAGGTGGAAGGGTACAGGGGAGGTAGAGTAGAGGTAGGGTCTAGGGTGGAGGGAGGGAGTAGGATACGGGCCCGGATTAGGGCGAGGGTGGGGAGAAAATGGGAAATGTGGAGGAGGAGAGAACAGAGAAGGAGAGGTGGGAGGGTGCAGGGGAAGGAGAGCAGGGGGAATGTGAGAGAGGGGGGAGGACAGAGAGTAGAGGTAGGGTCTAGGGTGGAGGGAGGGAGTAGGATACGGGCCCGGATTAGGGCGAGGGTGGGGAGAAAATGGGAAATGTGGAGGAGGAGAGAACAGAGAAGGAGAGGTGGGAGGGTGCAGGGGAAGGAGAGCAGGGGGAATGTGAGAGAGGGGGGAGGACAGAGAGGCAGAGAAGGAGAGGTGGGAGGGTGCAGGGGAAGGAGAGCAGGGGGAATGTGAGAGAAGGGAGAGCAGGAAGTGGCAGGGATTCAGGAAAATAGGGGAGAAGAGGAGAAGGAGCAGAGGGGGGGAGAATGAGGAGAGAGCAGGAGAAGGGAGGGGGGGGGCGGTGGGATGTGGGGGAGGAAAGAGCATGGAAAGAGAGGAGAACAAGAAGGGGGAAGAAGGGAAGAAGCGGGGGAAGGGGGAAAGAGAGGGGGGGGGGGGAGAAGATCAGACAACTGACTACTCTAAGCATTAACCAGAGCTAACTGGGACATAGTATCTAGCTAATCTACAGCCTAATCTGGCCTATCCTACCCTGCTCTAGTCTGATTTTAGCCTGAACACTAACAGGTCAGCCTTAGGCTGTAGCTAATCTATCGCCTACCTAAGCTGTTCTAAACCAACCGGCAGCCCTCGACCAGTGATGAAGAGCACCGATGCCCCCCGACCCGGCCCCCGCCCACATAAGGCGTGGGAGGGAAGGCCAGGCCGGGACACAGCGGCACCCCCTCACCCCCAGTGAACGCAAGAAAACCTTTCCACCATATGGTGGCAATCCACACATGGATCGCCACATGGATTGCCCCAGTGACTTGGCTGAGGAGGAACCTTGTGAGGTCGTTGTGCTAGGGGCCAATTGCTGCGGCCCGGGCGGACCCAGCCCCCACGCGACCCGCCCCCCCAGCCCCCAGCCACCAGCATAGTGACTGAGAGCGTGAGAGCAGGCCACGCGGGGGACGGGCCCACCCAGGCCAGAGCAGCGGACCCCCATCTGGGGACTCCCCTCCGAGACAGGCCGAGAGATGCCGGGCTAAACCATGCACAGAGTTTCCGATAATGAAACTCTGTGAATGGTTTATTATGGAAATAAAATGTACAAGAGAACAGAAAATTGAAAATGTAAAAAAAGAGTCCAACAGAAGGGATATAAAAATGTAATTTTTAAATTATCCTAAGATCAGGGAAGGGAGTTGAAAATCTAAAAAGTAGAGTCCAAAAAGAAATAGAAAATGCAGTCTTTAAGTGTTCGTATAGGTTTAGAGAATACTAGTTAATTAGCTAGGTGAAAAAAGGGGTAACAAGATTGGGAGTTCCATGAGGATGATCTGAGGAATCCATGAGTCCGCGTTGGTGACATGGATTAAGAGGAGGGGAGGGGAGGATAGGAGTCGGAGGTGATGATTAAGAGGAGGGGAGGATAGGAGTTGGAGGTGATGATGAGGCGGCGGGGGGGGGGGCTGGGGGGGCGCCCCCCCCTTCCCTTAGGCAAGCAGGTGACCAGGATGATGAGGATAGGGGTCGGTGATGGTGATGAGCCCGGGGTGTCAGACAGTAGAAGGAGTAGTGGGTAGATGGCCTAGAGTGACGACAGGTGGCTAGGGCGATGACGGCCGGACCTAGGGCTGCAGCGGTGGGGTGTACGTCAGGCCAATGAAGGACACCTGAGGGGGAGAGAGAGAAGAGAGCGGGGGAATCTGCGCAGAGGTGGAACTAACTCTATAGACAACAATAAAATTAGGTCAAATCAAAATTTATTAGGATTATTTAGGATGACTAATATTATACTGCTAATTCAGGTCTAGGTAGTCTAGGTCTAAGTTTATACTGATACTGCTGGCTTGAGATAGCCCGCTCAGCAGTTCAGGACTAAGTTTATTCACCAGCTATTTGATTTTATATCTGAGCTACTGGGTCGGCTGATGCCATATTATTAAATTAGGTCAAGTCTAAGTTTATACTGATACTGCTGGCTTGAGATAGCCCGCTCAGCAGTTCAGGACTAAGTTTATTCATCAGCTATTTGATTTTATATCCGAGCTACTGGATCGGCTGATGCCATATTATTAAATTAGGTCAAGTCTAAGTTTATATTGATACTGCTGGCTTGTGATAGCCCGCTCAGCAGTTCAGGACTAAGTTTATTCACCAGCTATTTGAATTTATATCTGAGCTATTGGATCGGCTGATGCCATATTATTAAATTAAATTAGGTCAAGTCTAAGTTTATACTGATACTGCTGGCTTGAGATAGCCCGCTCAGCAGTTCAGGACTAAGTTTATTCACCAGCTATTTGATTTTATATCTGAGCTACTGGATCGGCTGATGCCATATTATTAAATTAGGTCCAGTCTAAATTTATACTGATACTGCTGGCTTGAGATTTAAGCGAGGGGGTCTTTGGGATGGGGGGGGGGGCGAGGAGGAGGAGGTGTTGAGGGTGGGGAGGAGCAGGGGGCGCTGGCTATTCTGGCGTGAGTCTGTTCAGCCAGTGTGTTCATGACAGATGGAGAGGGCTGATTAGCCAGTTCTTTTAGGCCAGGAGTCTGTTCAGCCAGTGTGTTCATGACAGATGGAGAGGGCTGATTAGCCAGTTGTTTTAGGCCAGGCGGAGGGGTGCACTGCAGGCCAGCTAGTCCAGCGTCAGCCCGCTCAAACAGTTTGTTGGAGGTGCGGAGCGGGCTAGCTAGACTAACATTAACCTCCTCAATCAGCTTGTTCATGCCAGCTGAGAATGGCAGTAGGTGGAGGGAGGGGGAAAGGGAGGAGGGCGATGAGAGGGAGGTGGAGGAGTGGAGGGGGGGGGGGAATGAGGTCTCCAAGGAAACACCTGGGGGGGCGTCGCTCTCCGCCGGGTCATCAGGCCGTTGAGCTGTGGTGGGGGGCGAGAAGAGGGAGGTGGGAGAGTGGAGGGGAGGGGGAAAGAGTGGGGAAGGGGGGGTGGAGGAGAAAGGGGGGGTGGAAGAGAGGAGGGGAGGGGAGAAGATGAAGTCGTCGTCGTTTGGTGGAGCGTCGACCAGTTGAGCCACGGCGTCGACCTGTAGAGCCAGGACAGCTGCTGCAGGAGGCGCGGCGTCGTCCTGTTGAGCCGCGGCGTCGAAATGTAGAGCCGGGGCGGCGGCAGAAGGTGGGGCGACGACCTGTAGAGCCGGGACAGCGGCTGCCGGGACAGCGGCTGCCGGATGTGTGGCGTTGGACAGTTGGGCCGGGGCGGCGGCAGAAGGTGGGGCGTCGTTGGTCAGTTGAGCCGGGGCGGCGGCAGGAGGTGGGGCGTCGACCTGTAGAGCCGGAGGTGTGGCGACTGCCGGAGGTGTGGCGTCGTTGGTCAGTTGGGCAGGGTCGGCAGCTGGGCCGGAAGCTGCGTCGATCTGAGCAGGTGGAGCAGGGCTGGAGGAGAGCTCTGTGGCCGCTGCGTCAGGCTGTCTGCCTTGGGGAGGCTTTAGAGGGATCTTGACCTTGTAATAGTCCACCGTGTATAGTAGATTAGAACTCAGTAAAGCCTCGCCAGCACTATTGAGATAGCGCCCGTCCGGAGTGAAGAGGTGCTCACGCTGCCAGAACAAATTAAAATTCTCAATAAAGTTTACTTTATGTAGTGGGCAGGCGGTGGAAAGCCATGAACTTAGGCCTAGTAGTCTGCTGAAGCGGTTCGTGCCGTGAGATGGTAAAGGGCCACTGATAAAAGCCTCAATGTTTAGAGAGGCTAGCATATTCAGCAGATTGGCAAAGTCAGATTTAAGTTTCTCTGATTCTTGCTTATAAATGACATTTTTTCCAATGTGCAGGATCACCCTTGTCACAGCTTTGTGAGATGTAAGTAGCTCTGTAATTTTTCCTGTTATGTCAGAGATTGCGTCTTGAGGGAAGCAGTATGTTTTGGAATTCCTCCAACTCCTGATGTTTTTGACTGTACAATCGCCTACAATCAGGGTTGTTATGGCTTGAGTGTCCTTGGGCTCTGAGGCATCGTTTCTTCCCTGAGGCCTTGTGCTAGCGCTAGCCTGATTTTCCCTCTCATGGTGGAGCTTGGCAGCTATGTCAGCTGGAGGTGATCGAAGCAGGCCAAAACGATTCTCAAGTTGCAATTCCATTAGCGGAGGAGGGGGGGCTGTTCCTCCTCTCATGACAGTAGTCCGACAGTAGGCGACTGTTTCTCTATCTGCAGCAAGGAGGAATGTCTTGTGCATACTCGAACGTAACTGAGTGCATTGGTTGCGGTACACGTCCAAAACACTAGGTGGCTTGTGGTACATTGCATATGACGTTATCATGTCGTTTACCAAGAACTTTCAATCATGTCGGTGGGGGGACATTTTATTGTCCCTTTATTTCAAAACTCATTCCGGTGAGCCTGCAGAAAGCTTTGCTAGATGAGGGACAAGCACTGTTAAATGAGGAAATGGCATTTCCTCATTCCTCACAACAAGTACGTCAGCGATTATGTGCGCAGCCCAAGGCAACGGCCAATCACAGCTCTCGTGCTGGTCATGTCACGTCCGCATTGACGCCGCGGAGTCACATTTTCGAGGAGCTGCACGCCCCCTTCCACCGAGCTGCGCCGATAGGACGGCCAGCTGCGGCGACCCCTCGGCGCAGTCGGCGCTGCCGATTTCACGTAAGCATAAAACCAGTTTCAGGCCACCTTGGCAGTGCCCTGCTACCAGCCTGCTACTGTCACGTGCTTTAATTAAAAGCATCAGTGGTCTCAGTTTAATGGATCCTGACCTATGCAAAGGATGTGTCATTGGCTCATTTTCAGAAAAATTGCCCTTCACGATGTCAATAGAGCAATAGTAACACAGGTGCAACCCAAACAGCACTGGAACACTTAAATGGATTGGAAGTTGGAAACCCTCATTAATGTTTTGCTTGCACCTGTGTTACTTCCTGCCTTTTAGACGCAAAATGGCTGCTGATGAAAAAGGTCAATGGAAGGATTTCTCTCCTCTTCTCTTGAGCTGCTGAATGCTGCTGGCTGAAAGAGAAGCTCAGTGGCCTCAGGTGCTGACAAATGAAGAAACACTGCCACCTGCTGGTTTTAGAGACACAGTAGAGAGTACTTCATCTGGAGTACTTGCTGATACAGAGTACTGACCTCATTGTGCTCTGATGTTCTTTCCTCTTTGCACTGTGACATGTGCTGTAAATGAACAGTGAGTTAGTGAGTTATTCTGAGTGTAATTGCTGTTAGATGTGCTGTAAATGAACACTGATGCTATTCTATTCTATATATTCTATTCTATTCTATTCTATATATTCTATTCTATATATTCTATTCTCAAAGTGTTCCTGGCTGCCAGATGGGGAAGAAGAAGAATGCTGCTAAGCAGTAGTTTAACCATGTGCCATTGTTTATTGTTTATTGTTTATTTAGATCCCCATTAGCTGCCACACATGGAAGCAGCTATTCTTCCTGGGGTCCACAATATAAAAGTAAAAAAAAAAAAAATGACATACATTTGATGGATACAATTATTCAAATACAGTTTGTACAACTTAATTCATGAAAAAATTAGGTAATGCTATGTAAGCTTTCTTAAAATATAACCACAACCCAACTATGGTTGCTTTTGATTAAAACAGTTTACAGATAAACATAAAAAAATAAAAAAATAAGGTAATAAAAAATTTACGAATACCGACACCAAATTCAGATTCACATGAACCAATGTTCAATCAATAGACTCTTTTTAAGATGTTTTTTGAACAGACTTAAAGACTGGGTGTGTCTCATACCATCAGACAGCTTGTTCCATAATGCAGTGGCTCTATACATAACAGATTTTTGAGTAGATATTAAATTTGTGGAAGGCAATACAAGTAATCTCCTAGACACTTGTCTTGTTGAATAATCATGAATATCTTCAATATGACAGATCCTAGAGTATAAAGATGTAGGCTTGGCCTGTATACAAATTTTATGAAAAAATGAGAGAAGATTATAAGAAAGCCTATCCCCAACCTCTAACCACTGAAGCTTACTATGCATAACATTAACATTAGCTTTGTAAGGGCATTTCAGAACAAGGCGAGCAGCTCTGTTTTGAACAATTTGTAACTTATGAATGTCTTCCTTAGTTGCACTAGACCATACCATCGAACAGTAGTCTAAGTGAGATAGCACCAATGCTTGAATTACCTGTGCTCTAGAGGGATCATTCAATAAGTAGGAACATCTCTTGATAACAGATACAGCTCTCCCCATTTTTGCTACTACATTGTCGACATGAGCAGACCAGGACAGCTTTTCATCAAGGGTTAGACCTAGTAATTTCACATATGAGACTTGTTCTAGCGCTACCTTCTTCATCTCAAGGGATAATTTAAACGCTTTACTTAATGTATGGCTAGAACCAAACACTATACATTTCGTTTTAGCTACATTAAGTACTAATTTATTGTGTTCCACCCATTTAGATACAAGATCAAGTTCACTTTGCAAAACACTGTTTAGTTCTTCAATGTTATTAGAGGCTGTGTAAAGGGTGGAATCATCAGCATACATAGTCATTGAAGCTTTTTTCAGTGCTAATGGAAGATCATTGGTAAATATAGAATACAATAATGGACCTAAGCAACTCCCTTGTGGGACCCCACATTCTAATTTACTAGTGGTGGAAAAACTACCATTGAAATAGACATTCTGTTTTCTATGTGTTAGATAACTTTCAAACCAATGAATTGCGTTTTCACAGAAACCATATGCACATAGTTTTTTCAATAAAAGTCCATGATCAATTACGTCAAACGCAGCGCTGAAATCAAGGAGAACTGCACCTACAATTTTTTTGTCATCAATATGACTACGCCATGCATCTGTCATCTGCGATAGTGCCGTACCTGTTGAGTGGCCTTCTTTATAGGCATGCTGATGGATGGAATCTAGACCATGCAAGGAAAAGTACTGTAACATTTGATCAAACACTATCCTTTCCAGTATTTTACTAAGTATGGGAAGGATGCTAATTGGCCTACTGTTAGACCCACTAAAAGCATTCATACCATTTTTTATTAAAGGAATAATTTTGGCCGCTTTCCATGATTCAGGGAAGACACCTTGCCTAAGGCTGCAGTTGAAAATGTGCCAAACTGGTACTGCAATATGTTCCGCCATTATTCTAATGAGCTTCCCATTAAGATTATCAAGACCAAATTGTGTGTTGTTTTTCACCAGCCACAATAGTTTTTTGACTTCTTCTAAGGAGACTGGTTTCAGCTCAAATATACATGTCTTATCTTTCATAATATTTTCTTTGATCAAATTGACAGACATATCATCTCTCAAGTTATTCATTTTGCTCCTTAGATTAGTCACCTTTTGAATAAAGAAATCATTGAAGTAATTGGCAATTTCTAAAGGTTTTGTGATAAAATCACCACCAGCTTCAATAAATGAAGGGGTGTTACCTTTTGATCTTCCTAGTATATTATTAAAAATATTCCATATTTTCTTTCCATTATTCCTATACTCAGACATTTTGTTTTGGAAATATGTTTTTTTCTTAGACCTATTTAATTTGGTTGCATTATTTCTATTTTTCCTATAATTTATCCAATCAGTTGGATCTTTGGATGTTGTAGCTTTCAACTTTGAATTGTCTCTTTGAGTCATAGTCTTTCTTAATACATCATCAATCCAAGGAGCAGAATGACCTCTTACTGTAAACTTTCTTAGTGGGGCATGTATATTTATCACTTCCAGAAGCTTATCTATGAACAGGGACAATGCAGCATCCGTATCCTCAATTTCACGCAGTTGTTCCCAATTGATTGCTTTTATGCAATTGATAAAGGCCTCCTCATTAAAAGACTTATACATTCTCTGATATAGGACTTTGGTACCTGATTTAGATACTTTGGTTTTTCTTACGATCGCAACCATATTATGGTGACTGAATCCTACTGGAAATGAAACAGCCTTGGAGCACAGCTCATGAACGTTGGTGTAAATATGATCTAAACATGTGGATGAAGTCCCAGATATAGTACTTGATACCCTAGTGGACGATTTCACCATCTGTGTCATATTGCATACATTCATCAAGTCTATTATTCTTTTTTTCAAATAACATTTTTTGGATAACCAGTCAATGTTCAAATCTCCAAGGAAAAATATCTCTTTATCTTCATCTACAACTCTCTGGAGCATATCACATATATCTTCAAGATATTGGACCTTAGAGCTAGGTGGTCTATAACAGCATCCAACTAGCAGTGGTTTAACATTAGGCAAGTGGACTTGTAGCCATATTGATTCAAGAGATGAATTCCCCAGATCATTTCTTGCTTTAACTGGTATATGACTTCGAATGTAAATGGCCACACCACCTCCACTTCTGTTTCTGTCTAATCTATAAATACTGTAATCATGGATATCAACTTCCGAGTTATTAATAGACGTGTCCAGATGAGTTTCAGAAATAGCCATAATGTGTATATTATTACTATGAAGCAATATGGAAAGATCAACAATTTTCTCCTTTAAACTGCAAATATTCAAGTGAGCAATATTGAGTCCCTTTCCTGGAAGGTTTAATGACATGATGATATAGAGTTATTTGCTACATATGTTATTGGACAGACAGATTGGATGCAGCGGTTCAGTTCTCTAATTGGTCATTGGTACATGTCCAGGTCGCTGAGCTCCCGGATGAGCAGTACCTTCTCCTCTTCAGGTGTCTGGCCATTGAGCTTAATGAAGACCTTACAGTTGTAGGTCCACGTAGATTGGATTTTGCTCTGCTTACGTAGGTATCGTGCTTTTGCAGCAATATCAGCATTCTTCTTTGACAGGTGGTCATTCATGTAAACATTACTACCTTTAAGCTTTCTCCCCTGTTTAAGCAGGGTTACCTTGTTTTTCCTGTTTGCAAAGCGAATGATGATTGCTGGTTTCAGCTTCTTATCCTTGCGTGGCAGCAGATGACATGCTTCAATGTCACTGCTGTTGATGGTCATGTCCTGCATGGAGGGCAGAGAGTCTGCAGGCTTTTAATGCAGCCAAACACTACAGCAGAGATTAGACTGATCAGCTCCCTCTCTGGTGGAAGATGTGCTAATCATTTAAATCACCTGCTGTATGATTGGTTAGAAAGACATATTCTGCATAGTAACAGAGGCTCCTCTGACCTGCTTTTTATTTGCTGTTTTTCCAGACACTGTTTAGATTAATGACTTGTAACTTTCATTCAGTCACTGAGTCATTAGCCATGTTTGGAATGGTTCACTCACTCATTCACTCACTCACTCACTAACTCCCCATGTAGTGTTTATCATATAGTGAACTAACGATCAAACGAGTTTAGCACACTACTGTACCTCACTCTTCTTCTCCTTCCGTAAACACAACAGCATTGCATTGTGGTATACAGTATGGGATACATTGTACATTCTGTGTTCACTAGAAATTGCTCTGCATTGTGGGTATTTTACAGTGGCCTATATAGTCATTATATATTATATATATAATATATATATATATATATATATATATATATAGTGAATCAACAGTTGAGGATTGGGACACTAGTACAAAATGGCCAACACACTATATAGTCCACGTCTATTTCTGTAATAGGAGTGGGTTGGAACAGGGCTCTTGAGTCAGTCATGCATGACGGTTTACACTATTTGAGTCACACTTCTGTTTACTCTTTTAAGCCATTATCGCTTATTAATGTCCCTTATTACATCTAGACCAATCACAAAGATGTAGACACACAGAAGCAGGTGAGTTCATCTGGAAGCGTTGAGACAATGTGGATTGTGTCAACATGACAGATGTCCCAAATAGTTCATACATTCAGGGTCAAATTCACAAAGAATGAATTGTGGCCGATACAGCACGCATGAATTGCGTATCATTTGCATAATTGCTAATTATGCCAACGCAAACACGCCCATAACGTTTTGCTGCTGAGTGCAATTTGCCCCGTTTTGTATCTGACTGCAATTATCAATGTGGCAAAGTACAGTGGAATATCTGCTTATAGTGATCACAGTTATAGCAATCAATCACTTATATTGATCAAAAAGCTTCCTATACACATGCTGTTTAAATAGTGACTGCTTACAGTGATCATTTTGGGCCTTGTCCCACCTGATAACAATGGAAAACATGTTTAAAACTACAGTATTTGTATTATTTCTTTACTTACAAACTGCCAACAATGAGCCAACGAGATACAGCAGCGATACTTGATGCATGTCTGTCTGTATATAAGGAGAGATCACGGCATCTCTGTCTGTGGAGAGACGGCGGTGTCTCTGTCTACGCGAGACCGCTGTGCTTGAAACAGCTGGAGGCCTAACTTACAGTATAGATGTTTAAAGTCAATAACATTCCTACTGTATTCATGTAATACATTATACAAATGTCAGTTAGGTGGTAATCTGCATGAGAAATGAAGAAAGAGAAAAGGATCGGTTATAATGATCAATTTGACCCGTCCCAAGATGATCAATATAGGAGGAGTGCACTGTATAAATGTTGCCTTTGGGCTGTTTCCCTCTCCTCCTCCTTTCTTCCACTGACCAACTGAGCACCATCAAAACTCCATCTAAACTATTTGCACACATACGTTTACATACAGTAGCCTACCTTTAGAATAACAGTGATGAGACACAGAGCTCCTGGATATGAAATGTGAGATATTCTGTCTGTGGATAAAGTGAAAGAACGGCACAATATTGTGCTTCTCTGTATGTCCATGGGAAAGTACTGTAGTGCATAAAGCATGTCGCCAAAATGATGTGATGGACAGAGCTCATTATACATCTACTGAAATATTTCACATTTAGCAAATGTTATCCATACTGGTTATATTCCTATGATTTAACACTATATAACACTGTAAGGTAAGCCCTTGTTCACATAGGACGCCTAACGTAAGCAGAACTGAAGCTTGAGGCAGGCTCACGCTTAACCGTTGACACAAGAAGCCTTCTCTTTTCCTCTCAGCGCCTCGGCGCCCATTGACTTCATGCCTGGCTTGACAGATCAATGCTTGGCTTCAGCACGCGTCACGCTTGGAACAGGCGTGAATCCTGAACGATCGCTTGAGCAAGGCTTGAGCGTGGCTTCGGCGTGACCCGCACGCGGGTGGTGTGAACGGCTTCGCCTGTTAACAACTAAACAGGCGGAGCCTAAACAACTAAATGAAACTTGTGGGTTCAGCGTAGGTAGAGCTTAGGTTGAGCGTTGCTTCGGCGTCCTGTGTGAACGGGCTGTAAGATCTAGGCTGTAGAAAGGTGAGCTGAGTGTAAAAAAAACCCACATTCCCAGGATTCTCTGTATGACCATGGAGGAGCGGTGCGTAAAGCACGTCCCCAAACTGATGTGATAGACAGAGCTCATTATATCTCTGAATAAATTCTTCACATTTGAGCAAATGTTATCCATACTGGTTATTTCCTCCTATGATTTAAAGCAGCTGTGAGGAACTTTCATGTTGTGTTGGTTGTAGCGGCGCCTGTGGACAGCCCTAGGAGGAATCATGAACATGCAAAAGCAAAGACAAAAACAAGCAAAGGGGGAAGGAATCAAGAAAATAGGCCAAATGGCTAGTGAATGTTCACATGTGACCTGCCACTGTCCTGCCCCCTTGTGGAAAGTCACTACTAACGCAGAGTACAGGAGCGTTGCACATCTGTTTGGAGTTGGCCTGTCAACTGTCTGATTGCTTGTGTGACCAATTGGGTACTCTCAACAATACAATTGCATAGTAGCTAGTATGCAATCAACTAGTGAGACCCACAGGTTGTTCAAGCAAATGAACCAAACAGAGTTTGTTTCAGTATAAAAATATATAAGTTGCTTTATTTTCATTAAGATCAGTCCTATTGTTTAAAGAGGGAGGCCTCAGAAGACCCACCGGAGAACTGCACTCTGCTACCACCAGTACCAGGAAGTAGTCGGTGAAAAGAACTTAGTGCGCTGCAAACCAATTTACATGATTGATTGATTGATTGATTGATTGATTGATTTGATTTGATTCATTGTGTCATGCACTTAACAGTGCCCAGCCCACATGGGCTTACGAGACACACAAGATATATAGTTCCAGATCGTAACTGTGCACACAGGGACCTTTTTCGTCTGTCCAAATCAAACTTTACATAAGGCTCTACACAGTAACTGTCTTTTATGAGACGGTAGGTTCTTAGCGTTGGTTTATACCACAAATCAACAGACCATTTATATTTATACAGAAGGAACATATTACTCGTAGTCTCCCGGATATCACACAACAACCTATTGTGAAAAATAAATGACAAGTCGTTGACAGATGGAATAAGGATTTCAGTTCAACTGCCCAGGGATGTCTATGGGCAATGTCCCAGTCAAATATCTTTTTTGTGAGTCTCTGATCAGACATCCTCACAAGTCTATTCCATAGTCGAAGCATTTGACCTTTATGCCTGATGTTTGGGGATTCCCATCCCATATCACCGCTGATGACCAGAACTGAGCCACTGAAGCCCTCTGAGACATGCTTGTGAATTAGGGCTATACAAATAAACTTGACTTGACTTGACTTAACTGATGTACATTTGTGAACTAGATGTTCCCGGGAACCCCAAACACCAGAAGCATAATCCCACACAGGACAGACACAGGAGTTATACAGCTGTGTGCAAGTATGGAATCCCATATTACCACAATGTTTACCTTTGTTCAGTACAGATCCCAGGGCTCTGCCCGCTGATTGAGCTAGAACACTGACTCCCTCCTTAAAGGTCATATGCTCATCCAGCATCAGGCCCAGATATTTACAGGGATCTGTATATGATAGTACTGCTGGACCAAAATTAAATACAGAATACAAAATTAAATTTAAGAAATTTACCACGAGAGGAAGGGGGTTGTGGCCACATTTACCACTGGTACAGGGTTGTGGCACGAGGCGAATTCTTTTCTACAATAGCTACCACATAATATAAAAAATACACAATTGTAACATTCAATTCATTTATTTACAATCATTACTGGTTTCAGAATACATTTATCCTTCCGCCACAGAATATAGTTCCATACACAAGATCAATGATTGCACTAAACATTTAGTTGCCTTTGAGCCAAAAAACAACTAACCTATTCCTTAACGGGATTCACAGTTATTGATACATTGCCTGTAAAAGTACAGTTATTTAAACAGTTATCTAAAGCAGCCCATTTTGGTGGTGGTGTGTTGATATCTGGTGACGGCAGAGTCCCAGGTTCACTCCGTGACAACTCAAGCTCAGCCAGTTCTCTCTCCCCAATTTCACCATGTCGTTCTTTGTTCACTTCACCTTCATCTTCATCTAACCACTGCTCAAAACTCAATCCACCCAGTAAATCAAACGTTACTACGAAATCGGACATTTCCTTGTTAGAGATTTGTAGACTGACAGGCTAACAGTGGGCGGAGTCAGCACAGGTGTTCTTCATTCATCAGGGAGCGGAGTGATACTGCGGTTGGAGCCGAACTGTAGATTGTTGGCCTATTTACCACTGTTGCTAGCCAATCAGAATCCAGTATTCACTCATGCTGTTGTAGAAACAGAAATACACACATTATATTAGTGATCATAAGTCCAATCCAATTAAGTGTGAATCAAACTGATAATATATCCCGCTCACACCACTGGTCTACAGACAATGATTTCCTGCCGGTGCTGGACCTGAAACCAACCCATAGTATTAAAATGGGCACAGGACAACAGAGGCTAAGAAAGAGTTATGTTGCATCAACCCAATTACAATCATATATTTCTACAAAACAGCGACTGGCAGCCTCAGCCACGACAAGGCTTTCCTGCAACACAATACAAATTATATTCAACAAAAATCATTAATTTCCTCCAGTACATACAATGTTTCTTTACCTTTAATGCACTGCACCTGAACCCTCGTACAAGGCAAGCACCATAGGTAACATGTCATCTGCTAGCCTTTGCCCTAAACATCACACAAGGTTAAATAATTTGTCTCCAAACAATATAAATTATAACAGCAATATGAAAAAATGACATATACCTCAATTGGGTTCTTCTCCCCCTTCCCAATATGGCTGAAACACTTGACACTGGAGCACTGATCTGACCACCTCAAATGTGTGTACACATTCAAATCACAGAAAATGATAGACATGAAAAGCAAGTGTGTGGCTTCAGACTAGGGCTAGTCGACTAGTAAAACCTAGTTGTCATTCTTGGTTTTCCCTGTTTTCAGAGTGCCGTTTTAATAAAAGCAGTACAGCAGATATGCCACTGGGGGGCGCTGTGGGTGTGTTGACTGCCAAAGGAGCAGAAATGAGATAGCAGAGGAAGAAGAGAGCATTAACGCTACAAACATGACAGACTCACAGTTTGGAAATAGTAGTTTACCTGAGCAGATAAAACCATCACCTGCATGATATGTAAGGCTACAACAGCAGTACCAGCACTATGCATAACCATCACTACAATATGTAAGGCTACAACAGCAGTACCAGCACTATGCATAACCATCACTACACCCGGTGCCAGGTACCACTTTGTGGAGTATCATCATGGAATAATGTTTACCACCATCATGCACTTTATTAGAGGAGCGTCTGGCTGCAACTGCATCCGCAACTGACAGGAAGTCACGTGACCTCCGCAGCGGAAGTTCTTCTTATTCGTGTTGATATTGCATTAACGTCTCTTTTTTTTTTTACCTCCAATGCTCCAATGCCAACCGCCGAAACTCCAGTAGGTGGCGGTAATGCACATACATATGTTTGCCAACCACCATAAAACAAAAAAAAAGAAGAAGAAGAAGCCAACCACCGTAAAACAAAACAGAAGAAGAAGTCAGCGACCGTCAAAATGACGCTTGCGACTGTCGGAAGAAGAGGATTTTGGTTTAGTTTGTTGTCTGCCTGAATAAATAAGTAAAGTTTTATTGATTTGTGTGTGGTGGTGGTGGTGTTTCTTTTAACCCCCCCCCCCCCCCCCCCGATTGACTAACTGTCATGTATTCTTTATTGATGTTCGGAAATGTGAACTTTTTGACTTTGTGGTGTGTGCAGAATTCTGGTCAAAATTTCCACATTTGAGACCAAAGTGTTACCATTGTACCATTTGTATCATTTTCAGCTGCATAAGTGCCCTCTATGGGTTGAACACTGCTTTTCTTTTTTGCCCTCGAATGAATGGGAGATTTGATACGTCGTGAGTCACAATGAACCAAAGACTATGGCATTTCAAGATAGTACTCCCCCACTCCCCCTGTACCCTTTCCCAGCTCCTCACAACTCCAAGCCTATTCCCTTGATGTCACAATTTTCCTACCAATATGGCGCTATACACAGCTCATTGGCTGCTTGTGTCACTTGACCTGTTAATCGCCTGTTAATTGATTACAATCGCCTGTTATTTTCCTACCAACTCCTATGTAACACAATACTATCAATAAACGCCACTATAATCATAAAAGGAGGAAAAATGGCATTGTGTTGCTGTAAATCATTCCCAACCTTTTTCATACTAAGGAGCCCTAATTTAGTTCACATTGTGGCAATGGACCCCCATATGATGAGGTTTGGTCTCTCAGATGCAAATCAGATTTTTTAATTTTGTTTTATGTAGCCTAGATATGATTTTGTCCAGAATTCCATATATATTAGGTTGAGAGATAACAGAGAATCCTGGAATCCTCTCAAGGACTACTGGTGACCACTGGTGGTGGTCCCCTGGCCCCACATTAAGAACTACTCAACCACTTGATTGTCCCGAGAGAGAGAGAGGAGGGGGGAGGGAGGGGTGAGAATGTGTGTTTGTACTGTCAGCAGCAGCAGCTCCGAGTCCGCACCAAGTGAGCCTCCCTCCACACAGCGACTTTCATCCCCGCCGTCATTTCCGCAAACAAATCTCATCGCAGTTTAGCACACATGTAAAATATAACGCTATACTACGACGTGACAACGTGACAATGCTGCTCTAAACACATCCGCTACTATAATATATTTCCCTGCATCTCATACTGAGATTAGATCGGTATTAAGTTTGGACAGACTGGAATGGATTGAGCAGCCAGGGTCTGAGGAGGAGGAGGAGGGAGGGGGAGAATGTTCTGCGGCCGCGCTGCAGCTCTGCCCTGCGCTCGAGAGGAAAAAGCAGAGGTGCACTACAACTTTTGACAAGAATCACGAAAAAGGGAGAAATGAATATTAAAAAGGGATTTCATGGCGGGGTATATGACAAGTTGGACAAGGGCATAACGTGGAGAAATCTCCCATTGTGATTACATGAGCGTGTTGAGAGCGGGGGGTTTGTCCTATTGTGCTGTGCTGCGATAACCAGGCTCGCGTTACTAGGCTCTTTTAACTCATTGAGTGCCAGCCACTTTTGGCCAGTGCCAGAGTTTCAGAGCGTTTTCAGTGATTTCTCGAGGCCCACAGAATATTGTGTGATATTACTATGTAAACACCGAACACGCACAAAAAACGATGAGACTCTCTTCTATCATCTGCAAAAAAAGTTTATTGATATCATTTTCCGTTCTTTAGAGCTCTTAGATCGGCTGACCTATCGCTGCTGGTGGTGCCCAGAACCAAACTAAAAACTAGGGGGAACAGAGCCTTTGCGGCAGCTGCCCCAAAACTCTGGAACAGTCTCCCCCTACACGTTCGTGCTGCCCAGACCCTGGAGGTTTTTAAATCGCTCTTAAAAACCCACCTGTTCTCCCTGGCTTTCCCCCCTACTTAGCCATCGTTAGGTCCCTGGCATTTATCGTTTTATTGCTTTTATTGTCTTATTGTTTTATCTTTTTGATTTTAATTGTCATCATATATGCACTTTGTATTATGTTGCTCTCAATTAGTATTTTGCACTTTACTTATTTACATCTGTGCACTTTACTCCCCGCCTGTGAAGCACTTTGGTTCGGCTGCCGCTGTATGTAAATGTGCTATATAAATAAAGTTGACTTGACTTGACTTGACTTTAGTTATCAGCCGGAGAAGATAGGTTGATTTCAGCAAAAACACACGTTCCAATTTAGAATCTGAGATATTCAGCCTTTTGTGAAAGGAAGCATTTCAAGCACATCATTGACTCTGAAGCTAATATTTTCTGATGTAATGACACCTCAAAAATTATTTCCTTCAATAAAACAGTGAAAACAAAGGAATTTTGTTTGGCCAAATAATATTTTTTAGCTGCAACCAGCAGCGCTGGCCCCTGCGTGTGCAGACCCTACACCTTCTTGCTGGTCTTGATTTACTGCTGGTGGGCATCAGATATTCTAGCTTGTTTGCCTGTCTCTGTGCATCGAGCCTGCTGCCTGGGTCTGTGTTTACTGTCAATGGTTGTATGCTGTAGTGCCCTGCGTGCCCCACCCCCCTCCTCCTCCTCCGTGGGAGTGTCTCTGGGGCTCTGCTGCGAGTGCGTTTGCTCTGCGTTTGCTCTGCACTGAAAAGTGTGCTGCACCCCGCTTTTTCACAGCCTGTCGCCGGCTCCCAGCTGAGAATAATGTAACTTTTCAGAAAGACGCTGGTGTCGGCAACTAAATCATATGGACGGGCTATCGCAGCGGAGACAGAGGGGCTCAATTGTGGCAGCAGATTGACTGCTGTTCACAGGCACAGCTAACGTTATGCTTCATGCATATCGATCCGATTTCCGTTTCCCCATGACTTCTTCTCTCTTTTTTCCTCGCCTTTCTCTAATCTGGAGAGCACTGTCGCCACCTAATGGGTCCCTAAAATAGCTTTTACACATTCAACATCCACCATACTTTCACAGGAGATGGATCTGGCTTTGATCCACGTCCCACCGTCAAAAAACGCAATTGACGAACATACTCGTCCTTGGCACTCTACGTTACTAAACGAATTGACGAACATACTCGTCCTTGGCACTCAATGAGTTAACGATACTTAGACACACTACATACACACAAATGGGAGTCAATTGACTCAATTTCTAGTTCGCCACTGAATGGCCAAATTGATATCACTTTCAACCATTTTGAGCAATGCTGTTTCCATAGAGGCCACCAGCGTTGGCTAGTTGTTGATATTTATAAAGATTTTGGAGCTCTCAAATAACTTATTTTCGAGGCGGTGAGCAAACTGTCATGGCGTCGATTTCCGGAAAAGAATTCCTGAGCTGAGCACAGCCAAAGAGTATAGTGACACGAGAGGAGATGGTAATTTCTTGGTTTTTCCCATAGGTTTTTTCAAATCAAGCATCATGCCGTTCTGCCAGAAATCTGGGGGGTTTAGTCGTGCTTTAACTGTCGTTTTTGTAGGTTTCAATTTCACCACAAAGATTCTGACAAGAGGATGCAATAGGTGTCATTGTCTATGTGTGTGTGTGTGTGTGTGTGTGTGTGTGTGTGTGTGTGTGTGTGTGTGTGTGTGTGTGTGTGTGTGTGTGTGTGTGTGTGTGTGTGTATGTATATATATATACATTTGAATTTATTTAAATAACTGTAGGCTACAGTATATAAATATAGACTGCAGGCTACAGTAAATAAATATAGACATGGCTATGTAGGTGTGTGTGGGGGTCTCCATGGCAACCAATAATTCCGACTGTCATCTCTAGTTAGATATTTACTTTAATGCTATCCATAGCACATTTACCTGCTAAATTCTCAGTTTTATATATTGTATGAAGCCTTTTAAATCTGTGTTCAAAACATGAAGACGAACTGCTGACGTCATGTAGGCTACTTCATTGGCAAAGTTGTATTTATGTTCGTTGTGTGTCTGTTTAACTTCAAAATGTCAATAAAATTTAAAAAAAAGACGAACTTCCGCTGCCGAGGTGTCAGGTATATGTCAATAAAGATTTAAACTAGAACGACCGCAACGCGGACTTATGCCTCCGCCATTAGTTCATTCTTGAGTCCAAATCGCCATTTGAGGCAAATTGGAAGAAATTCCGTCAAGGCGCTCCTGTGATGTTGCGTTACAGAGCTTGGAAATTGGGTCTGTGAGGTCACAGTGACCTTGAACTTTGACCACCAAAATGTAATCAGTTCATCCTTGAGTCCAAGTGGACGCTTGAGGCAAATTCGAAGAAATTCCATCAAGACATTCCTGAGATATCGCGTTAACAAGCTTGAAAATGGCATTCGAGAGGTCATAGTGACCTTGAAGTTTGACCACCAAAATGTAATCAGTTCATCCTTGAGGCCAAGTTAATGTTTGAGGCAAATTTCATGAAATTCCGTCAAGGCATTCCTGAGATATGGCGTTAACAAGCTTGAAAATGGCGTTGGAGAGGTCCCAGTGACCTTGACCTTTGATCACCAAAATGTAATCCATTCATCCTTGCGCCCAAGTCGACGTTTGAGCCAAATTGGCAGAAATTCCATCAAGCCGTTCTTGAGATATCGCTTTAACGAACTTGGGAATGGCATTTGTGAGGTCACAGTGACCTTGACCTTTGACCACGAAAATTTAATTAGTTCATCCTTGAGTCCAAGTCGATGTTTGAGGCAAATTTGATGAAACTCCGTCAAGGCATTTCTGAGATGTTGCACTAACAAGCTTGAAAATGGTGTTCGAGAGGTCACAGTGACCTTGGCCTTTGACCTTTGACCACCAAAATCAAATCAGTTCATCCTCGAGTCCAAGTCGATGTTTGAGGCAAATTTGATGAAATTCCGTCAAGGCATTCGTGAGATATCGCGTTAACAAGCTGGAAAATGGCGTTTGAGAGGTCACAGTGACCTTGACCTTTGACCTTTGACCATCAAAATCGAATCAGTTCATCCTTGAGTCCAAGTCGATGTTTGAGACAAGTTTGATTCAATTCCGTCAAGGCATTCCTGATATATTGCGTTAACAAGCTTGAAAATGGTGTTCGAGAGGTCACAGTAACCTTGACCTTTGACCTTTGACCACCAAAATCTAATCAGATCATCCTTGAGTCCAAGTGGACGCTTGAGGCAAATTCGAAGAAATTCCATCAAGACATTCCTGAGATATCGCGTTAACAAGCTTGAAAATGGCATTCGAGAGGTCATAGTGACCTTGAAGTTTGACCACCAAAATGTAATCAGTTCATCCTTGAGGCCAAGTTAATGTTTGAGGCAAATTTCATGAAATTCCGTCAAGGCATTCCTGAGATATGGCGTTAACAAGCATGAAAATGGCGTTGTAGAGGTCCCAGTGACCTTGACCTTTGATCACCAAAATGTAATCCATTCATCCTTGCACCCAAGTCGACGTTTGAGCCAAATTGGCAGAAATTCCATCAAGCCGTTCTTGAGATATCGCTTTAACGAACTTGGGAATGGCATTTGTGAGGTCACAGTGACCTTGACCTTTGACCACGAAAATTTAATTAGTTCATCCTTGAGTCCAAGTCGATGTTTGAGGCAAATTTGATGAAACTCCGTCAAGGCATTTCTGAGATGTTGCGCTAACAAGCTTGAAAATGGTGTTCGAGAGGTCACAGTGACCTTGGCCTTTGACCTTTGACCACCAAAATCTAATCAGTTCATCCTCGAGTCCAAGTCGATGTTTGAGGCAAATTTGATGAAATTCCGTCAAGGCATTCGTGAGATATCGCGTTAACAAGCTGTAAAATGGCGTTTGAGAGGTCACAGTGACCTTGACCTTTGACCTTTGACCACCAAAATCGAATCAGTTCATCCTTGAGTCCAAGTCGATGTTTGAGACAAGTTTGATTCAATTCCGTCAAGGCATTCCTGATATATCGCGTTAACAAGCTTCAAAATGGTGTTCGAGAGGTCACAGTGACCTTGACCTTTGACCTTTGAGCACCAAAATCTAATCAGATCATCCTTGAGTCCAAGTCAATGTTTGAGGCAAATTTG
>NC_139640.1:15553586-15568586 GCF_964638095.1 Poromitra crassiceps | reverse complement strand
TAATAAATAGTGCCTATTGTAAGAAAAAGTATAAAGGGAAATGCATTGCAAGCAGAAATGCAAAACTTACTTACCATGAAATGCCATAATAAAGCCCCAAGAGTACCTGGCTGCAGACAAGTGGGCGGACCTCACGCCTCCGCAACTGACAGGAAGTCACGAAGTCACGTGACAGGAAGTCACGTGACCTCCGCAGCGGAAGTTCATCTTTTTATGCCTCCGCCGGCGATAGCCAGGCCGGAGGCATTATGGATCCGGGTTGTCCGTCCGTACGTACGGCCGTACGTCCGTACGTCCGTCCGTACGAGGTTCGTTAACGCGATATCTGAGGAACGCCTTGACAGAATTTCATCAAATTTGCCTTAAACATCCACTTAGACTCAAGGATGATCTGATTAGATTTTGGTGGTCAAAGGTCAAAGGTCAAGGTCACTGTGACCTCTCGAACACCATTTTCAAGCTTGTTAACGCGATATCTCAGGAATGCCTTGACGGAATTTCATCAAATTTGCCTCAAACATTGACTTGGACTCAAGGATGATCTGATTAGATTTTGGTGGTCAAAGGTCAAAGGTCAAGGTCACTGTGACCTCTCGAACACCATTTTCAAGCTTGTTAACGCGCTATCTCAGGAATGCCTTGACGGAATTGAATCAAACTTGTCTCAAACATCGACTTGGACTCAAGGATGAACTGATTCGATTTTGATGGTCAAAGGTCAAAGGTCAAGGTCACTGTGACCTCTCAAACACCATTTTCCAGCTTGTTAACGCGATATCTCACGAATGCCTTGACGGAATTTCATCAAATTTGCCTCAAACATCGACTTGGACTCGAGGATGAACTGATTAGATTTTGGTGGTCAAAGGTCAAAGGCCAAGGTCACTGTGACCTCTCGAACACCATTTTCAAGCTTGTTAGCGCAACATCTCAGAAATGCCTTGACGGAGTTTCATCAAATTTGCCTCAAACATCGACTTGGACTCAAGGATGAACTAATTAAATTTTCGTGGTCAAAGGTCAAGGTCACTGTGACCTCACGAATGCCATTCCCAAGTTCGTTAAAGCGATATCTCAAGAACGGCTTGATGAAATTTCTGCCAATTTGGCTCAAACGTCGACTTGGGTGCAAGGATGAATGGATTACATTTTGGTGATCAAAAGTCAAGGTCACTGTGACCTCTCCAACGCCATTTTCATGCTTGTTAACGCCATATCTCAGGAATGCCTTGACGGAATTTCATGAAATTTGCCTCAAACATTAACTTGGCCTCAAGGATGAACTGATTACATTTTGGTGGTCAAACTTCAAGGTCACCAGGGGCGGACTGGGATCATAATTCAGGCCGGGCATTAGATACCAAGCAGGCCAGGCCGATACGGGCTGACGCGCGTGCCGGCGCCCAAAGGGCAAAAATTTGGGCCGTTTGAAGCCCAATTTGGGCCGTTTGAAGCCAGATTTGGGCCGTTTGAAGCCCAATTTGGGCCGTTTGAAGCCCGATTTGGGCCATTTGAAGCTCGATTTGGGCCGTTTGAAGCCAGATTTGGGCCGTTTGAATCCCAATTTGGGCCGAGTCCAATTTTACAATGAGATCCACCCACTTTAACCCTGAATAAAGTAATAAAACCACTAGTAAACCAGTAGGGGGCGCCTGGCCTGCTGTTCAGTGAGTGGCCTGACTGCGGCCACCAATTTTTTTTTTTTTTTTTTTTGCAGGCCAGGCCAGGCCAGGCCACCGGGCATTTGCACGACGTGCCCGATTATGCAGTCCGCACCTGAAGGTCACTATGACCTCTCGAATGCCATTTTCAAGCTTGTTAACGCGATATCTCAGGAATGTCTTGATGGAATTTCTTCGAATTTGCCTCAAGCGTCCACTTGGACTCAAGGATGAACTGATTACATTTTGGTGGTCAAAGTTCAAGGTCACTGTTACCTCACAGACCCAATTTCCAAGCTCTGTAACGCAACATCACAGGAGTGCCTTGACGGAATTTCTTCCAATTTGCCTCAAATGGCGATTTGGACTCAAGAATGAACTAATGGCGGAGGCATAAGTCCGCGTTGCGGTCGTTCTAGTTTAAATCTTTATTGACATATACCTGACACCTCGGCAGCGGAAGTTCGTCTTTTTTTTTTATCTTTATTGACATTTTGAAGTTAAACAGACACACAACGAACATAAATGCAACTTTGCCAATGAAGTAGCCTACATGACGTCAGCAGTTCGTCTTCATGTTTTGAACATGGATTTAAAAGGCTTTATACAATATATAAAACTGAGAATTTAGCAGGTAAATGTGCTATGGATAGCATTAAAGTAAATATTTAACTAGAGATGACAGTCGGAATTATTGGTTGCCATGGAGACCCCCACACACACCTACATAGCCCTGTCTATATTTATATACTGTAGCCTGTAGTCTATATTTATATACTGTAGCCTACAGTTATTTAAATCAATTCAAATGTATATATATATATATATATATAGATATATACACACACACACACACACACACACACACACACACACACACACACACACACACACACACACACACACACACAGACAATGACACCTATTGCATCCTCTTGTCAGAATCTTTGTGGTGAAATTGAAACCTACAAAAACGACAGTTAAAGCACGACTAAACCCCCCAGATTTCTGGCAGAAAGGCATGATGCTTGATTTGAAAAAAACCTATGGGAAAAACCAAGAAATGACCTTCTCCTCTCGTGTCACTATACTCTTTGGCTGTGCTCAGCTCAGGAATTTTTTTCCGGAAATCGACGCCATGACAGTTTGCTCACCGCCTCGAAAATAAGTTATTTGAGAGCTCCAAAATCTTTATAAATATCAACAACTAGCCAACGCTGGTGGCCTCTATGAAAACAGCGTGATATCAATTTGGCCATTCAGTGGCGAACTAGAAATTGACTCCATTGACTCCCATTTGTGTGTATGTAGTGTGTCTAAGTATCGTTAAAAGAGCCTAGTAATGCGAGCCTGGTTATCGCAGCACAGCACAATAGGACAAACCCCCCGCTCTCAACATGCTTATGTAATCACAATGGGAGATTTCTCCACGTTATGCCCTTGTCCAACTTGTCATATACCCCGCCATGAAATCCCTTTTTAATATTCGTTTCTCCCTTTTTCGTGATTCTTGTCAAAAGTTGTAGTGCACCTCTGCTTTTTCCTCTTGAGCGCAGGGCAGAGCTGCAGCGCGGCCGCAGAACATTCTCCCCCTCCCTCCTCCTCCTCCTCCTCAGACCCTGGCTGCTCAATCCATTCCAGTCTGTCCAAACTTAATACCGATCTAATCTCAGTATGAGATGCAGGGAAATATATTATAGTAGCGGATGTGTTTAGAGCAGCATTGTCACGTTGTCACGTCGTAGTATAGCGTTATATTTTACATGTGTGCTAAACTGCGATGAGATTTGTTTGCGGAAATGACGGCGGGGATGAAAGTCGCTGTGTGGGGGGAGGCTCACTTGGTGCGGACTCGGAGCTGCTGCTGCTGACAGTACAAACATACATTCTCACCCCTCCCTCCCTCCTCCTCTCTCTCTCTCGGCACAATCAAGTGGTTGAGTAGTTCTCAATGTGGGGCTAGGGGACCACCACCAGTGGTCACCAATGGTCCTTGAGAGGATTCCAGGATTCTCTTATCTCTCAACCTAATATATATGGAATTCTGGACAAAATCATATGTAGGCTACATAAAACAAAATTAAATAATGCCTCCGGCCTGGCTATCGCCGGCGGAGGCATAAAAATCTGATTTGCATCTGAGAGACCAAATCTCATCATATGGGGGTCCATTGCCCCAATGTGAACTAAATTAGGGCTCCTTAGTATGAAAAAGGTTGGGAATGATTTACAGCAACACAATGCCATTTTCCCTCCTTTTATGATTATAGTGGCGTTTATTGATAGTATTGTGTTACATAGGAGTTGGTAGGAAAATAACAGGCGATTGTAATCAATTAACAGGCGATTAACAGGTCAAGTGACACAAACAGCCAATGAGCTGTGTATTGTAGCGCCATATTGGTAGGAAAATTGTGACATCATGGGAATAGGCTTGGAGTTGTGAGGAGCTGGGAAAGGGGCAGGGGGAGTGGGGGAGTACTATCTTGAAATGCCATAGTCTTTGGTTCATTGTGACTCACGACGTATCAAATCTCCCATTCATTTGAGGGCAAAAAAGAAAAGCAGTGTTCAACCCATAGAGGGCACTTATGCAGCTGAAAATGATACAAATGGTACAATGGTAACAGTTTGGTCTCAAATGTGGAAATTTTGACCAGAATTCTGCACACACCACAAAGTCATATTGGTTAAAAGCTGAAAAAAAGTGTTTTGGGGTTTAGTCCTGCTTTAAGTGTTTAAAAAAGTTCACATTTCAGAACATCAATAAAGAATACATGACAGTTAGTCAATGGGGGGGGGGGGGGGGGGGGTTAAAAGAAACACCTCCACCACACACAAATCAATAAAACTTTACTTATTTATTCAGGCAGCCAACAAACTAAACCAAAATCCTCTTCTTCCGACATTCGCAAGCGTCATTTTGACGGTCGCTGACTTCTTCTTCTGTTTTGTTTTACGGTGGTTGGCTTCTTCTTCTTCTTTTTTGAGTTTTATGGTGGTTGGCAAACATATGTATGTGCATTACCGCCACCTACTGGAGTTTCGGCGGTTGGCATTGGAGCATTGGAGGTAAAAGAAAAAGAGAGACGTTAATGCAATATCAACACGAATAAGAAGAACTTCCGCTGCGGAGGTCACGTGACTTCCTGTCAGTTGCGGATGCAGTTGCAGCCAGACCCTCCTCTAATAAAGTGCATGATGGTGGTAAACATTATTCCATTATGATACTCCACAAAGTGGTACCCGGCACCGGGTGTAGTGATGGTTATGCATAGTGCTGGTACTGCTGTTGTAGCCTTACATATTGTAGTGATGGTTATGCATAGTGCTGGTACTGCTGTTGTAGCCTTACATATTGTAGTGATGGTTATGCATAGTGCTGGTACTGCTGTTGTAGCCTTACATATTGTAGTGATGGTTATACATAGTGCTGGTACTGCTGTTGTAGCCTTACATATTGTAGTGATGGTTATGCATAGTGCTGGTACTGCTGTTGTAGCCTTACATATTGTAGTGATGGTTATGCATAGTGCTGGTACTGCTGTTGTAGCCTTACATATTGTAGTGATGGTTATGCATAGTGCTGGTACTGCTGTTGTAGGCTTACATATTGTAGTGATGGTTATGCATAGTGCTGGTACTGCTGTTGTAGCCTTACATATTGTAGTGATGGTTATACATAGTGCTGGTACTGCTGTTGTAGCCTTACATATTGTAGTGATGGTTATACATAGTGCTGGTACTGCTGTTGTAGCCTTACATATTGTAGTGATGGTTATACATAGTGCTGGTACTGCTGTTGTAGCCTTACATATTGTAGTGATGGTTATACATAGTGCTGGTACTGCTGTTGTAGCCTTACATATTGTAGTGATGGTTATACATAGTGCTGGTACTGCTGTTGTAGCCTTACATATTGTAGTGATGGTTATGCATAGTGCTGGTACTGCTGTTGTAGCCTTACATATCATGCAGGTGATGGTTTTATCTGCTCAGGTAAACTACTATTTCCAAACTGTGAGTCTGTCATGTTTGTAGCGTTAATGCTCTCTTCTTCCTCTGCTATCTCATTTCTGCTCCTTTGGCAGTCAACACACCCACAGCGCCCCCCAGTGGCATATCTGCTGTACTGCTTTTATTAAAACGGCACTCTGAAAACAGGGAAAACCAAGAATGACAACTAGTCGACTACTATGCACAGCGTCGACTAGTGGTTTTACTAGTCGACTAGCCCTAGTTTGAAGCCACACACTTGCTTTTCATGTCTATCATTTTCTGTGATTTTAATGTGTACACACATTTGAGGTGGTCAGATCAGTGCTCCAGTGTCAAGTGTTTCAGCCATATTGGGAAGGGGGAGAAGAACCCAATTGAGGTATATGTCATTTTTTCATATTGCTGTTATAATTTAGATTGTTTGGAGACAAATTATTTAACCTTGTGTGATGTTTAGGGCAAAGGCTACCAGATGACATGTTACGTATGGTGCTTGCCTTGTACGAGGGTTCAGGTGCAGTGCATTAAAGGTAAAGAAACATTGTTAGTGGTATTTGTAGGGGAGTTGTCTAGGCTACTGGAGGAAATTAATGATTTTTGTTGAATATAATTTGTATTGTGTTGCAGGAAAGCCTTGTCGTGGCTGAGGCTGCCAGTCGCTGTTTTGTAGAAATATATGATTGTAATTGGGTTGATGCAACATAACTCTTTCTTAGCCTCTATTGTCCTGTGCCCATTTTAATACTATGGGTTGGTTTCAGGCCCAGCACCGGTGGGAAATCATTGTCTGTAGACCAGTGGTGTGAGCGGGATATATTATCAGTTTGATTCACACTTAATTGGTTTGGACTTATGATCACTAATATAATGTGTGTATTTCTGTATTTAATTTTGTATTCTGTATTTAATTTTGGTCCAGCAGTACTAGCATATACAGATCCCTATAAATATCTGGGCCTGATGCTGGATGAGCATATGACCTTTAAGGAGGGAGTCAGTGTTCTAGCTCAATCAGCGGGCAGAGCCCTGGGATCTGTACTGAACAAAGGTAAACATTGTGGTAATATGGGATTCCATACTTGCACACAGCTGTATAACTCCTGTGTCTGTCCTGTGTCGGATTATGCTTCTGGTGTTTGGGGTTCCCGGGAACATCTAGTTCACAAATGTACATCAGTCAAGTCAAGTCAAGTTTATTTGTATAGCCCTAATTCACAAGCATGTCTCAGAGGGCTTCAGTGGCTCAGTTCTGGCCATCAGCGGTGATATGGGATGGGAATCCCCAAACATCAGGCATAAAGGTCAAATGCTTTGACTATGGAATAGACTTGTGAGGATGTCTGATCAGAGACTCACAAAAAAGATATTTGACTGGGACATTGCCCATAGACATCCCTGGGCAGTTGAACTGAAATCCTTATTCCATCTGTCAACGACTTGTCATTTATTTTTCACAATAGGTTGTTGTGTGATATCCGGGAGACTATGAGTAATATGCTCCTTCTGTATAAATATAAATGGTCTGTTGATTTGTGGTATAAACCAACGCTAAGAACGTACCGTCTCATAAAAGACAGTTACTGTGTAGAGCCTTATGTAAAGTTTGATTTGGACAGACGAAAAAGGTCCCTGTGTGCACAGTTACGATCTGGAACTATATATCTTGTGTGTCTCGTAAGCCCATGTGGACTGGGCACTGTTAAGTGCATGACACAATGAATCAAATCAATCAATCAATCAATCAATCAATCAATCAATCAATCAATCAATCATGTAAATTGGTTTGCAGTGCACTAAGTTATTTTCACCGACTACTTCCTGGTACTGGTGGTAGCAGAGTGCAGTTCTCCGGTGGGTCTGGGGCCTCCCTCTCCCCCTGGTTGACTTTAAACAATAAGACTGATCTTAATGAAAATAAAGCAACTTATATATTTTTATACTGAAACACGCGTCTCTGTTTGGTTCATTTGCTTGAACAACCTGTGGGTCTCACTAGTTGATTGCATACTAGCTACTATGCAATTGTATTGTTGAGAGTACCCAATTGGTCACACAAGCAATCACAGACAGTTGACAGGCCAACTCCAAACAGATGTGCAACGCTCCTGTACTCGGCGTTAGTAGTGACTTTCCACAAGGGGGCAGGACAGTGGCAGGTCACATGTGAACATTCACTAGCCATTTGGCCTATTTTCTTGATTCCTTCCCCCTTTGCTTGTTTTTGTCTTTGCTTTTGCATGTTCATGATTCCTCCTAGGGCTGTCCACAGGCACCGCTACAACCAACACAACATGAAAGTTCCTCACAGCTGCTTTAAATCATAGGAGGAAATAACCAGTATGGAAACATTTGCTCAAATGTGAAGAATTTATTCAGAGATATAATGAGCTCTGTCTATCACATCATTTTGGGGACGTGCTTTACGCACCGCTCCTCCATGGTCATACAGAGAATCCTGGGAATGTGGGTTTTTTTTACACTCAGCTCACCTTTCTACAGCCTAGATCTTACAGCCCGTTCACACAGGACGCCGAAGCAACGCTTAACCTAAGCTCTACCTACGCTGAACCCACAAGTTTCATTGAGTTGTTTAGGCTCCGCCTGTTTAGTTGTTAACAGGCGAAGCCGTTCACACCACCCGCGTGCGCGTCACGCCGAAGCCACGCTCAAGCCTTGCTCAAGCGATCGTTCAGGATTCACGCCTGTTCCAAGCGTGACGCGTGCTGAAGCCAAGCATTGATCTGTCAAGCCAGGCATGAAGTCAATGGGCACCGAGGCGCTGAGAGGAAAAGAGAAGGCTTCTTGTGTCAACGGTTAAGCGTGAGCCTGCCTCAAGCTTCAGTTCTGCTTACGTTAGGCGTCCTATGTGAACAAGGGCTTACCTTACAGTGTTATATAGTGTTAAATCATAGGAATATAACCAGTATGGATAACATTTGCTAAATGTGAAATATTTCAGTAGATGTATAATGAGCTCTGTCCATCACATCATTTTGGCGACATGCTTTATGCACTACAGTACTTTCCCATGGACATACAGAGAAGCACAATATTGTGCCGTTCTTTCACTTTATCCACAGACAGAATATCTCACATTTCATATCCAGGAGCTCTGTGTCTCATCACTGTTGTTCTAAAGGTAGGCTACTGTATGTAAACGTATGTGTGCAAATAGTTTAGATGGAGTTTTGATGGTGCTCAGTTGGTCAGTGGAAGAAAGGAGGAGGAGAGGGAAACAGCCCAAAGGCAACATTTATACAGTGCACTCCTCCTATATTGATCACCTTGGGACGGGTCAAATTGATCATTATAACCGATCCTTTTCTCTTTCTTCATTTCTCATGCAGATTACCACCTAACTGACATTTGTATAATGTATTACATGAATACAGTAGGAATGTTATTGACTTTAAACATCTATACAGTAAGTTAGGCCTCCAGCTGTTTCAAGCACAGCGGTCTCGCGTAGACAGAGACACCGCCGTCTCTCCACAGACAGAGATGCCGTGATCTCTCCTTATATACAGACAGACATGCATCAAGTATCGCTGCTGTATCTCGTTGGCTCATTGTTGGCAGTTTGTAAGTAAAGAAATAATACAAATACTGTAGTTTTAAACATGTTTTCCATTGTTATCAGGTGGGACAAGGCCCAAAATGATCACTGTAAGCAGAGTATGATCACTATTTAAACAGCATGTGTATAGGAAGCTTTTTGATCAATATAAGTGATTGATTGCTATAACCGTGATCACTATAAGCAGATATTCCACTGTACTTTGCCACATTGATAATTGCAGTCAGATACAAAAACGGGGCAAATTGCACTCAGCAGCAAAACGTTATGGGCGTGTTTGCGTTGGCATAATTAGCAATTATGCAAATGATACGCAATTCATGCGTGCTGTATCGGCCACAATTCATTCTTTGTGAATTTGCCCCTGAATGTATGAACTATTTGGGACATCTGTCATGTTGACACAATCCACATTGTCTCAACGCTTCCAGATGAACTCACCTGCTTCTGTGTGTCTACATCTTTGTGATTGGTCTAGATGTAATAAGGGACATTAATAAGCGATAATGGCTTAAAAGAGTAAACAGAAGTGTGACTCAAATAGTGTAAACCGTCATGCATGACTGACTCAAGAGCCCTGTTCCAAACCGCTCCCTATTAAAGAAATAGTGGACTATATAGTGTGTTGGCCATTTTGTACTAGTGTCCCAATCCTCAACTGTTGATTCACTATAATATATATATATAATATATAATGACTATATAGGCCACTGTAAAATACCCACAATGCAGAGCAATTTCTAGTGAACACAGAATGTACAATTTATCCCATACTGTATACCACAATGCAATGCTGTTGTGTTTACAGAAGGAGAAGAAGAGTGAGGTACAGTAGTGTGCTAAACTCGTTTGATCGTTAGTTCACTATATGATAAACACTACATGGGGAGTTAGTGAGTGAGTGAGTGAATGAGTGAGTGAACCATTCCAAACATGGCTAATGAGTCAGTGACTGAATGAAAGTTACAAGTCATTAATCTAAACAGTGTCTGGAAAAACAGCAAATAAAAAGCAGGTCAGAGGAGCCTCTGTTACTATGCAGAATATGTCTTTCTAACCAATCATACAGCAGGTGATTTAAATGATTAGCACATCTTCCACCAGAGAGGGAGCTGATCAATAAAATCTCTGCTGTAGTGTTTGGCTGCATTAAAAGCCTGCAGACTCTCTGCCCTCCATGACACATGGTTAAACTACTGCTTAGTAGCATTCTTCTTCTTCCCCATCTGGCAGCCAGAAACACTTTGAGAATAGAATATATAGAATAGAATAGAATATAATAGAATAGAATAGAATAGAATAGAATAGAATAGAATAGCATCAGTGTTCATTTACAGCACATCTAACAGCAATTACACTCAGAATAACTCACTAACTCACTGTTCATTTACAGCACATGTCACAGTGCAAAGAGGAAAGAACATCAGAGCACAATGAGGTCAGTACTCTGTATCAGCAAGTACTCCAGATGAAGTACTCTCTACTGTGTCTCTAAAACCAGCAGGTGGCAGTGTTTCTTCATTTGTCAGCACCTGAGGCCACTGAGCTTCTCTTTCAGCCAGCAGCATTCAGCAGCTCAAGAGAAGAGGAGAGAAATCCTTCCATTGACCTTTTTCATCAGCAGCCATTTTGCATCTAAAAGGCAGGAAGTAACACAGGTGCAAGCAAAACATTAATGAGGGTTTCCAACTTCCAATCCATTTAAGTGTTCCAGTGCTGTTTGGGTTGCACCTGTGTTACTATTGCTCTATTGACATCGTGAAGGGCAATTTTTCTGAAAATGAGCCAATGACACATCCTTTGCATAGGTCAGGATCCATTAAACTGAGACCACTGATGCTTTTAATTAAAGCACGTGACAGTAGCAGGCTGGTAGCAGGGCACTGCCAAGGTGGCCTAAAACTGGTTTTATGCTTACGTGAAATCACCAGCGCCGACTGCGCCGAGGGGTCCCCGCAGCTGGCCGTCCTATCGGCGCAGCTCGGCGGAAGGGGGCGTGCATCTCCTCGAAAATGTGACTCCGTGGCGTCAATGCGGACGTGACATGACCAGCACGAGAGCTGTGATTGGCCGTTGCCTTGGGCTGCGCACATATCCGCTGACGTACTTGTTGTGAGGAATGAGGAAATGCCATTTCCTCATTTAACAGTGCTTGTCCCTCATCTAGCAAAGCCTTCTGCAGGCTCACCGGAATGAGTTTTGAAATAAAGGGACAATAAAATGTCCCCCCACCGACGTGATTGAAAGTTCTTGGTAAACGACATGATAACGTCATATGCAATGTACCACAAGCCACCTAGTGTTTTGGACGTGTACCGCAACCAATGCACTCAGTTACGTTCGAGTATGCACAGTCTCGCTGGCAAGCAGCCGCCCTGTAACTACTTTTAAGTAGGGGGTGCTCTAAGGAAAGGACTCTCGGCACTGCCCGCCAGGGCCATATTTAGAGGAATATTTAATTTTAAATTAACATCAGGATTATTCATAGCTTTCAAGGGGCGTTACGTGCTGCCGGGAACGCCCACCTGACGGTCAAAAAAAAACTTGTTCATTCCGCTGGCCGCCTCGACTAGTTTCTCACGCTGTGTTTGTTCAGCCAAAAGGCCGGATACCTGTTGTGCTATCGGTTGCACTAACCGACGAGGAGACACGCCTGGCTTGTGCTTTTACAGAATCCCGTCGGAGAAAGAAAACTCAGACAGGAGGAGGTTGTGGATTTGTGCGATTAGACGTGATTCAGTCGCTGGGGAGGGCAAATGGCTTTTTTTCTACCATCAAAGTACACACGTTTTTGCGGCCAACATTTCATCAAAGGTAAGCTCAAGTAACGTTAATGGGGTATTTTAATCATTATTGTAACGTTACTTGAGCTTACCTTTGATGAAATGTTGGCCGCAAAGACGTGTGTACAAAAGGCTGAACAAACACAGCGTGAGAAACTAGTCGAGGCGGCCAGCGGAATGAACAAGTTTTTTTTTTGACCCCAAGGTGGGCGTTCCCGGCAGTACGTAACACCCTTGAAAGCTATGAATACTGTTGTGATGTCATTATTCAGTATCTTCTCCTTTTCTCATTCACTTTCATGTAAGCACCTGCTCTCCCTTTAGTCGTTTTACACTACAACAGACAGCAACACAGGCATAAACACTGAACTTATTATTATTATTATGGAAAACCAGATTATGATGAAAATCAAACACTTTTGAAGAGAGAGCGTATGAAATAAGACTAGAGCTGGGAAGTACAAACTGTTTTTTAATGCATTTTGTTGCTCTTATAAACACAGGACAGCCCAACAAAGCACAAAAAACAACATCCACTTACATACAGAATCACTCAAATGAAATCCTCAAAACTCAAAACCTTTAGCACAGACTGAGCAATTAAATTGTGCCTCATGTGCCCATGACACATTGAATCAAAATAAATTAATCAATCAGTCAATCAATCAATCAATGTAAATTTCAATTCAATTCAATTTCAATTTATTTGTTCAAAAGGGGACAGTAATGAACATTTTAGCAAAATGTAAATGCACGACAATTGCAGTCACATGACTGATTTACATTGTTAGTCCCCCTGCCAGAAGGTACAGGCCTTGTGCCCTGATAGGGAAAAATAACAAGGTGCAAATACAGGATTAAAATAACATCTTATCTCTAAAGACAAGTGCAGCAAGAGAAAGAGATCTAGCTAACACACAAGTATACAATAAGAATAACTATACTCTACACATCTACATATAGAGATTTAAACAACAAATATGAAAAGAAAGAAATGTACAGCAAACTACCCACATAGCAATACAGTAGAACCATTCTAGTTCTTTACCCCTAACTATGTGTACAGGTTTGAGTGGACTTCAGCCATCTCTTCATTTGACCTTTAAACATGCTCAGCGTCTCTGAGAAGGAGAGCTAGCTAATACACAAGTATACAATCAGAGTAACTATACTCTTAAAAAAGTTTAACGAATATGAAAAGAAAGCAATGTAGCCTACAGCAAACTACCCATGTGACCATGTACAGCCGAGTTACAAACGGCTTTCTGTGTTGTCAGTAGGGGGTTCTCTGCCTATAACTCAAAATTGTCATATAGATGTCTTCAGGCTGGGATGCTCATCCAACTTAACTTGTAACACAGGCTCCCCACAGGGCAGCGTCTTTTCATCTGTTTTCTTTATCTTGTACACAGACAGCTGCAGATCAAACAGGGACAACAGCCTTATAGTCAAATACTCTGACGACACTGCACTCCTGTCTCTCCTCCAGGGGGCAGAGTCGAACCACGGTTGTGCCCTTCCTGATTTTGTTCAATGATGCGATGAAAACTTCCTTGATCTTAATGTGTCAAAGACAAAGGAGCTTGTAATCGATCTTAGAAATAAGGAAGTTGACCCTGTTGCTAGCTCCATTTATGGTGAAGACGTCCATATTGTCCATTCTTAAAAGGTACCTGGGAACAGTGTTCGACTCGCATCTTAAGTTTGACACAAACATAGGGTCTCTTGTTAAGAGAGGCCAACAGAAAATCTACCTACTAAGGAAAATTAACTCCTTTAAAGTGTCAAAAACCATCCTGTGCACTGTTTACAGATCTTATATTGAGAGCCTTATAACTTTTTCTTTCATATGTTGGTTTAACGGTTTGTCTGTGAAGGACAGAAACAGCCTTAACAATATCGTCAAAGTCTGCTCCAAAATCATTGGAGTCCAGCAGAGTGACCTGAACGCGCTCTGGAAGAAGCGAGTGGTTCAGAAAGCAAAAGGTGTTATGGACCAACCTGACCATATCCTGTCCTCTAAATTTGCCCTCCTGCCGTTGGGACGGCGCTATCGAGCACCTCGCTGCAGAACAAACCCTTACTGCAAATCCTTCATTCCCTCAGACATTCAGCTGTTGAATGCAGAGAAGTAGAAACAGTACTTACTGTATGTATGTAGTATGTACTTGAACCAACAACACTGTGCATCCTAGCATTTGCACTTTTTTTTGTATGCAATTTTACGCATTCTCCTCTTACCTCTTTTCATTTGAATGTTGCACTCTATGCAGTCTGCATTTGTTTGCACTTTTTATGCGCCATGCATCTATGCGGCTCAGATCATGTGTGCTGCGGGACACGAGGAATCAAACGCACTTCCCCTCGGTCGATCACACTGAGTTTCTCTTTTTGTTTTGTTTTTCTCTCTGTATGTTTCTGTATTTTGTATCTTGTGATTTAGGACAGAGACACAATGTGTTTACCCGCAACGGTGATGAACTGCAGAAACTGAATTGCCCTTGGGGATAAATAAAGTTTTCTGAATCTGAATCTGAATCTGAATCAAACGTGAAGTTTGGTGCACGTGTGACCATGTATAGGGCCGAGTTACAAACCACTTTCTGTGTTTGCCAGTAGGAGGCGCTATGACTATAGATGGATATTGACATATAGATGTCTTCAGGCTGGGACACGTATCAAACACGAGAAGTTTGGCCCAGATTGGACAATCTACAATGGAGTTCCTCCAACTTCCTGTGTGACGGCGAAACATCAACGTTCGTCATGGTGCCACGCCCACGCCGGTGCAAGTTTGAGGGTGATCCGATGAACCCCGTAGGAGGAGTTAGTTAAAGTATGCCCCCTGGAAATGGCTGAAACGTCCAAAATATTGCACAGTAAATTCAAAATGGCTGACTTCCTGTTCGGTGTCGGTCATGGCAACAAGATACTTTTCTGTCAGTCTGGACATGATACATGTGCCCTGCGAATTTCGTAG
>NC_139640.1:15528586-15546086 GCF_964638095.1 Poromitra crassiceps | reverse complement strand
GTGGAGATGCACTGTCTCTGTCTCTGCTGCTCTCTCCTTCTCCCTGCTTTATCACCAACAGCTCCACGGCAATAGTAGAAGAAGTAGCAGGCTGCTGCTGCTGATGCAAAAACAAGTTTGATTTGAACATACTTTTTCTTTTTTGGCGGCTCATTTGTCATTTTCCACTCACCTAAAACAAACACGTCACCCAGAGTGCCTTGCGCCTCCGAAGAAAGCCAAGCAGCGAGTCGGGGCGGGTGGGAGCGGGGGATGCAATATTTTTTTTGGGATGATGGCGAAGGCTATGCAAAGGCATAACCCGCCCCTCTCTGCCTCTGATTGGCCTAGCGTCAAACTTCCATCCAAACTTCCTATCCTGCATTACATCTCTTTCTACAGTCTGTGGTCAGACCGTCAGACTCAGTGGGTCAGACTCAGACAGACAGCAGTTACGCTTGCTAGCCTGCATGAAACACGCCAGTGTGTTTATGTTTTTAATATACGGTAGTCATATATCTATGGTTTATAACGCTGCCGCTACTCTTGGCTGTGCACGTATGTAGCATATAGACAGAGAATTGATCAAGGGTGATATAAAACAGGGTTATTTACAGGGAACTAGCAAGCGTAACTGCTGTCTGTCTGAGTCTGATGGTCTGACCCTATTTATTTAGCTCAGTGGTCTGACCACAGAGATGTAATGCAGGATAGCAAAGCGAATGTGTTTGTATGGAAGTTTGACGCTAAGCCAATCAGAGGCAGAGAGGGGCGGGTTATGCCTTCGCATAGCCTTCGCCATCATCCAAAAAAAAAATATTGCGCGGGGGATTGGGTTGCTCGCTCGCTCTATGAGCGCTGGCTGCCGATTCTCCTCTTCCCCCCCCCCCCACTCTCTCTCATATTTAGGGGGGCAAAATACCCCCCCCCCCTCCGCTTCCAGCACCTATGCCTCTCTGAAAGGTGCTTCTGTCTCTCTCTCCCCTGTTTCAATTCAATTCAGAGAGAGAGGGAAGGGGAAGAGAGTGTGTGTGTGTGTGTGTGTGTGTGTGTGTGTGTGTGTGTGTGTGTGTGTGTGTGTGTGTGTGTGTGTCAGTGTGTGTCTGTGTGTTGGTGTGTGTGTGCGTGCCTATGTCTCTCTCTCTGCCTCTCTCTCAGCTGCCAGTACAAGGGGACTTGTACATTTGTTAAAACACTTTTGTGTATTTGTTATAATTATTGTTATTACTGCTATTACTGTATTATTATTGTTGTTGTTATTGTTATTATTACATTAAGAAAATCATGTGACAGGTAGCCATTCTTACAGCAAATAGAAATGCACTTCAGAGAACGTAGATTAATTTATTCTTGTGGGGTTATGAGTTGGCAGTGCAGGGGCATGTCTAGTGCCCATCAATATAAAACCTGTGCCCGCACAGACCCATCAATATAAAACCTGTGCCCGCCCAGACCCGTCAATATAAAACCTGTGCCCACCCAGACCCGTCAATATAAAACCTGTGCCCGCCCAGACCCGTCAATATAAAACCTGTGCCCGCCCAGACCCGTCAATATAAAACCTGTGCCCGCACAGACCCGTCAATATAAAACCTGTGCCCGCACAGACCCGTCAATATAAAACCTGTGCCCGCACAGACCCGTCAATATAAAACCTGTGCCCGCCCAGACCCGTCAATATAAAACCTGTGCCCACCCAGACCCGTCAATATAAAACCTGTGCCCGCACAGACCCGTCAATATAAAACCTGTGCCCGCACAGACCCGTCAATATAAAACCTGTGCCCGCACAGACCCGTCAATATAAAACCTGTGCCCACCCAGACCCATCAATATAAAACCCGTGCCCGCACAGACCCGTCAATATGCACAGACCCGTCAATATAAAACCTGTGCCCGCACAGACCCGTCAATATAAAACCTGTGCCCGCCCAGACCCGTCACTATAAAACATTTACGTTTACATAAACGTTTATGTTGTGCAGTCTGTAGCATCAAACAATGCAGTATGCACGCTTGAAACATGTTGCTTATAGAGAAACAAAGCGTAAAACAACTGTTTGACAGGGGGTAAAAGTAGCCTACTCCTCTCGCTCTGTCTGGCTGACTGACCTCCGCCAACAGCACACACACTGCCCACGTCATGCACCAGAGATTACCGTAAGTGACTGTGAATTCAGCCTGAGCACAACACAAAAACATACAGTACATGGCTCTAGTCTACTGTACGTTTGTCAGGCATGCTGTGAGACTGGTGGATTTACGTGCGGATAGTTGATGGCCAAGACAAACTTGGTAACTGAAGTCTCGATAACTAGGAACGCTGAAGCACTTGATAGCTGAGTCTGCAAGGTTCGAATGTTGGGAACTGTTGCAGAGTGTTGTCGCGAGATGAATCTAGTCTATGAACAACTCCAGAGGACCTGCAGAACCGAACCTTTATAGATCCCGAATATGACATCACCTTGTGTTATGACATCACCAGTGAGTGAACTATGACATCACAGTAGGAATGATGACATCATCCTAACAACGTTGTTCCCAAGCACTGCCCGCCCGCGTTTAGTTCATTTTTACCCGTGAATTCATATACGTATTTATAGGGGGCTCCTGTCCGATGGGCGGTGGGTGTTGGTCTCACCTGTGGGCAGGGTTGGGCAGCGGTGGGGCGTGGCTGCCTGGTTTGGAGGTGGGGACGGGACCGGGTGGTGGCAGATTCCTGCAACGGGTCGGATAAAAAATAATACTTAGGCTGCCATATTAGATTTATTCATAAGGTCAAGTTTTTTAAATTGTATCACTACAATGAAATGGCTGATATGGGAACTAACATCATCACACATGGATACAAATACGCATGCCAATAGAGCAGGCTCTGAGGCCGCACAGCGTCTGAGCTGCATATGTGACGCGGAGCATGTGAGCTGTGTCTGTGAGCCTGCAGAGCGGGCGATTTCCATAACTGCACCCATGGTGCATGAGATTTCTAGTTCAAATAGAATAGGGGGAAAATAACACACGAATACTACATTAAAAAAACTGCATGTTTTGTGTTTGGCAAAAACTGAGATTTTCATAAAGGGATCAGCTGTCGCCTCATGCCACCACAAGGGGATGTATGACAGGTACATTCTCATTTAATAAACATCTGAAAGTGTTAGTCTTCAGACTGTGGAAGAAAGTGAAGGGCTCCAATATACTGCCTTCTGGAAAAGTGCAGGGGACATGTCCCCTGTGTCTCTGTGTCCCCCCCTGTAAATTATGTCCTTACCTCTGATGGCTCTGTGCTGTTTGACTTGAAGCTGCGTATAGAGGCCTCTATTACAGCAGCGTACCTGAGAGAGAGAAGGAGTGTGAATGAGTCTGTCTGCTTTGCTTCAGCACAACCAGAACCAGCATACAACTGACAAGCGGTGTTTAAGATGCCTCATGTCCCACCACAATCACCATGACACAATGTTAAACATAGAGAGTATTAAACTATTTGAAAATTAAATATTTCTTAGCTAGCTGTTAGCCGCTACATTTGCTAACTTAAGTGCTCACCAGGCTCAAAACACAGCGATAGTCACTTTTAACCAGTTTGAGTCACGCTCTTTCCATAAAGTCCATCAGCTTTGATATCTGTTGGCTGGTTTGTTGACAATAAGCGATATGGCTTCTAACATGTTTTTCACTGAGATATGACAGGAAACAGTATGGCCGCTATATACAGTACTTCCATTTTATTGCAAAGAGTATACTGAAGACAAGATGAGGTGCCCTTCTGCTTCTTTAGAACAGCGCCTGCAGTCTTATTATGTTGCAGTGACATAAGTGGAACAAACTATAGGGAGAGCGACCTCTGACCCGGAAGCTTCTATAAGGACTCCAGCATCACGCTAATGATCATAAGCTCTGCCCACTTTTTTCAGGATTGTTTCCCCATTTTCTCCCCAATTGTACTTGGCCAATTACCCCCCCTGCTGCCCCGGTCGTTGCTCCACCCTCTACCCTTATTGGGAGAGCGGTAGACTAGCACCATGCTTCCTCCGTCACATGTGCAATTGCCAGCCGCTTCTTTTCACCTGACAGGGGGGAAGCTTCACCGGGAGGACGTCGCATGTGGAAGGACCACGCTATCCCCACCAGTTCCCTTTCACCCCGACCAGGCACTAGTGCAGCCACAGTGACCAGGACACATGGCTACCCCCAATCCAGCTTCCCACCGGCAGACACCAGCCAATCATGCCTGTATGGACGCCCGACCAAGCCGGAGGTAACACGGGGGTGTGAACCTGCGACCCTCGTGTTGGTAGGCAGGGAATCTACCGCTACACTACCTGGACGCCCAAGCTATGTCCACTTTTGATTGACAGCCACCAATACCATACATTGAGCGATGTGACCATGACAGTAGAAGTTTCTATCATGTATTGTTCTTTAGTTAGTCATGTATGCACGGTTTCTCTGCAGGGCTTAAAATTCACTTTGCAAACTGGGGGGGAATTCCCCCCTTATGTTCTTCAGATAGGGGGGACTTATAGACTGTTTTTCAGTTTTTCAGCTGATACTAAGCGATAATTTCACATTTTTGTATTTAAAAAAGGAAGTTCTTAACCTATAGTTTATGCACACCTGAGTCTAAATTACTATGGCTTTTGTCAATGTGTTTATCTGCAGACTAGGAGCCATAGGCTTTTGGTTCTATATCAAAGCCAATATTTTTTCTATTGAGTGATACACTTAAATAAAACACTCATCATATTATATCAGAAGTTCTTTGTTTTGTGTTCACAATAGTGATGTCAGTTAGATTTGGTTAGGTCAGAGCTCTGGAATATTAGTTAACCTCTTCTAAAGACACATGCGCGATATTTGGTCGCAACAAATATGCTGCTTGACGAGCGGGGCAGGCTACACCGCTGCCTGAGGTAACGTTGAGCTAACAGTCCATCCTCTAAATGTGTCCGACACGGCAACCACTTGTCCGTATTCAGCAAACGTTCGTTCTGCTCTGTCGGCTTAACATTAATGCGAGACTTCTCCTGTACTCTGACAGTCAGAGTAGAGATTACTTTTTTTTTATGTTGGTACTTTTTTCCTCATCTTGTTTCATTTTTTGTTAGCACACATTTTTAAAGCAGTAGAAAACCTGCCTGCAGACAAGATCTTTTTCTATTGTATTTACAACATCATAATGTACCAGCTGATTGAAAGTTGACTTTACATTTCATGTAAATGAGAGTGTTTCCATGAACAGGCAGATGGACCTGACCTACAAAAACCGTGGGTGGAGTACCCTCTGGATGAAGTTCCACCTGTCTGCTGCTCAGAAGACATCTGCCAGAACTGCCTCTGCTCACTCACTATACCAGACTCCATTCATTAAACTGTTGATTTTTGATGCTGTCTCCAGTTCTGCTTTTTTGGGTTCAGAAAACTCTTAATTGTGACACTAAGGTCTGAATAGCTCTGCAATGAGTCAATCAGTCTGCCCAGATAAATGCTGAATCCACTCATGATTGATTGATTTATCTACCAATCCGTCCATTCAATGGTCCATTTAGGTATTTCTAAAATGTTGGCCATTTGAAGCCAGATTTAGAGGAGTATCTCATTTTAAATTAACAATGGGATTTTGATCCTTTTCTCATTAGGGTAAATACTGTATATTGATTTAGAGATAAACATTCAGGGCGGCCAAAGGTCCCCGGCTAAAAGTTTTCGGTGGTGACTTAAGGTCTGAATAGATCTGCAATGATTCAATCAGTCTGCCCAGATAAAGTGTGCAGAATCCACGCATGATTGATTTATCAATCGGTCTATTTAGCTATTTCTAAAATGTTGGCTATTTGAAGCCAGAATTAGAGGAGTATCTAACTTTAAATTATCATTGGGATTAGACTGTTGTGATGTCATTATTCGCTTTTAACCATTAATATTTTGCTCCTTTTCTCATTAGGGTAAATACTTTTATTTATTTAGAGATAAAAATTTGGCGGCGACCAAAGGTCCCCAGGTAAAAGATTTTGGTGGTGACTTAAGGTCTGAATAGATCTGCAATGAGTCAATCAGTCCGCCCAGATAAAGTGTGCTGAATCCACTCATGATTGAGTCAATGGCCCAATCGGTAACCCTTTATTTTACAGGTACCCTAGTTACATATGAACTATTTGTAATTACACATGAACACCAAATGTAATTACACAGTAATTACCAATAGTTCTAAATTACGTTCATATGTAGTTACATTGTAACAGACCTGTAAAATGGAGTGAGTCTGTTCAACTGTAGTTCATATGTAGTTACATTGTAACAGACCTGTAAAGTGGAGTGAGACCGTTCAACTGTAGTTCATATGTAGTTACATGGTACCGGACCTGTAAAGTGGAGTGAGTCTGTTCAACTGTAGTTCATATGTAGTTACATGGTACCGGACCTGTAAAGTGGAGTGAGTCTTTTCAACTGTAGGTCAGTTACATGGTACCAGACCTGTAAAGAAGCTCCCGGCTGGGACAGAGATTGCTAAAACCCAGTGGTGGATTCAAACCACTGAACTTCTGATTGCAAAGCAGGCGGCTTTAACCACTCAGCCACAAGGGCTTTCCAAATTTCATGGTGGAGTTTAAGAGGATAACTGTATGTCAGTCAGATGTAGTTGCTGTCACTTCATAGCTTTGTTATTATACACAGAGACTTGGGGGAAAATATTGATACTTTATTTAGTTGTAGGTATGATTTTGTCCAGAATTCCCATACAAAAATTCTAATAAAACTATTGTAGATATAGAGGTAACAGTGAAACTATAATCAAAATAGCCATTCTTCTACATTCTAATTGTTAGCTTATTGGAAATGAGTCATTTCCCCATCAATTTCCCAATTTCTCAATTTGTTGGGGACCCAGTCGAAGCCCCTCAAAGACCCCTTTGGTCACCAGACCCCCAGATCATCTCTCCCCAAAGTCTATACCCCCCCCCCCCCCCCCCCCCCCCCAAGTCTATAAACCCCCTAATCCGCATAAGGGGGGAACTCCCCCCTATTTGGGGGGGGGGGGGGGGGATTGATCAATATTGCCTGTCTTTAAAGCTACAACTAACAAAGTATCAACATTTTCCCCCAAGTCTATGCTTATAATAACAAAGCTACGAAGTGACAACCACATCTGACTGACATACAGTTATCCCAAACTCCACTAAGAAAGTTGGAAAGCCGTCGTGGCTGAGTGGTTTAAGCCGCCTGCTTTGCAATCTGAAGTTCAGTGGTTCGAATCCCCCACTGGCTTTTAGCAATCTCTGTCCCAGGCCAGAGATTCTTTACAGGTCCGGTGCCATGTAACTACATATGAACTACAGTTAAATAGACTCACTCCACTTTACAGGTCCGTTACCATGTAACTACATATGAACTACAGTTGAATAGACTCACTCCACTTTACAGGTCCGGTACCATGTAACTATATGAACTACAGTTGAATAGACTCACTCCACTTTACAGGTCCGTTACAATGTAACTACATATTAACTACAGTTGAATAGACTCACTCCACTTTACAGGTCTGTTACCATGTAACTACATATGAACTACAGTTGAACAGACTCACTCCATTTTACAGGTCCGTTACAATGTAACTACATATGAACTACAGTTGAACAGACTCACTCCATTTTACAGGTCCGTTACAATGTAACTACATATGAACTACAGTTGAACAGACTCACTCCCATTTTACAGGTCTGTTACAATGTAACTACATATGAACATCATTTATAACTATTGGTAATTACTGTGTAATTACATTTGGTGTTCATGTGTAATTACAAATAGTTCATATGTAACTAGTGTACCTGTAAGATAAAGGGTTACCGCCCAATCCCAATTATTTTCTTAACCCTCAATCTTAACCCTCAAGCTCAACCCTCAATCTTAGTAGCCCTCAAAACTAAGTGTTAAGGGCTATCTTGCGACTTTAAAATGGGACAGCCCTTAAAGGCAGATACGTCTTCAGACTGTGGGGGGCAGCAATATGCCAAAGCTCCGGATCCAGTCTGTCAATTCAAAAGAAGAGGAAAAAAGCACCCCTACAAATATTTCCTTGATAATATAGATGTAGAAATTACGATAACCATTGTATTATCTTAGTTTAAATGTCATTTTATGGATTTCCGTTTTGGAGCCTAACACATTTGTTGTTGCTAAGTCAGTAGCCGTGCTGGTCAAGCCTTATTATTATTATTATATTATAACATTGTTAACGTTGTTACGAAATGCCATAATTCTCGGTGGTAATGTCATTGTTGAGTTGTTTTTATCAAGATACAGCCTACGTGTAATGCAACGCACCACAAAACAAGTGTGGGCTAGAATGACCGTGCTTTCCGACGTGAGGGCTGGCTTGACTGCAGTGTTTAACTGCAGTCAAGCCAGCCCTCACGTCGGAAAGCACGGTCATTCTAGCCCCCACTCGTTAGCAACAACATTTGTTGTTAGGATTCCAAAACGGAAATCCATAAAATGACATTAAACTAAGCTAATACAATGGTTATCGTAATTTTTACATCTCTATTAACAAGGAAATACTTAACTTTGTAGGGCTACTTTTTTCCTCCTTTCGCCGCCATCTTCCATCTGAATGGATCTAGCTGATGACACGCAAGGGATTCTGGGATCGCACTCACCGCCAAGTGTGGTCGTGGAAAATCTCAAAACTGAGGGCCGTAGAGCCCTCAAACTCGACCCTTAACTTAACAAAGTGAGAATCGGGACAGCACTAGCACTTCGCGGGAGTGCGCATTTTTGAGACTGAGGGTTAAGATTGAGGGTTAAGATAGGAATTGGGATTGGGCCATGACTCAATCAATCGGTCCATTTAGCTATTTCTAAAATGTTGGCCATTTGAAGCCAGATTTAGAGGGATATCTCATTTTAAATTAACATTAGGATTCGACCGTTGTGATGTCATTTTTCAGTTTTAACCATCAATATTTTTCTCATTTTCTCATTAGGGTAAATAGCCTACTGGATATTCATTTAGAGATTTTGGTCATTGTGCTTTTATTGTTATTAGCGTAGTCACTCAATTCTACACTAGCTTCTACACTGCTTCACCCAAAATGTTTTTCACAGAAAAAGACTTTATCCAGAATTATTTAAAAAAAACTGCATCTTGACCTGAGACATCAAATGGAATTCAGTGTTTTACTAACTACAGTATAACGTGATAGTGGTGCTAGTGGTAAAAACTAACAGCTCACTGCCATAACAGCTCTGGCTAACATTACAATGCTAACTTTAGCTGCATGGTAGGTACAAGTAGCCAACTAACTTGCTATGCAAACTATGTAATAACTGACAGCATTTCATTTTCCTGTGTTTGAAAAGGGAATTGATGCTCTACTACTGACCGCCATGCATTTTGCTCCCCCCCCCATTCTTTCCCCCCAAAAAATCTGAGGAGGAAACTGCCCCCTAAATTTCAATGGGCATGAGACTTCTGCTGGGGTGGGTCTAGTTGAGCGCACTCATATCGGACAAGTGTTAAACACGCAGGCCGACCGAGTAGTGTCAGGAATTCACTGCAAGTTTAAAAATGTCTTTAGACACACTCTTACAGGTCTAGCTGCTCACCCATACTACTCAGAATGGGATCAATGGGCACACTCTTAGATGTTTAGTTGTCCACCCATACTACTCAGAGTGTGATCAATAGAAACAAAGTTTTTACAACCTGAGGAAGAGTCCCAGCTGCAGCACATGCAGGATCGTGGATGAGATTGGGTTCAGGCACTTCTCCACTTTGGTCCTTCCGTCATAGCCATGATAGTGGTACATCAGCCAGCTCCAGATGTTAACCAGAACCGAGGAGCCCAGCAGAAAGGCCAGCAGTAGACCCAGGCTGATGTAAGCCTCCTCCTGGTAGAAAGTCACAACTGCCCATACATCCAGCGCTATGTCTGAAAGAAATGACAGCAGACCCCCCAAAAGCAACAGCGTACTCCAGGGACATTTGACAGCCATTTCTGTCTAATCTACCGGTACCTGGCAGTGCTATGCTGTAGTGTAGTGTCCAGCTGTTTACGCCTCTTCCTATCTCTCTCAAACTGTGTGAAAGAGTGAAAACTGAAAGTGATCAAACAGTTGTAGTGTGTTTAAACATGACTCCTCTTTTCGAACTAACCCAGGCTACAATGTGGCCAGCCAGGCTCAGGTTTTGCTTAAATACCCCTGCATCAGTCTGCCTGCCAGACACACCCCCTGCCCATGCTCCAGATTACCATAAAATACTGACAATTCAGTCTGAGTGCAACAGAAAAACATACATGGAGCCAGTCTTCTTCTTTGTGATAAGATTGCCTGATTAAATCAGAAAATCAGGACAATCAGATTGTCTGATTCAATCAGACAATCAGACTGGTTGCAGTGTCTTCCTCTAAATGTCCGGTAGGCTATTATTAAATTATTCATTATTATTTTATGCCTGACAGGACAGGTGTTCATATGCACAATCCTCTGGGCAGGGGCGTTATGCAAGCCAAAATTAAGGGGGCGACATTCTGCGGCGACCAAAGGTCACCTGCTAAAAGTTTACAGTGGTGACCTAAGGTCTGAATAGATCTGCAATGATTCAATCAATCTGCGCAGATAAAGTGTGCTGAATCCACTCATGATTGATTGATTTATCCATCAATCGACTAAAACACACTTTTAATTAGCCTATACTGTTGTGTTTTTAGAGGTACCCTGCCAATAGAGGTAAGAAATTGCGGTTCTTTTAAAGGTTTTAAATTCACAGTGAAAAAGTTTTTAAGAGAGGGCCAGGCGTGTGGCCATTGAGGGCAGAATGGGTGGCCTCATGGCCTGTTGTATTTATGACATTGACTTTTAAATTGACTTTTGTACATGTGTATGTATTGAATTCTATGACTTTTACCTTTTATTATGCTGTATTTTATTATTGTGTATAGATTTAGGACCTTCTGATTTTAATGTGAACTATGTGCGCACAAGCCTTCGTGCGTCCAGGGACGACGGATGCGAATTAGCTTTTAGCTACAATCTGACACTGCACATTTGCTGTGAACTGTCCCTGATTTAAATAAACAATAAAATGAAAATGAAAATGAAAATATTAGAATTAAATCTGCCGAACTATGAGCCCGAAACGGCCCTCTTTACACCGGAGGAGATCCTACCAGTGATCAGTAGCCTACAGAACAACAAGGCAAGTGGCTCTGACGCTGTTGTTTATGAAACCTTAAAGGGCACAAACCAGTGGACATGTGCAGCATTGACGCATATCTTTAATGTGTACCTGATTAACGGAAAAGTCCCTCCATCCTGGAAAGGGGCATTAATCCACAGAATCCCAAAAGAAGGACAATATAGCAGACGATCCGAGTATGTGGAGATTAATTTCTCTTCTGCCAAATTGTTCATGAAATGTATACTCAAGCGCATTCTTCCGTGCTTGATGGAGACAGGTATACTATCTGGAAAGCAAAAAAAATCGCCAGGGTATGAACGAGCAGGGTGTTCGAGTGTTCTGCCTAAAAACAGGTATTGATGATTTTAAACATGAGTCAACTAAATTCTACACAGTGTTTCTGGACTTCCGTGATGCATTTGGCACACTACCCCATAGCAGAAGCGATAGGTGTATCTGGATATAACTGTAAAAGCATTGCCTTCATCTTTGGCAGCCTAGGAAACGTGCACAAGATGTGTGTGTGTGGACTGCAAATAGCTGGTCTGACCAAAATAAGTGCAAAACACCTGATTCAATTCTGTTCTGTGTCCGGGTCATAGTCTTCCGTCCGAACTCTCAATAGAGTTAGACTACCCAAAGATCCGCCCTATTATTTTAATCTCATAAATCCGACCTCCCAAAAATCAGACCGCAGTAAATTAAACAGTTGCGTGGGACTCCAGAGAGAGAGAGAGAGATTGACGCGTTAATTGACGCGGCTCATTTGATGCGCTGCACTGCAGGCATCAGATAGGCTACCAAATACCAACAGCACAGAACCATGAGTATTTGGGGGAAAATGTCACTAATTTATATCACAATGAATGACCAATGAATAAAAAGTTGTTATATCGTAGTTTTGAGCCCCTGCCAGTCAGAGGCTGTTAATATCCTACCTGTCTATCGAGCAATAAATTAAAGTGTGTGTGTGTGTGTGTGTGTGTGTGTGTGTGTGTGTGTGTGTGTGTGTGTGTGTGTGTGTGTGTGTGTGTGTGTGTGTGTGTGTGTGTTGGTATGACAGAGTGTGTATGGCTATGCGTGTGTGTTTGGAAAGTTAGCTGCACATCACAGCGTCAAAAAGTAGGCTACCTGTCAGGTCAAAGTTCACCTGGTATTGCAGCTTTTGTGGCTTTAATGGTTTACCACATTATGTTCATGAGAGAGAGGGGGGAGGGAGAGAGAGGGGGTGAGAGAGAAAGAAGGAGAGAAAACCAGCGGAGAAATGTGCCGTTTGCGCTGCAGTCAGAGCACATTATTTTCGGATTAACGAACTGTCGGATTAGTGAGATTTTCGTTGTTGGGCTAACGAGCTGTCGGACTAATGAGATGTCTGTCCAATGGGCCATTTTTCGGACTCGTGAGGTGTCGGACTCGTGAGGTGTGGGACTCGTGAGGGGTCGGACTAGGGGGCAGTTCCCCAACAGCTTGTTCACCAGCATCCGGACAGGAAGCCCTGCATCTTGGATTCTTAATCTTTTCTCATTTCCTCTAAATTGCTTTACTCATTCTGCTCTCTTGTAAATACTGTATGTAGTATTATTAATCTTGCTTCTGACTCAGCCCAGTCTTAGTGCAATTAAGTATCACTCCAGCACTTGGGCTCATTGGTACAGGCTCTTATTGTAGTATCTTTGATGTGCTGATGTGAATTGTTTAATTGTTTGATGTTGTTGTGTTGTTGTTTTTTTACTGTGTGTTTTTATTGGACCTTGTGTCTGCTAATAAAGATTGATTGATTAAACATGTTTGCATTTTGTATGAATTGAGCTGTAGCCTATAGTTTAGGTCTATTTGTTATGATTAAAATAAAGACCATTTTCATGATCACATTTCAGAGATTTGTTCAAGTATTTCCGATATACAAAAGTATTAAAGTATGGAAGCATCAAAGCAGGAGAATTACACAATTTAAAAAAAAACCTTTGTGATATTGCTATGTAAAAATAAATAAATAAAATACATTGATGAAGTAGGAAGACTAAGACCAATGTATCCTCCACTTTAAGTATGCAATCTTTACAGATACTATAAAGAACTGGTGAATAAAGGTCAACAGTCATGTGACGTTTCTTGCCCCAGAAGTGAATTCATTTTCTCCATAAGACATTTTGAAAAATCCTTATCCACCTTATTTTTGAATGCCCCACTGTAACAAATAATTGTGGGAACAAGGTCCAGTTTAACGTGACTCATTGTTGCAGCTTGCCATTTCCTTTGTTATACTCGGCTGCAGACCCGAATTATAAACCGGAAGCTGGAGTCCGTTATGAAAGTTATAAATATAGTCACGTTATAAACGACTAACCAACGCTGCGGGTCCATATGGAAACAGTGTTACTCGAAATGGTTAAAAGTTAAATCAATTTGGTCATTCAGTGGCGTTTTACTGCCATGTAAAGTAACTATTAGGCTAGCCGTTAGCATTAGCCACAGTAGCCGACTACCCACAATGCATTACGTTATCCCAGCACCCGAACAACACGGCTGTAGAGCAGAATGGCTCTGCTGTAAAATCCTCATACTGTAGACGTTTTTTTTGTCAAGTTAAAACAGTGTAAAAATCACACCGGAAGCAGAAGAAGCACCCATCAGGCATCATGGCAGCTAGAAATAAGGTGGATATAAGGAGTTTTAAGGCTTGAACCAAGCCACCCAGTCTTCAAGCCACCACACTACCTCACCTCTCTCCTCCATATAGCCTGCAATGCTTACAACACTAGGTCAAGTGAGCACATCAAGCTTCCCCAGCTTAGTCAGATACAGATCTGATTTCGGCCGCACCTCCTTCCACTTTGCAGCCGCAAACTCACAACCCTGACATCACTTTCCATCTTCAAACAGAAACTCAACCAACTTGTTGACCACTGTACCTGCTGATTAGCTCCGGATCCCTCTCTCACACACACACACACACACACTTACACACACACACACACACACACACACACACACACACACACACACACACACACACGCACGCACACACACAGAGAGTGTGAGAGGTGCGCGCCGAGGACAGAGAGAGATGGAGAGAGCTTAGGTCGACAGAGTCCACATAATATGTTGCGGAGATTATGGTGCGCTCAAGTGCAGCAGGTATTTTTGCACGTAAGAGGTGCTTTTCAAAGCTCTGAGCGCAAAGTAATTGCACCATGCTGACGATAGGTGTAGGAGCCAAAAAGTAAAGTTTTCATTTGCGTTTGTTTGACGACGATTGTAAGTGATGAGGTCACTGTCAGCAGTGTAATGGAAATCGTGATGTCACTGTTGAGAAAACTGGGAATTATGACATCATCGGTGATGTCGCTCAGGCGGTAGCCGCCATGGTATAAATGTGTTTAGTTTCGAATAGTTCAGTTTAGTTTGGATTCTTAGTTGAAGCGTGTAAGGCTAGAAGGAAGTCAGTTTTTGACCTTACTTCAAGATCGTACTTCAAGGTGTTTGAACAAGTTAGTTAGGTGACAGCTGGCTAGCTATAAAGAACTTAGCGCTTTTGCGACGATAGGGCCCTGGTGTCTCAAAGCTTCCAAATGAACTCACCTGCTTCTCTGTGTCTACATCTTTGTGATTGGTCTAGATTTAATAAGGGACATTAATAAAGGATAATGGCAATTTAAATGATTAGCACATCTTCCACCAGAGAGGGAGCTGATCAGTCAAATATCTGCTGTAGTGTTTGGCTGCATTAAAAGCCTGCAGACTCTCTGCCCTCCATGACACATGGTTAAACTACTGCTTAGTAGCATTCTTCTTCTTCCCCATCTGGCAGCCAGGAACACTTTGAGAATACAATATATAGAATAGAATAGAATAGAATAGAATAGAATAGCATCAGTGTTCATTTACAGCACATCTAACAGCAATTACACTCAGAATAACTCACTAACTCACTGTTCATTTACAGCACATGTCACAGTGCAAAGAGGAAAGAACATCAGAGCACAATGACGTCAGTACTCTGTGTCAGCAAGTACTCCAGATGAAGTACTCTACTGTGTCTCTAAAACCAGCAGGTGGCAGTGTTTCTTCATTTGTCAGCACCTGAGGCCACTGAGCTTCTCTTTCAGCCAGCAGCATTCAGCAGCTCAAGAGAAGAGGAGAGAAATCCTTCCATTGACCTTTTTCATCAGCAGCCATTTTGCGTCTAAAAGGCAGGAAGTAACACAGGTGCAAGCAAAACATTAATGAGGGTTTCCAACTTCCAATCCATTTAAGTGTTCCAGTGCTGTTTGGGTTGCACCTGTGTTACTATTGCTCTATTGACATCGTGAAGGGCAGTTTTTCTGAAAATGAGCCAATGACACATCCTTTGCATAGGTCAGGATCCATTAAACTGAGACCACTGATGCTTTTAATTAAAGCACGTGACAGTAGCAGGCTGGTAGCAGGGCACTGCCAAGGTGGCCTAAAACTGGTTTTATGCTTATGCGAAATCACCTGCGCTGAGGGGTCCCCGCATGCTGGCCGTCCTATCGGCGCAGCTCGGCGGAGGGGGGCGTGCAGCTCTCGAAAATGTGACTCTGCGGTGTCAATGCGGACGTGACATGACCAGCACGAGAGCTGTGATTGGCCGTTGCCTTGGGCTGCGCACATATCCGCTGACGTACTTGTTGTGAGGAATGAGGAAATGCCATTTCCTCATTTAACAGCGCTTGTCCCTCATCTAGCAAAGCTTTCTGCAGGCTCACCGGAATGAGTTTTGAAATAAAGGGACAATAAAATGTCCCCCAACCGACATGATTGAATGTTCTTGGTAAACGACATGATAACGTCATATGCAATGTACCACAAGCCACCTAGTGTTTTGGACGTGTACCGCAACCAATGCACTCAGTTACGTTCGAGTATGCACAGTCTCGCTGGCAAGCAGCCGCCCTGGAACTACTTTTAAGTAGGGGGTGCTCTAAGGAAGGGACTCTCGGCACTGCCCGCCAGGGCCATATTTAGAGGAATATTTAATTTTAAATTAACATCAGGATTATACTGTTGTGATGTCATTATTCAGTATCTTCTCCTTTTCTCACTCATTTCATGTAAGCACCTGTTCTCCCTTTAGTCGTTTTACACTACAACAGACAGCAACACAGGCAGAATCACTGAAATTATTATTATTATTATTATGGAAAACCAGATTATGATGAAAATCAAACACTTTTGAAGAGAGAGCGTATGAAATAAGATTAGAGCTGGGAAGTACAAACTGTTTTTTAATGCATTTTGTTGCTCTTATAAACACAGGACAGCCCAACAAAGCACAAAAAACAACATCCACTTACATACAGAAACACTCAAATGAAATCCTCAAAACTCAAAACCTTTAGCACAGACTGAGCAATTAAATTGTGCCTCATCATGTGCCCATGACACATTGAATCAAAATAAATTAATCAATCAATCAATGTAAATTTCAATTCAATTCAATTTCAATTTATTTGTTCAAAAGGGGACAGTGTACATTAATGAACATTTTAGCAAAATGTAAATGCACGACAATTGCAGTCACATGACTGTTAGTCCCTCTGCCAGAAGGTACACAGGCCTTGTGTCCTGATAGGGAAAAAGAACAAGGTGCAAATATACAGGATTAAAATAACATCTTATCTCTAAAGACAAGTGCAGCAAGAGAAAGAGAGCTAGCTAACACACAAGTATACAATCAGAATAACTATACTCTACATATCTACATATAGAGATTTAAACAACAAATATGAAAAGAAAGAAATGTACAGCAAACTACCCACATAGCAATACAGTAGAACCATTCTAGTTCTTTACCCCTAACTATGTGTACAGGTTTGAGTGGACTTCAGCCATCTCTTCATTTGACCTTTAAACATGCTCAGCGTCTCTGAGGAGAGCTAGCTAATACACAAGTACACAATCAGAGTAACTATACTCTTAAAAAAGTTTAACGAATATGAAAAGAAAGCAATGTAGCCTACAGCAAACTACCCATGTGACCATGTACAGCCGAGTTACAAACCGCTTTCTGTGTTGTCAGTAGGGGGTTCTCTGCCTATAACTCAAAATTGTCATATAGATGTCTTCAGGCTGGGATGCTCATCCAACTTAACTTGTAACACAGGCTCCCCACAGGGCAGCGTCTTTTCATCTGTTTTCTTTATCTTGTACACAGACAGCTGCAGATCTAACAGGGACAACAGCCTTATAGTCAAATACTCTGACGACACTGCACTCCTGTCCTCCAGGGGGCAGAGTTGAACCACGGTTGTGCCCTTCCTGATTTTGTTCAATGGTGCGATGAAAACTTCCTTGATCTTAATGTGTCAAAGA
>NC_139640.1:15506086-15516086 GCF_964638095.1 Poromitra crassiceps | reverse complement strand
CAATATAAAACCTGTGCCCGCCCAGACCCGTCAATATAAAACCTGTGCCCGCACAGACCCATCAATATAAAACCTGTGCCCGCACAGACCCGTCAATATAAAACCTGTGCCCACCCAGACCCGTCAATATAAAACCTGTGCCCGCCCAGACCCGTCAATATAAAACCTGTGCCCGCCCAGACCCGTCAATATAAAACCTGTGCCCGCACAGACCCGTCAATATAAAACCTGTGCCCACCCAGACCCGTCAATATAAAACCTGTGCCCGCACAGACCCGTCAATATAAAACCTGTGCCCGCACAGACCCGTCAATATAAAACCTGTGCCCACCCAGACCCATCAATATAAAACCCGTGCCCGCACAGACCCGTCAATATGCACAGACCCGTCAATATAAAACCTGTGCCCGCCCAGACCCGTCAATATAAAACCTGTGCCCGCCCAGACCCGTCACTATAAAACATTTACGTTTACATAAACGTTTATGTTGTGCAGTCTGTAGCATCAAACAATGCAGTATGCACGCTTGAAACATGTTGCTTATAGAGAAACAAAGCGTAAAACAACTGTTTGACAGGGGGTAAAAGTAGCCTACTCCTCTCGCTCTGTCTGGCTGACTGACCTCCGCCAACAGCACACACACTGCCCACGTCATGCACCAGAGATTACCGTAAGTGACTGTGAATTCAGCCTGAGCACAACACAAAAACATACAGTACATGGCTCTAGTCTACTGTACGTTTGTCAGGCATGCTGTGAGACTGGTGGATTTACGTGCGGATAGTTGATGGCCAAGACAAACTTGGTAACTGAAGTCTCGATAACTAGGAACGCTGAAGCACTTGATAGCTGAGTCTGCAAGGTTCGAATGTTGGGAACTGTTGCAGAGTGTTGTCGCGAGATGAATCTAGTCTATGAACAACTCCAGAGGACCTGCAGAACCGAACCTTTATAGATCCCGAATATGACATCACCTTGTGTTATGACATCACCAGTGAGTGAACTATGACATCACAGTAGGAATGATGACATCATCCTAACAACGTTGTTCCCAAGCACTGCCCGCCCGCGTTTAGTTCATTTTTACCCGTGAATTCATATACGTATTTATATAAGTATTATTTTTTATCCGACCCGTTGCAGGACTCTGCCACCACCCGGTCCCGTCCCCACCTCCAAACCAGGCAGCCACGCCCCACCGCTGCCCAACCCTGCCCACAGGTGAGACCAACACCCACCGCCCATCAGACAGGAGCCCCCACCTGCTGCCATATTAGATTTATTCATAAGGTCAAGTTTTTTAAATTGTATCACTACAATGAAATGGCTGATATGGGAACTAACATCATCACACATGGATACAAATACGCATGCCAATAGAGCAGGCTCTGAGGCCGCACAGCGTCTGAGCTGCATATGTGACGCGGAGCATGTGAGCTGTGTCTGTGAGCCTGCAGAGCGGGCGATTTCCATAACTGCAGCCATGGTGTATGAGATTTCTAGTTCAAATAGAATAGGGGGGAAATAACACACGAATACTACATTAAAAAAACTGCATGTTTTGTGTTTGGCAAAAACTGAGATTTTCATAAAGGGATCAGCTGTCGCCTCATGCCACCACAAGGGGATGTATGACAGGTACATTCTCATTTAATAAACATCTGAAAGTGTTAGTCTTCAGACTGTGGAAGAAAGTGAAGGGCTCCAATATACTGCCTTCTGGAAAAGTGCAGGGGACATGTCCCCTGTGTCTCTGTGTCCCCCCCTGTAAATGATGTCCTTACCTCTGATGGCTCTGTGCTGTTTGACTTGAAGCTGCGTATAGAGGCCTCTATTACAGCAGCGTACCTGAGAGAGAGAAGGAGTGTGAATGAGTCTGTCTGCTTTGCTTCAGCACAACCAGAACCAGCATACAACTGACAAGCGGTGTTTAAGATGCCTCATGTCCCACCACAATCACCATGACACAATGTTAAACATAGAGAGTATTAAACTATTTGAAAATTAAATATTTCTTAGCTAGCTGTTAGCCGCTACATTTGCTAACTTAAGTGCTCACCAGGCTCAAAACACAGCGATAGTCACTTTTAACCAGTTCGAGTCACGCTCTTTCCATAAAGTCCATCAGCTTTGATATCTGTTGGCTGGTTTGTTGACAATAAGCGATATGGCTTCTAACATGTTTTTCACTGAGATATGACAGGAAACAGTATGGCCGCTATATACAGTACTTCCATTTTATTGCAAAGAGTATACTGAAGACAAGATGAGGTGCCCTTCTGCTTCTTTAGAACAGCGCCTGCAGTCTTATTATGTTGCAGTGACATAAGTGGAACAAACTATAGGCTTTGGTTCTTATCAATGTAAGCTCTTTGGCACAAAAGGTGACATGCGTTGTTACGTGGCGAGCGCATGTACGTTTTCATCGAACATCAAACAGGTAGGAAAACTGACTGGAGTGTGGCTTTAAAGGGAGCGGGGCACTTGCTTTAGCTTGGAGGGTTAGCTCTGTTGACGCCACAGCTTGTCTGGCCAGCGCCCTCTTGTGGTTAAGGAGTGCTCCGTTGCCATGAGCACTCCGGTTCATTTGTGGACATGCAGACAACAAAAACAAAAGACGCCTCCAAGCAGATACACTGTAACAAACTAAATGACACACTGTTGCAAACGACTGCTGACATCTTCAGTGTGGACCCACATCAGAGGAGAGAGAGCGACCTCTGACCCGGAAGCTTCTATAAGGACTCCAGCATCACGCTAATGATCATAAGCTCTGCCCACTTTTTTCAGGATTGTTTCCCCATTTTCTCCCCAATTGTACTTGGCCAATTACCCCCCCTGCTGCCCCGGTCGTTGCTCCACCCTCTACCCTTATTGGGAGAGCGGTAGACTAGCACCATGCTTCCTCCGTCACATGTGCAATTGCCAGCCGCTTCTTTTCACCTGACAGGGGGGAAGCTTCACCGGGAGGACGTCGCATGTGGAAGGACCACGCTATCCCCACCAGCTCCCTTTCACCCCGACCAGGCACTAGTGCAGCCACAGTGACCAGGACACATAGGCTACCCCCAATCCAGTTTCCCACCGGCAGACACCAGCCAATCATGCCTGTATGGACGCCCGACCAAGCCGGAGGTAACACGGGGGTGTGAACCTGCGACCCTCGTGTTGGTAGGCAGGGAATCTACCGCTACACTACCTGGACGCCCAAGCTATGTCCACTTTTGATTGACAGCCACCAATACCATACATTGAGCGATGTGACCATGACAGTAGAAGTTTCTATCATGTATTGTTCTTTAGTTAGTCATGTATGCACGGTTTCTCTGCAGGGCTTAAAATTCACTTTGCAAACTGGGGGGGAATTCCCCCCTTATGTTCTTCAGATAGGGGGGACTTATAGACTGTTTTTCAGTTTTTCAGCTGATACTAAGCGATAATTTCACATTTTTGTATTTAAAAAAGGAAGTTCTTAACCTATAGTTTATGCACACCTGAGTCTAAATTACTATGGCTTTTGTCAATGTGTTTATCTGCAGACTAGGAGCCATAGGCTTTTGGTTCTATATCAAAGCCAATATTTTTTCTATTGAGTGATACACTTAAATAAAACACTCATCATATTATATCAGAAGTTCTTTGTTTTGTGTTCACAATAGTGATGTCAGTTAGATTTGGTTAGGTCAGAGCTCTGGAATATTAGTTAACCTCTTCTAAAGACACATGCGCGATATTTGGTCGCAACAAATATGCTGCTTGACGAGCGGGGCAGGCTACACCGCTGCCTGAGGTAACGTTGAGCTAACAGTCCATCCTCTAAATGTGTCCGACACGGCAACCACTTGTCCGTATTCAGCAAACGTTCGTTCTGCTCTGTCGGCTTAACATTAATGCGGGACTTCTCCTGTACTCTGACAGTCAGAGTAGAGATTACTTTTTTTTTATGTTGGTACTTTTTTCCTCATCTTGTTTCATTTTTTGTTAGCACACATTTTTAAAGCAGTAGAAAACCTGCCTGCAGACAAGATCTTTTTCTATTGTATTTACAACATCATAATGTACCAGCTGATTGAAAGTTGACTTTACATTTCATGTAAATGAGAGTGTTTCCATGAACAGGCAGATGGACCTGACCTACAAAAACCGTGGGTGGAGTACCCTCTGGATGAAGTTCCACCTGTCTGCTGCTCAGAAGACATCTGCCAGAACTGCCTCTGCTCACTCACTATACCAGACTCCATTCATTAAACTGTTGATTTTTGATGCTGTCTCCAGTTCTGCTTTTTTGGGTTCAGAAAACTCTTAATTGTGACACTAAGGTCTGAATAGCTCTGCAATGAGTCAATCAGTCTGCCCAGATAAATGCTGAATCCACTCATGATTGATTGATTTATCTACCAATCCGTCCATTCAATGGTCCATTTAGGTATTTCTAAAATGTTGGCCATTTGAAGCCAGATTTAGAGGAGTATCTCATTTTAAATTAACAATGGGATTTTGATCCTTTTCTCATTAGGGTAAATACTGTATATTGATTTAGAGATAAACATTCAGCGGCGGCCAAAGGTCCGCGGCTAAAAGTTTTCGGTGGTGACTTAAGGTCTGAATAGATCTGCAATGATTCAATCAGTCTGCCCAGATAAAGTGTGCAGAATCCACGCATGATTGATTTATCAATCGGTCTATTTAGCTATTTCTAAAATGTTGGCTATTTGAAGCCAGAATTAGAGGAGTATCTAACTTTAAATTATCATTGGGATTAGACTGTTGTGATGTCATTATTCGCTTTTAACCATTAATATTTTGCTCCTTTTCTCATTAGGGTAAATACTTTTATTTATTTAGAGATAAAAATTTGGCGGCGACCAAAGGTCCCCAGGTAAAAGATTTTGGTGGTGACTTAAGGTCTGAATAGATCTGCAATGAGTCAATCAGTCCGCCCAGATAAAGTGTGCTGAATCCACTCATGATTGAGTCAATGGCCCAATCCCAATTATTTTCTTAACCCTCAATCTTAACCCTCAAGCTCAACCCTCAATCTTAGTAGCCCTCAAAACTAAGTGTTAAGGGCTATCTTGCGACTTTAAAATGGGACAGCCCTTAAAGGCAGATACGTCTTCAGACTGTGGGGGGCAGCAATATGCCAAAGCTCCGGATCCAGTCTGTCAATTCAAAAGAAGAGGAAAAAAGCACCCCTACAAATATTTCCTTGATAATATAGATGTAGAAATTACGATAACCATTGTATTATCTTAGTTTAAATGTCATTTTATGGATTTCCGTTTTGGAGCCTAACACATTTGTTGTTGCTAACTATCGATAGTCAGTAGCCGTGCTGGTCAAGCCTTATTATTATTATTATATTATAACATTGTTAACGTTGTTACGAAATGCCATAATTCTCGGTGGTAATGTCGTTGTTGAGTTGTTTTTATCAAGATACAGCCTACGTGTAATGCAACGCACCACAAAACAAGTGTGGGCTAGAATGACCGTGCTTTCCGACGTGAGGGCTGGCTTGACTGCAGTGTTTAACTGCAGTCAAGCCAGCCCTCACGTCGGAAAGCACGGTCATTCTAGCCCCCACTCGTTAGCAACAACATTTGTTGTTAGGATTCCAAAACGGAAATCCATAAAATGACATTAAACTAAGCTAATACAATGGTTATCGTAATTTTTACATCTCTATTAACAAGGAAATACTTAACTTTGTAGGGCTACTTTTTTCCTCCTTTCGCCGCCATCTTCCATCTGAATGGATCTAGCTGATGACACGCAAGGGATTCTGGGATCGCACTCACCACCAAGTGTGGTCGTGGAAAATCTCAAAACTGAGGGCCGTAGAGCCCTCAAACTCGACCCTTAACTTAACAAAGTGAGAATCGGGACAGCACTAGCACTTCGCGGGAGTGCGCATTTTTGAGACTGAGGGTTAAGATTGAGGGTTAAGATAGGAATTGGGATTGGACCATGACTCAATCAATCGGTCCATTTAGCTATTTCTAAAATGTTGGCCATTTGAAGCCAGATTTAGAGGGATATCTCATTTTAAATTAACATTAGGATTCGACCGTTGTGATGTCATTTTTCAGTTTTAACCATCAATATTTTTCTCATTTTCTCATTAGGGTAAATAGCCTACTGGATATTCATTTAGAGATTTTGGTCATTGTGCTTTTATTGTTATTAGCGTAGTCACTCAATTCTACACTAGCTTCTACACTGCTTCACCCAAAATGTTTTTCACATAAAAAGACTTTATCCAGAATTATTTAAAAAAACCTGCATCTTGACCTGAGACATCAAATGGAATTCAGTGTTTTACTAACTACAGTATAACGTGATAGTGGTGCTAGTGGTAAAAACTAACAGCTCACTGCCATAACAGCTCTGGCTAACATTACAATGCTAACTTTAGCTGCATGGTAGGTACAAGTAGCCAACTAACTTGCTATGCAAACTATGTAATAACTGACAGCATTTCATTTTCCTGTGTTTGAAAAGGGAATTGATGCTCTACTACTGACCGCCATGCATTTTGCTCCCCCCCCCATTCTTTCCCCCCAAAAAATCTGAGGAGGAAACTGCCCCCTAAATTTCAATGGGCATGAGACTTCTGCTGGGGTGGGTCTAGTTGAGCGCACTCATATCGGACAAGTGTTAAACACGCAGGTCGACCGAGTAGTGTCAGGAATTCACTGCAAGTTTAAAAATGTCTTTAGACACACTCTTACAGGTCTAGCTGCTCACCCATACTACTCAGAATGGGATCAATGGGCACACTCTTAGATGTTTAGTTGTCCACCCATACTACTCAGAGTGTGATCAATAGAAACAAAGTTTTTACAACCTGAGGAAGAGTCCCAGCTGCAGCACATGCAGGATCGTGCACTTCTCCACTTTGGTCCTATCCTCATTGCCATGATCGTGGTACATCAGCCAGCTCCAGATGTTAACCAGAACCGAGGAGCCCAGCAGAAAGGCCAGCAGTAGACCCAGGCTGATGTAAGCCTCCTCCTGGTAGAAAGTCACAACTGCCCATACATCCAGCGCTATGTCTAAAAGAAATAACAGCAGACCCCCCAAAAGAAACAGCGTACTCCAGGGACATTTGACAGCCATTTCTGTCTAATCTACCGGTACCTGGCAGTGCTATGCTGTAGTGTAGTGTCCAGCTGTTTACGCCTCTTCCTATCTCTCTCAAACTGTGTGAAAGAGTGAAAACTGAAAGTGATCAAACAGTTGTAGTGTGTTTAAACATGACTCCTCTTTTCGAACTAACCCAGGCTACAATGTGGCCAGCCAGGCTCAGGTTTTGCTTAAATACCCCTGCATCAGTCTGCCTGCCAGACACACCCCCTGCCCATGCTCCAGATTACCATAAAATACTGACAATTCAGTCTGAGTGCAACAGAAAAACATACATGGAGCCAGTCTTCTTCTTTGTGATAAGATTGCCTGATTAAATCAGAAAATCAGGACAATCAGATTGTCTGATTCAATCAGACAATCAGACTGGTTGCAGTGTCTTCCTCTAAATGTCCGGTAGGCTATTATTAAATTATTCATTATTATTTTATGCCTGACAGGACAGGTGTTCATATGCACAATCCTCTGGGCAGGGGCGTTATGCAAGCCAAAATTAAGGGGGCGACATTCTGCGGCGACCAAAGGTCACCTGCTAAAAGTTTACAGTGGTGACCTAAGGTCTGAATAGATCTGCAATGATTCAATCAATCTGCGCAGATAAAGTGTGCTGAATCCACTCATGATTGATTGATTTATCCATCAATCGACTAAAACACACTTTTAATTAGCCTATACTGTTGTGTTTTTAGAGGTACCCTGCCAATAGAGGTAAGAAATTGCGGTTCTTTTAAAGGTTTTAAATTCACAGTGAAAAAGTTTTTAAGAGAGGGCCAGGCATGTGGCCATTGAGGGCAGAATGGGTGGCCTTATGGCCTGTTGTATTTATGACATTGACTTTTAAATTGACTTTTGTACATGTGTATGTATTGAATTCTATGACTTTTACCTTTTATTATGCTGTATTTTATTATTGTGTATAGATTTAGGACCTTCTGATTTTAATGTGAACTATGTGCGCACAAGCCTTCGTGCGTCCAGGGACGACGGATGCGAATTAGCTTTTAGCTACAATCTGACACTGCACATTTGCTGTGAACTGTCCCTGATTTAAATAAACAATAAAATGAAAATGAAAATGAAAATATTAGAATTAAATCTGCCGAACTATGAGCCCGAAACGGCCCTCTTTACACCGGAGGAGATCCTACCAGTGATCAGTAGCCTACAGAACAACAAGGCAAGTGGCTCTGACGCTGTTGTTTATGAAACCTTAAAGGGCACAAACCAGTGGACATGTGCAGCATTGACTCTGACGCTGTTGTTTATGAAACCTTAAAGGGCACAAACCAGTGGACATGTGCAGCGTTGACTCTGACGCTGTTGTTTATGAAACCTTAAAGGACACAAACCAGTGGACATGTGCAGCATTGACGCATATCTTTAATGTGTGCCTGATTAACGGAAAGTCCCTCCATCCTGGAAAGGGGCATTAATCCACAGAATCCCAAAAGAAGGACAATATAGCAGACGATCCGAGTACGTGGAGATTAATTTCTCTTCTGCCAAATTGTTCATGAAATGTATACTCAAGCGCATTCTTCCGTGCTTGATGGAGACAGGTATACTATCTGGAAAGCAAAAAAAATCGCCAGGGTATGAACGAGCAGGGTGTTCGAGTGTTCTGCCTAAAAACAGGTATTGATGATTTTAAACATGAGTCAACTAAATTCTACACAGTGTTTCTGGACTTCCGTGATGCATTTGGCACACTACCCCATAGCAGAAGTGATAGGTGTATCTGGATATAACTGTAAAAGCATTGCCTTCATCTTTGGCAGCCTAGGAAACGTGCACAAGATGTGTGTGTGTGGACTGCAAATAGCTGGTCTGACCAAAATAAGTGCAAAACACCTGATTCAATTCTGTTCTGTGTCCGGGTCATAGTCTTCCGTCCGACCTCTCAATAGAGTTAGACTACCCAAAGATCCGCCCTATTATTTTAATCTCATAAATCCGACCTCCCAAAAATCAGACCGCAGTAAATTAAACAGTTGCGTGGGACTCCAGAGAGAGAGAGAGAGATTGACGCGTTAATTGACGCGGCTCATTTGATGCGCTGCACTGCAGGCATCAGATAGGCTACCAAATACCAACAGCACAGAACCATGAGTATTTGGGGGAAAATGTCACTAATTTATATCACAATGAATGACCAATGAATAAAAAGTTGTTATATCGTAGTTTTGAGCCCCTGCCAGTCAGAGGCTGTTAATATCCTACCTGTCTATCGAGCAGTGTGGGAAAAAAAGGCATTGCTGCTGCGGGAAGCAATCCAGTCTATCCAAACTTTTGCCGATCTCATCAAGACATGATGCAGCTGAGCAGGGGAATATATTTTGGTAGCCCATGTGTTTGTGTTCTCACTTGTACAGACGGGAGCGTACCTATGTTCCCCGGGTCCTATATTCCCCGGGTCCTATGTTCCTAGTTTTTGTGGGACCGGGGAACATAGAAGCCTTCCTAACCTCCCCCAGACCCTAACCCAAAACCTAACCTCTCCCACCCCTCACGCCTAAACCTAAGGTCGGCATTGCGGGGTGGTCGGCATAGCGGATAGACACCTTAAATGTTACGGAGAGTGTTAAAACGGGGAACATAGGACCCGGGGAACATAGGACCCGGGGAACATAGGGATGACCCCGTACAGACAATAGAGTCGCGTTGTTTACACGCATGCTAACTGCCGTGAGATTCATTTGTTTGGCGAGACGGGCATGAAAATGAGGTAAAGAGAGAGAGAGAGGTGAGGTGGGGGCGGAGCGCTTTGGTCACTGCTGGAACCCCAAATTGGAGTGAATCGGCCGAGCCAGAGCGCACAGAGAAATGCACAGACTGCTTCTGTTGGAAGTG
>NC_139640.1:15487595-15505886 GCF_964638095.1 Poromitra crassiceps | reverse complement strand
AGCATGCGTGTAAACAACGCGACTCTATTGTCTGTACGGGGTCATCCCTATGTTCCCCGGGTCCTATGTTCCCGGTCCTATGTTCCCCGTTTTTAACACTCTCCGTAACATTTGGGGTGTCTATCCGCTATGCCGACCACCCGCAATGCCGACCTTAGGTTTAGGCGTGAGGGGTGGGAGAGGTTAGGTTTTGGGTTAGGGTCTGGGGAGGTTAGGAAGGCTTCTATGTTCCCCGGTCCCACAAAAACTAGGAACATAGGACCCGGGGAATATAGGACCCGGGGAACATAGGTACGCTCCCGTCTGTACAAGTGAGAACACAAACACATGGGCTACCAAAATATATTCCCCTGCTCAGCTGCATCATGTCTTGATGAGATCGGCAAAAGTTTGGATAGACTGGATTGCTTCCCGCAGCAGCAATGCCTTTTTTTCCCACACTGCTCGATAGACAGGTAGGATATTAACAGCCTCTGACTGGCAGGGGCTCAAAACTACGATATAACAACTTTTTATTCATTGGTCATTCATTGTGATATAAATTAGTGACATTTTCCCCCAAATACTCATGGTTCTGTGCTGTTGGTATTTGGTAGCCTATCTGATGCCTGCAGTGCAGCGCATCAAATGAGCCGCGTCAATTAACGCGTCAATCTCTCTCTCTCTCTCTGGAGTCCCACGCAACTGTTTAATTTACTGCGGTCTGATTTTTGGGAGGTCGGATTTATGAGATTAAAATAATAGGGCGGATCTTTGGGTAGTCTAACTCTATTGAGAGGTCGGACGGAAGACTATGACCCGGACACAGAACAGAATTGAATCAGGTGTTTTGCACTTATTTTGGTCAGACCAGCTATTTGCAGTCCACACACACACATCTTGTGCACGTTTCCTAGGCTGCCAAAGATGAAGGCAATGCTTTTACAGTTATATCCAGATACACCTATCGCTTCTGCTATGGGGTAGTGTGCCAAATGCATCACGGAAGTCCAGAAACACTGTGTAGAATTTAGTTGACTCATGTTTAAAATCATCAATACCTGTTTTTAGGCAGAACACTCGAACACCCTGCTCGTTCATACCCTGGCGATTTTTTTTGCTTTCCAGATAGTATACCTGTCTCCATCAAGCACGGAAGAATGCGCTTGAGTATACATTTCATGAACAATTTGGCAGAAGAGAAATTAATCTCCACGTACTCGGATCGTCTGCTATATTGTCCTTCTTTTGGGATTCTGTGGATTAATGCACCTTTCCAGGATGGAGGGACTTTTCCGTTAATCAGGTACACATTAAAGATATGCGTCAATGCTGCACATGTCCACTGGTTTGTGCCCTTTAAGGTTTCATAAACAACAGCGTCAGAGCCACTTGCCTTGTTGTTCTGTAGGCTACTGATCACTGGTAGGATCTCCTCCGGTGTAAAGAGGGCCGTTTCGGGCTCATAGTTCGGCAGATTTAATTCTAATATTTTCATTTTCATTTTCATTTTATTGTTTATTTAAATCAGGGACAGTTCACAGCAAATGTGCAGTGTCAGATTGTAGCTAAAAGCTAATTCGCATCCGTCGTCCCTGGACGCACGAAGGCTTGTGCGCACATAGTTCACATTAAAATCAGAAGGTCCTAAATCTATACACAATAATAAAATACAGCATAATAAAAGGTAAAAGTCATAGAATTCAATACATACACATGTACAAAAGTCAATTTAAAAGTCAATGTCATAAATACAACAGGCCATAAGGCCACCCATTCTGCCCTCAATGGCCACACGCCTGGCCCTCTCTTAAAAACTTTTTCACTGTGAATTTAAAACCTTTAAAAGAACCGCAATTTCTTACCTCTATTGGCAGGGTACCTCTAAAAACACAACAGTATAGGCTAATTAAAAGTGTGTTTTAGTCGATTGATGGATAAATCAATCAATCATGAGTGGATTCAGCACACTTTATCTGCGCAGATTGATTGAATCATTGCAGATCTATTCAGACCTTAGGTCACCACTGTAAACTTTTAGCAGGTGACCTTTGGTCGCCGCAGAATGTCGCCCCCTTAATTTTGGCTTGCATAACGCCCCTGCCCAGAGGATTGTGCATATGAACACCTGTCCTGTCAGGCATAAAATAATAATGAATAATTTAATAATAGCCTACCGACATTTAGAGGAAGACACTGCAACCAGTCTGATTGTCTGATTGAATCAGACAATCTGATTGTCCTGATTTTCTGATTTAATCAGGCAATCTTATCACAAAGAAGAAGACTGGCTCCATGTATGTTTTTCTGTTGCACTCAGACTGAATTGTCAGTATTTTATGGTAATCTGGAGCATGGGCAGGGGGTGTGTCTGGCAGGCAGACTGATGCAGGGGTATTTAAGCAAAACCTGAGCCTGGCTGGCCACATTGTAGCCTGGGTTAGTTCGAAAAGAGGAGTCATGTTTAAACACACTACAACTGTTTGATCACTTTCAGTTTTCACTCTTTCACACAGTTTGAGAGAGATAGGAAGAGGCGTAAACAGCTGGACACTACACTACAGCATAGCACTGCCAGGTACCGGTAGATTAGACAGAAATGGCTGTCAAATGTCCCTGGAGTACGCTGTTTCTTTTGGGGGGTCTGCTGTTATTTCTTTTAGACATAGCGCTGGATGTATGGGCAGTTGTGACTTTCTACCAGGAGGAGGCTTACATCAGCCTGGGTCTACTGCTGGCCTTGCTGCTGGGCTCCTCGGTTCTGGTTAACATCTGGAGCTGGCTGATGTACCACTATCATGGCTATGACGGAAGGACCAAAGTGGAGAAGTGCCTGAACCCAATCTCATCCACGATCCTGCATGTGCTGCAGCTGGGACTCTTCCTCAGGTTGTAAAAACTTTGTTTCTATTGATCACACTCTGAGTAGTATGGGTGGACAACTAAACATCTAAGAGTGTGCCCATTGATCCCATTCTGAGTAGTATGGGTGAGCAGCTAGACCTGTAAGAGTGTGTCTAAAGACATTTTTAAACTTGCAGTGAATTCCTGACACTACTCGGTCGGCCTGCGTGTTTAACACTTGTCCGATATGAGTGCGCTCAACTAGACCCACCCCAGCAGAAGTCTCATGCCCATTGAAATTTAGGGGGCAGTTTCCTCCTCAGATTTTTTGGGGGGAAAGAATGGGGGGGGGAGCAAAATGCATGGCGGTCAGTAGTAGAGCATCAATTCCCTTTTCAAACACAGGAAAATGAAATGCTGTCAGTTATTACATAGTTTGCATAGCAAGTTAGTTGGCTACTTGTACCTACCATGCAGCTAAAGTTAGCATTGTAATGTTAGCCAGAGCTGTTATGGCAGTGAGCTGTTAGTTTTTACCACTAGCACCACTATCACGTTATACTGTAGTTAGTAAAACACTGAATTCCATTTGATGTCTCAGGTCAAGATGCAGTTTTTTTTAAATAATTCTGGATAAAGTCTTTTTATGTGAAAAACATTTTGGGTGAAGCAGTGTAGAAGCTAGTGTAGAATTGAGTGACTACGCTAATAACAATAAAAGCACAATGACCAAAATCTCTAAATTAATATCCAGTAGGCTATTTACCCTAATGAGAAAATGAGAAAAATATTGATGGTTAAAACTGAAAAATGACATCACAACGGTCGAATCCTAATGTTAATTTAAAATGAGATATCCCTCTAAATCTGGCTTCAAATGGCCAACATTTTAGAAATAGCTAAATGGACCGATTGATTGAGTCATGGCCCAATCCCAATTCCTATCTTAACCCTCAATCTTAACCCTCAGTCTCAAAAATGCGCACTCCCGCGAAGTGCTAGTGCTGTCCCGATTCTCACTTTGTTAAGTTAAGGGTCGAGTTTGAGGGCTCTACGGCCCTCAGTTTTGAGATTTTCCACGACCACACTTGGCGGTGAGTGCGATCCCAGAATCCCTTGCGTGTCATCAGCTAGATCCATTCAGATGGAAGATGGCGGCAAAAGGAGGAAAAAAGTAGCCCTACAAAGTTAAGTATTTCCTTGTTAATAGAGATGTAAAAATTACGATAACCATTGTATTAGCTTAGTTTAATGTCATTTTATGGATTTCCGTTTTGGAATCCTAACAACAAATGTTGTTGCTAACGAGTGGGGGCTAGAATGACCGTGCTTTCCGACGTGAGGGCTGGCTTGACTGCAGTTAAACACTGCAGTCAAGCCAGCCCTCACGTCGGAAAGCACGGTCATTCTAGCCCACACTTGTTTTGTGGTGCGTTGCATTACACGTAGGCTGTATCTTGATAAAAACAACTCAACAACGACATTACCACCGAGAATTATGGCATTTCGTAACAACGTTAACAATGTTATAATATAATAATAATAATAATAAGGCTTGACCAGCACGGCTACTGACTATCGATAGTTAGCAACAACAAATGTGTTAGGCTCCAAAACGGAAATCCATAAAATGACATTTAAACTAAGATAATATGGTTATCGTAATTTCTACATCTATATTATCAAGGAAATATTTGTAGGGGTGCTTTTTTCCTCTTCTTTTGAATTGACAGACTGGATCCGGAGCTTTGGCATATTGCTGCCCCCCACAGTCTGAAGACGTATCTGCCTTTAAGGGCTGTCCCATTTTAAAGTCGCAAGATAGCCCTTAACACTTAGTTTTGAGGGCTACTAAGATTGAGGGTTGAGCTTGAGGGTTAAGATTGAGGGTTAAGAAAATAATTGGGATTGGGCCATTGACTCAATCATGAGTGGATTCAGCACACTTTATCTGGGCGGACTGATTGACTCATTGCAGATCTATTCAGACCTTAAGTCACCACCAAAATCTTTTACCTGGGGACCTTTGGTCGCCGCCAAATTTTTATCTCTAAATAAATAAAAGTATTTACCCTAATGAGAAAAGGAGCAAAATATTAATGGTTAAAAGCGAATAATGACATCACAACAGTCTAATCCCAATGATAATTTAAAGTTAGATACTCCTCTAATTCTGGCTTCAAATAGCCAACATTTTAGAAATAGCTAAATAGACCGATTGATAAATCAATCATGCGTGGATTCTGCACACTTTATCTGGGCAGACTGATTGAATCATTGCAGATCTATTCAGACCTTAAGTCACCACCGAAAACTTTTAGCCGCGGACCTTTGGCCGCCGCTGAATGTTTATCTCTAAATCAATATACAGTATTTACCCTAATGAGAAAAGGATCAAAATCCCATTGTTAATTTAAAATGAGATACTCCTCTAAATCTGGCTTCAAATGGCCAACATTTTAGAAATACCTAAATGGACCATTGAATGGACGGATTGGTAGATAAATCAATCAATCATGAGTGGATTCAGCATTTATCTGGGCAGACTGATTGACTCATTGCAGAGCTATTCAGACCTTAGTGTCACAATTAAGAGTTTTCTGAACCCAAAAAAGCAGAACTGGAGACAGCATCAAAAATCAACAGTTTAATGAATGGAGTCTGGTATAGTGAGTGAGCAGAGGCAGTTCTGGCAGATGTCTTCTGAGCAGCAGACAGGTGGAACTTCATCCAGAGGGTACTCCACCCACGGTTTTTGTAGGTCAGGTCCATCTGCCTGTTCATGGAAACACTCTCATTTACATGAAATGTAAAGTCAACTTTCAATCAGCTGGTACATTATGATGTTGTAAATACAATAGAAAAAGATCTTGTCTGCAGGCAGGTTTTCTACTGCTTTAAAAATGTGTGCTAACAAAAAATGAAACAAGATGAGGAAAAAAGTACCAACATTAAAAAAAAGTAATCTCTACTCTGACTGTCAGAGTACAGGAGAAGTCCCGCATTAATAAGCCGACAGAGCAGAATGAACGTTTGCTGAATACGGACAAGTGGTTGCCGTGTCGGACACATTTAGAGGATGGACTGTTAGCTCAACGTTACCTCAGGCAGCGGTGTAGCCTGCCCCGCTCGTCAAGCAGCATATTTGTTGCGACCAAATATCGCGCATGTGTCTTTAGAAGAGGTTAACTAATATTCCAGAGCTCTGACCTAACCAAATCTAACTGACATCACTATTGTGAACACAAAACAAAGAACTTCTGATATAATATGATGAGTGTTTTATTTAAGTGTATCACTCAATAGAAAAAATATTGGCTTTGATATAGAACCAAAAGCTTATGGCTCCTAGTCTGCAGATAAACACATTGACAAAAGCCATAGTAATTTAGACTCAGGTGTGCATAAACTATAGGTTAAGAACTTCCTTTTTTAAATACAAAAATGTGAAATTATCGCTTAGTATCAGCTGAAAAACTGAAAAACAGTCTATAAGTCCCCCCTATCTGAAGAACATAAGGGGGGAATTCCCCCCCAGTTTGCAAAGTGAATTTTAAGCCCTGCAGAGAAACCGTGCATACATGACTAACTAAAGAACAATACATGATAGAAACTTCTACTGTCATGGTCACATCGCTCAATGTATGGTATTGGTGGCTGTCAATCAAAAGTGGACATAGCTTGGGCGTCCAGGTAGTGTAGCGGTAGATTCCCTGCCTACCAACACGAGGGTCGCAGGTTCACACCCCCGTGTTACCTCCGGCTTGGTCGGGCGTCCATACAGGCATGATTGGCTGGTGTCTGCCGGTGGGAAGCTGGATTGGGGGTAGCCTATGTGTCCTGGTCACTGTGGCTGCACTAGTGCCTGGTCGGGGTGAAAGGGAACTGGTGGGGATAGCGTGGTCCTTCCACATGCGACGTCCTCCCGGTGAAGCTTCCCCCCTGTCAGGTGAAAAGAAGCGGCTGGCAATTGCACATGTGACGGAGGAAGCATGGTGCTAGTCTACCGCTCTCCCAATAAGGGTAGAGGGTGGAGCAACGACCGGGGCAGCAGGGGGGGTAATTGGCCAAGTACAATTGGGGAGAAAATGGGGAAACAATCCTGAAAAAAGTGGGCAGAGCTTATGATCATTAGCGTGATGCTGGAGTCCTTATAGAAGCTTCCGGGTCAGAGGTCGCTCTCTCTCCTCTGATGTGGGTCCACACTGAAGATGTCAGCAGTCGTTTGCAACAGTGTGTCATTTAGTTTGTTACAGTGTATCTGCTTGGAGGCGTCTTTTGTTTTTGTTGTCTGCATGTCCACAAATGAACCGGAGTGCTCATGGCAACGGAGCACTCCTTAACCACAAGAGGGCGCTGGCCAGACAAGCTGTGGCGTCAACAGAGCTAACCCTCCAAGCTAAAGCAAGTGCCCCGCTCCCTTTAAAGCCACACCAAAGAGCATGGAAGGAAAGAGACGAAACTCCGGCCATTTTTGGAAACAGAATGCGCCTCGCAGTGGTCAGCTGCGGTAGCGCGGGCCCCTATAATCAGCCTCTCTAAACAGTAACTCAACGGGAGAACACTCTAAATTTCGTGGATTCACATCTTTTCTGGGTGTACTGTAAATCTTGATTGAAGTGGTGTAGTGCAGGGATGTAAAACAACAACCATATTGTGGAAACTAAGCAAAATTTTTCTTTTTTTTCTTTTAGTTTTTTCAAGATAAATAGTAAATGCAAAGGACCCGAGGTTAAAACCACGGCAACACACTTCTGACGGAGTGGACGACAGCCGCATTAGCTATTTATCTTGAAAAAACTAAACAAAGAAAACGAAACATTTTGCTTAGTTTCCACAATATGGTTGTTGTTTTACATCCCTGCACTACACCACTTCAATCAAGATTTGCAGTACGCCCAGAAAAGATGTGAATCCACGAAATTTAGAGTGTTCTCCCGTTGAGTTACTGTTTAGAGAGGCTGATTATAGGGGCCCGCGCTACCGCAGCTGACCACTGCGAGCCTGTGCGAGGTTCTTTTGGCGCTGTCACGCTTCCAAAAATAAAAAATGGCGGAGGCTGCTGGGCGCTGATGTTGCAATGGGGCAATATGGAGCTTTCAGTTCTTTCCATAAAAGTTCTTTGGCCACACTCCAGTCAGTTTTCCTACCTGTTTGATGTTCGATGAAAACGTACATGCGCTCGCCACGTAACAACGCATGTCACCTTTTGTGCCAAAGAGCTTAGATTGATAAGAACCAAAGCCTATAGTTTGTTCCACTTATGTCACTGCAACATAATAAGACTGCAGGCGCTGTTCTAAAGAAGCAGAAGGGCACCTCATCTTGTCTTCAGTATACTCTTTGCAATAAAACGGAAGTACTGTATATAGCGGCCATACTGTTTCCTGTCATATCTCAGTGAAAAACATGTTAGAAGCCATATCGCTTATTGTCAACAAACCAGCCAACAGATATCAAAGCTGATGGACTTTATGGAAAGAGCGTGACTCGAACTGGTTAAAAGTGACTATCGCTGTGTTTTGAGCCTGGTGAGCACTTAAGTTAGCAAATGTAGCGGCTAACAGCTAGCTAAGAAATATTTAATTTTCAAATAGTTTAATACTCTCTATGTTTAACATTGTGTCATGGTGATTGTGGTGGGACATGAGGCATCTTAAACACCGCTTGTCAGTTGTATGCTGGTTCTGGTTGTGCTGAAGCAAAGCAGACAGACTCATTCACACTCCTTCTCTCTCTCAGGTACGCTGCTCTAATAGAGGCGTCTATAGACAGCTTCAAGTCAAACAGCACAGAGCCATCAGAGGTAAGGACATCATTTACAGGGGGGGACACAGAGACACAGGGGACATGTCCCCTGCACTTTTCCAGAAGGCAGTATATTGGAGCCCTTCACTTTCTTCCACAGTCTGAAGACTAACACTTTCAGATGTTTATTAAATGAGAATGTACCTGTCATACATCCCCTTGTGGTGGCATGAGGCGACAGCTGATCCCTTTATGAAAATCTCAGTTTTTGCCAAACACAAAACATGCAGTTTTTTTAATGTAGTATTCGTGTGTTATTTTCCCCCTATTCTATTTGAACTAGAAATCTCATGCACCATGGGTGCAGTTATGGAAATCGCCCGCTCTGCAGGCTCACAGACACAGCTCACATGCTCCGTGTCATATATGCAGCTCAGACGCTGTGTGGCCTCAGAGCCTGCTCTATTGGCATGCGTATTTGTATCCATGTGTGATGATGTTAGTTCCCATATCAGCCATTTCATTGTAGTGATACAATTTAAAAAACTTGACCTTATGAATAAATCTAATATGGCAGCAGCTGGGGGCTCCTGTCTGATGGGCGGTGGGTGTTGGTCTCACCTGTGGGCAGGGTTGGGCAGCGGTGGGGCGTGGCTGCCTGGTTTGGAGGTGGGGACGGGACCGGGTGGTGGCAGAGTCCTGCAACGGGTCGGATAAAAAATAATACTAAAACTAAAAATAATAAATACGTATATGAATTCACGGGTAAAAATGAACTAAACGCGGGCGGGCAGTGCTTGGGAACAACGTTGTTAGGATGATGTCATCATTCCTACTGTGATGTCATAGTTCACTCACTGGTGATGTCATAACACAAGGTGATGTCATATTCGGGATCTATAAAGGTTCGGTTCTGCAGGTCCTCTGGAGTTGTTCATAGACTAGATTCATCTCGCGACAACACTCTGCAACAGTTCCCAACATTCGAACCTTGCAGACTCAGCTATCAAGTGCTTCAGCGTTCCTAGTTATCGAGACTTCAGTTACCAAGTTTGTCTTGGCCATCAACTATCCGCACGTAAATCCACCAGTCTCACAGCATGCCTGACAAACGTACAGTAGACTAGAGCCATGTACTGTATGTTTTTGTGTTGTGCTCAGGCTGAATTCACAGTCACTTACGGTAATCTCTGGTGCATGACGTGGGCAGTGTGTGTGCTGTTGGTGGAGGTCAGTCAGCCAGACAGAGCGAGAGGAGTAGGCTACTTTTACCCCCTGTCAAACAGTTGTTTTACGCTTTGTTTCTCTATAAGCAACATGTTTCAAGCGTGCATACTGCATTGTTTGATGCTACAGACTGCACAACATAAACATTTATGTAAACGTAAATGTTTTATAGTGACGGGTCTGGGCGGGCACAGGTTTTATATTGACGGGTCTGGGCGGGCACGGGTTTTATATTGATGGGTCTGGGTGGGCACAGGTTTTATATTGACGGGTCTGTGCGGGCACAGGTTTTATATTGACGGGTCTGGGTGGGCACAGGTTTTATATTGATGGGTCTGGGTGGGCACAGGTTTTATATTGACGGGTCTGTGCGGGCACGGGTTTTATATTGATGGGTCTGGGTGGGCACAGGTTTTATATTGACGGGTCTGTGCGGGCACGGGTTTTATATTGATGGGTCTGTGCGGGCACAGGTTTTATATTGACGGGTCTGTGCGGGCACGGGTTTTATATTGATGGGTCTGGGTGGGCACAGGTTTTATATTGATGGGTCTGGGTGGGCACAGGTTTTATATTGACGGGTCTGGGTGGGCACAGGTTTTATATTGACGGGTCTGTGCGGGCACAGGTTTTATATTGACGGGTCTGTGCGGGCACAGGTTTTATATTGACGGGTCTGGGTGGGCACAGGTTTTATATTGACGGGTCTGTGCGGGCACAGGTTTTATATTGACGGGTCTGGGCGGGCACAGGTTTTATATTGACGGGTCTGGGCGGGCACAGGTTTTATATTGACGGGTCTGGGTGGGCACAGGTTTTATATTGACGGGTCTGGGCGGGCACAGGTTTTATATTGACGGGTCTGTGCGGGCACAGGTTTTATATTGACGGGTCTGGGCGGGCACAGGTTTTATATTGATGGGTCTGGGTGGGCACAGGTTTTATATTGACGGGTCTGTGCGGGCACAGGTTTTATATTGACGGGTCTGGGCGGGCACAGGTTTTATATTGACGGGTCTGGGCGGGCACAGGTTTTATATTGATGGGTCTGGGTGGGCACAGGTTTTATATTGACGGGTCTGGGCGGGCACAGGTTTTATATTGACGGGTCTGGGTGGGCACAGGTTTTATATTAACGGGTCTGTGCGGGCACAGGTTTTATATTGACGGGTCTGGGCGGGCACAGGTTTTATATTGATGGGTCTGGGCGGGCACAGGTTTTATATTAACGGGTCTGGGTGGGCACAGGTTTTATATTAACATGTCTGGGTGGGCACAGGTTTTATATTGACGGGTCTGTGCGGGCACAGGTTTTATATTGACGGGTCTGGGTGGGCACAGGTTTTATATTGATCGGCACTAGACACGCCCCTGCACTGCCAACTCATAACAACCCCACAAGAATAAATGAATCTACGTTCTCTGAAGTGCATTTCTATTTGCTGTAAGAATGGCTACCTGTCACATGATTTTCTTAATGTAATAATAACAATAACAACAACAATAATAATACAGTAATAGCAGTAATAACAATAATTATAACAAATACACAAAAGTGTTTTAACAAATGTACAAGTCCCCTTCTACTGGCAGCTGAGAGAGAGGCAGAGAGAGAGACATAGGCACGCACACACACACCAACACACAGACACACACACACACACACACACACACACACACACACACACACACACACACACACACACACACACACACACACACACACACACACACACACTCTCTTCCCCTTCCCTCTCTCTCTGAATTGAATTGAGACAGGGGAGAGAGAGACAGAAGCACCTTTCAGAGAGGCATAGGTGCTGGAAGCGGAGGGGGGTGGGTATTTTGCCCCCCTAAATATGAGAGAGAGTGGGGGGGGGGGGGAAGAGGAGAATCGGCAGCCAGCGCTCATAGAGCGAGCGAGCAACCCAATCCCCCGCGCAATATTTTTTTTTTGGATGATGGCGAAGGCTATGCGAAGGCATAACCCGCCCCTCTCTGCCTCTGATTGGCTTAGCGTCAAACTTCCATACAAACACATTCGCTTTGCTATCCTGCATTACATCTCTGTGGTCAGACCACTGAGCTAAATAAATAGGGTCAGACCATCAGACTCAGACAGACAGCAGTTACGCTTGCTAGTTCCCTGTAAATAACCCTGTTTTATATCACCCTTGATCAATTCTCTGTCTATATGCTACATACGTGCACAGCCAAGAGTAGCGGCAGCGTTATAAACCATAGATATATGACTACTGTATATTAAAAACATAAACACACTGGCGTGTTTCATGCAGGCTAGCAAGCGTAACTGCTGTCTGTCTGAGTCTGACCCACTGAGTCTGACGGTCTGACCACAGACTGTAGAAAGAGATGTAATGCAGGATAGGAAGTTTGGATGGAAGTTTGATGCTAGGCCAATCAGAGGCAGAGAGGGGCGGGTTATGCCTTTGCATAGCCTTCGCCATCATCCCAAAAAAAATATCGCATCCCCCGCTCCCACCCGCCCCGACTCGCTGCTTGGCTTTCTTCGGAGGCGCAAGGCACTCTGGGTGACGTGTTTGTTTTAGGTGAGTGGAAAATGACAAATGAGCCGCCAAAAAAGAAAAAGTATGTTCAAATCAAACTTGTTTTTGCGTCAGCAGCAGCAGCGTGCTGAGCTGGTGATGAACGAGCGAGTACGAATGTGGCGAGAAGAGCAGCAGAGACAGCAGCGACAGCAGCGAGAGAGCAGCAGAGACAGAGACAGTGCATCTCCACCGGTCACCCTGCCTCCGCCCTCCCAGGAGGAGGAGGAGAAAGTTTGCATGGATACTCAGGTGAGAGCTAAACCAAATGGGTGTTTTGTGTGTCTGGAAAGCACTTCCTCATATCAGTACTTATTTCAGTTCAGTTGTATTTATTTTTCATTGTTGATGCCCCACCCTTACTGCACTCAGTAATGCACTTTAGGATGGCTTGAATGTGTTGTCATTGGCTGCTGCTATAATAGTATAGTATACGCTTAGTTTGATTTTATTTGTGTGTTGAGATGACAAGTTTGGCACTGTGTTTCAAAGTGATAATAATAATAATCGTGGGGGTACTTTACTTTACTTTATTGGTTTATTGTGACGGGACAATGCACATTAATGGACATGTTCAGAAATACAGAAGCCTCTATATACGAAAACATGTAAATATGCCGGAGTTAGCTAATGCTAGTTTACATCCGTAGTCCCCAATAAATATCAAAACAATCACTCATTACATTCATTCCCAGGAGGAGGAGGAGAAAACCCCTGCAGTTGCCGCCACTGCTTCAGCTACAGTTTGCATGGATACTCAGGTGAGAGCTAAACCAAATGGGTGTTTTGTGTGTCTGGAAAGCACTTCCTCATATCAGTACTTATTTCAGTTCAGTTGTATTTATTTTTCATTGTTGATGCCCCACCCTTACTGCACTCAGTAATGCACTTTAGGATGGCTTGAATGTGTTGTCATTGGTTGCTGCTATAATAGTATAGTATACGCTTAGTTTGATTTTATTTGTGTGTTGAGATGACAAGTTTGGCACTGTGTTTCAAAGTGATAATAATAATAATCGTGGGGGTGGGAGAGGTTAGGTTTCTGCCTGTGTTGCTGTCTGTTGTAGTGTAATTGTAAAATGACCTAAAGGGAGAGCAGGTCACCAAGTGAGTGAGAAAAGAGAGAAAATACTGAATAATGACATCACTACAGTATAATCCTGTTAATTTAAAATGAGATATTCCTCTAAATATGGCTAAAACTATGTTCAGTAGACTGCGGTTTCACTCTCAAACGATCGTATCAGCACATGAATAGAATCGCCAATCTTGTTTTTATTGAATGTAAATAGGCCTATACAGTAGATCTGTCTGAACACAGCACATGACTTGAAATGACTAAAAACGAACAGTTAGAAATCAAAGTTTACCACATGGGTGAAGAAATGTGGTCAAAACATGGCTCTCAGTGTACTTACTTCTTCATTTCATTTCCTGAGAAAAACTAAAGCGCTTTTGAGGGTTTGTGCCCCCCTACACACACACACACGCACACACACACACACACACACACACGCACACGCACACGCACACACACACACACACACACGCACACGCACACGCACACACACACATGCACACGCACACGCACACGCACGCGTCAGTCGACAGGGTCCTTGAACCTCAAGGGAGAACTGATACCTGATTGGGCGAATCAGTAAACATGAGCCACTGATTGTTCCTATGCAGATTAATATGGGGGGGGGGAGAAAGAAAGAAAGAAAGAAAGAAAGAAAGAAAGAAAGAAAGAAAGAAAGAAAGAATTGACTGACTGACTAACTGCATTAATTTATTAATGTACAGTAAATAAGACTAAAGACTGGGAGATAATTGACTATAGCTTGTAGCTTGTATCCTGGGTCCAACATTTAGTCACTCAGCTGGGTGTAGGAGAGGTGTTTTTGACGTGCTTCAAAACATTGATGTCCAGGTGGTGTTTGCAGTTTGGGTGAGAGGTTCCCATTTAATTATGTTTACAGGCAGCAAAACTATTCTGTTAACTATTAAGAAAATACAGTAACGTGAATCTATTGGACAATCCTGATGAGCGGTAAAAACCTGTGTGATCTCCCCATCACCCAAGCACCACTGCAAACCTGTGACACCTGTGCAATATAGACTCCACCTGCCCACCCGTCCACACCACCACCCAGCGGAAAACTTAAACTAGGCCAAAACTACAAACAGACAGTGACATGAATGGCTCCTACATAGCTCATTGATTGACTGACTGACTGACTGATTGACTGACTGCCTGACTGACTGACTGACTGACTGACTGACTGACTGACTGACTGAAAGAAAGTAAACAAGAAAGACAGAAAGAATGAAAAAAGAATGAGAAAAAACAAACAATGAATGTACAATAAGAAAAAAGAAAGTGATAATTGAATGAAGGAATGAATGAATAAAACTATACAGTGTGTTCATTAACTAATGTTAACTAAGGCATTTACTAACGTGAACTAAACATGAACAACATGAACAAAGAGTTCATATTAAATGCACATGAACAACTGCATGGCTGTAAGTAATGTTGTTATGCAAGTTGGTTGCCAATGTACATTCAAAGCCTAACTCATGTGTTACTTAAGTCAGCTTTTCTACCTGTTCAAAGGTTGCTGTTCTCTTTCAAACCTTCTATGAGTGTATATACACGTATGCACGTCATCATTCTGTGCTACGCTATTTGACAAAGATACAGAAAAATAGCATAAGTTACGGCGGAAACAGTATAGAGAGCCAAAGTGGAGCGTCACTTCCTGCTTCAGCACTGTACCAGAGATTTATTTTCCCATATAACATTTTTGTAACATTTTGTAAAATGCTTATGAAAAGAGTTTAACTGGTTCAAACCAAACGGTTCAGCTAACGCTATAATCAGGAGAGACCATAGAACATTTCACTCGGACCAAAACTAAAGAAAAAACATCGAAAAAATATTTTCTTCAAACCTGCATTTGTTTATGTGGTGAGTTCTGAAAGGGGCATTTGTAGTGAAACGGATGGCAGAGTGATAGATAGCGTCTAGCTTTTGCAGAGTAGATTTGCAGGCAGATCGGTAGATGGTGTCACCATAGTCTAACATGGGAAGAACTGTCATTCTAACCAGGGTGAGTCTAGAAGAGAGACTGAAAGAGGAGCGCATTCTATAAAGAAATCACATTTTTGATTTGACCTTGGCTTGATACAGTATGCTGAGAGAATGAGATAAGCAGAGAGAGAGAGAGGGAGAGAGAAGCAGAGAGCGAGAGAGGGAGGGAGAGAGAGAGAGAAGAAGAGAGAGAGAGAGGGAGGGAGGGAGACAGAGAGAGAGAAGCAGAGAGAGAGAGAGAAGCAGAGAGAGAGACATAGGCACGCACACACACACCAACACACAGACACACACTGACACACACACACACACACACACACACACACACACACACACACACACACACACACTCTCTTCCCCTTCCCTCTCTCTCTGAATTGAATTGAGACAGGGGAGAGAGAGACAGAAGCACCTTTCAGAGAGGCATAGGTGCTGGAAGCGGAGGGGGGGGGGGTATTTTGCCCCCCTAAATATGAGAGAGAGTGGGGGGGGGGGGAAGAGGAGAATCGGCAGCCAGCGCTCATAGAGCGAGCGAGCAACCCAATCCCCCGCGCAATATTTTTTTTTTGGATGATGGCGAAGGCTATGCGAAGGCATAACCCGCCCCTCTCTGCCTCTGATTGGCTTAGCGTCAAACTTCCATACAAACACATTCGCTTTGCTATCCTGCATTACATCTCTGTGGTCAGACCACTGAGCTAAATAAATAGGGTCAGACCATCAGACTCAGACAGACAGCAGTTACGCTTGCTAGTTCCCTGTAAATAACCCTGTTTTATATCACCCTTGATCAATTCTCTGTCTATATGCTACATACGTGCACAGCCAAGAGTAGCGGCAGCGTTATAAACCATAGATATATGACTACCGTATATTAAAAACATAAACACACTGGCGTGTTTCATGCAGGCTAGCAAGCGTAACTGCTGTCTGTCTGAGTCTGACCCACTGAGTCTGACGGTCTGACCACAGACTGTAGAAAGAGATGTAATGCAGGATAGGAAGTTTGGATGGAAGTTTGACGCTAGGCCAATCAGAGGCAGAGAGGGGCGGGTTATGCCTTTGCATAGCCTTCGCCATCATCCCAAAAAAAATATTGCATCCCCCGCCCCCACCCGCCCCGACTCGCTGCTTGGCTTTCTTCGGAGGCGCAAGGCACTCTGGGTGACGTGTTTGTTTTAGGTGAGTGGAAAATGACAAATGAGCCGGCAAAAAAGAAAAAGTATGTTCAAATCAAACTTGTTTTTGCGTCTGCAGCTGCAGATAATTTCTTATGCCGCGGTGATAAAGCAGGAAGAGGGAGAGAGCAGCAGAGACAGAGACAGTGCATCTCCACCGGTCACCCTGCCTCCGCCCTCCCAGGAGGAGGAGGAGAAAGTTTGCATGGATACTCAGGTGAGAGCTAAACCAAATGGGTGTTTTGTGTGTCTAGAAAGCACTTCCTCATATCAGTACTTATTTCAGTTCAGTTGTATTTATTTTTTATTGTTGATGCCCCACCCTTACTGCACTCAGTAATGCACTTTAGGATGGCTTGAATGTGTTGTCATTGGCTGCTGCTATAATGGTATAGTATACGCTTAGTTTGATTTTATTTGTGTGTTGAGATGACAAGTTTGGCACTGTGTTTCAAAGTGATAATAATAATAATCGTGGGGGTGGGAGAGGTTAGGTTTCTGCCTGTGTTGCTGTCTGTTGTAGTGTAATTGTAAAATGACCTAAAGGGAGAGCAGGTCACCAAGTGAGTGAGAAAAGAGAGAAAATACTGAATAATGACATCACTACAGTATAATCCTGTTAATTTAAAATGAGATATTCCTCTAAATATGGCTAAAACTATGTTCAGTAGACTGCGGTTTCACTCTCAAACGATCGTATCAGCACATGAATAGAATCGCCAATCTTGTTTTTATTGAATGTAAATAGGCCTATACAGTAGATCTGTCTGAACACAGCACATGACTTGAAATGACTAAAAACGAACAGTTAGAAATCAAAGTTTACCACATGGGTGAAGAAATGTGGTCAAAACATGGCTCTCAGTGTACTTACTTCTTCATTTCATTTCCTGAGAAAAACTAAAGCCCTTTTGAGGGTTTGTGCCCCCCTACACACACACACACACACGCACACACACACACACGCACACGCACACGCACACACACACACACACACGCACACACACACACGCACACGCACACACACACACGCACGCATCAGTCGACAGGGTCCTTGAACCTCAAGGGAGAACTGATACCTGATTGGGCGAATCAGTAAACATGAGCCACTGATTGTTCCTATGCAGATTAATATGGGGGGGGGGGGGGAGAAAGAAAGAAAGAAAGAAAGAAAGAAAGAAAGAAAGAAAGAAAGAAAGAAAGAAAGAATTGACTGACTGACTAACTGCATTAATTTATTAATGTACAGTAAATAAGACTAAAGACTGGGAGATAATTGACTATAGCTTGTAGCTTGTATCCTGGGTCCAACATTTAGTCACTCAGCTGGGTGTAGGAGAGGTGTTTTTGACGCGCTTCAAAACATTGATGTCCAGGTGGTGTTTGCAGTTTGGGTGAGAGGTTCCCATTTAATTATGTTTACAGGCAGTAAAACTATTCTGTTAACTATTAAGAAAATACAGTAACGTGAATCTATTGGACAATCCTGATGAGCGGTAAAAACCTGTGTGATCTCCCCATCACCCAAGCACCACTGCAAACCTGTGACACCTGTGCAATACAGACTCCACCTGCCCACCCGTCCACACCACCACCCAGCGGAAAACTTAAACTAGGCCAAAACTACAAACAGACAGTGACATGAATGGCTCCT
>NC_139640.1:15475095-15482595 GCF_964638095.1 Poromitra crassiceps | reverse complement strand
GCTACATTGCTTTCTTTTCATATTCGTTAAACTTTTTTAAGAGTATAGTTACTCTGATTGTATACTTAAGCAATATAGCATGAGAGCCAGTGTGTTGTGAAGAATATATCCCCCTGATCAGTTGTTACCCCACGAGGCCGCAGGCCGAGTGGGATAACTGCTGAGCAGGGGGATATATTCCACAACACACGCTGCTCGAGTGCTATATTGCTTTTATAAAAGGGTTCCAAGTATAATAATATAATAATAATAATACTATAAGTCCGACTGGCATTTTATTCTGATAGAGTCAGTTGAAACACTACTGTAAGGCGGGACCTCTAGCAAGAAGATAGACGTGCGGGTGATTTGATTGGATCGTTCTGGAGACTGAAGTCGAGATTGGCCAATCCTGGCGCTTGCTGAGAGCTTTTGCAAAGGCCGACACCAGAGCCGTATGCGGACACCAAGTAACGTTACGTCTTATTTAGAAATGCAGGGTTAAGAGTGAGGACGCGCGAGAGAGGGGTTAAGACATTAGCCCGCGTCTATTCTTGTACAAAACATCATTTTCTGCGAAGTATTAGTAAAGTTATAAGCGAAGATCGATTCACAAGGATCTGAAAGGTGTCTCCGCCATTTTGTTTTTTAGGTACTTTTAGTAAGAGAGTTGCGCCATCATGCGTCCATAATGACTCATTGTACAAGACTTGAAGGACTAGTGACCCTCCATACAGCAGATCAGGAGAAAGCTGTTTGGCTCGAGCGCAGCACTGCCTTTTAGTAAGAGAGTTGCCATGGCAACCAATAACCCATGGCCATGGGTTATTGAACTCGGTTACTGGAATTATACAATGGCTGTGAACCAATCAGATTGCTTGATTTGAGAGAGCCATTTTATAATTGTGTATTAGCTAGCTCTCCTTCTCAGAGACGCTGAGCATGTTTAAAGGTCAAATGAAGAGATGGCTGAAGTCCACTCAAACCTGTACACATAGTTAGGGGTAAAGAACTAGAATGGTTCTACTGTATTGCTATGTGGGTAGTTTGCTGTACATTTCTTTCTTTTGATATTTGTTGTTTAAATCTCTATATGTAGATATGTAGAGTATAGTTATTCTGATTGTATACTTGTGTGTTAGCTAGATCTCTTTCTCTTGCTGCACTTGTCTTTAGAGATAAGATGTTATTTTAATCCTGTATATTTGCACCTTGTTCTTTTTCCCTATCAGGACACAAGGCCTGTACCTTCTGGCAGGGGGACTAACAATGTAAATCAGTCTTGTGACTGCAATTGTCGTGCATTTACATTTTGCTAAAATGTTCATTAATGTACACTGTCCCCTTTTGAACAAATGCATTGAAATTGAATTGAATAGAAATTTACATTGATTCATTGATTGATTGATTTATTAATTTATTTTGATTCAATGTGTCATGGGCACATGATGAGGCACAATTTAATTGCTCAGTCTGTGCTAAAGGTTTTGAGTTTTGAGGATTTCATTTGAGTGTTTCTGTATGTAAGTGGATGTTGTTTTGTGTGCTTTGTTGGGCTGTCCTCTGTTTATAAGAGCAACAAAATGCATTAAAAAACAGTTTGTACTTCCCAGCTCTAATCTTATTTCATACGCTCTCTCTTCAAAAGTGTTTGATTTTCATCATAATCTGGTTTTCCATAATAATAATAATAATAAGTTCAGTGTTTATCCCTGTGTTGCTGTCTGTTGTAGTGTAAAACGACTAAAGGGAGAGCAGGTGCTTACATGAAAGTGAGTGAGAAAAGGAGAAGATACTGAATAATGACATCACAACAGTATAATCCTGATGTTAATTTAAAATTAAATATTCCTCTAAATATGGCCCTGGCGGGCAGTGCCGAGAGTCCCTTCCTTAGAGCACCCCCTACTTAAAAGTAGTTCCAGGGCGGCTGCTTGCCAGCGAGACTGTGCATACTCGAACGTAACTGAGTGCATTGGTTGCGGTACACGTCCAAAACACTAGGTGGCTTGTGATACATTGCATATGACGTTATCATGTCGTTTACCAAGAACTTTCAATCATGTCGGTGGGGGGACATTTTATTGTCCCTTTATTTCCAAACTCATTCTGGTGAGCCTGCAGAAAGCTTTGCTAGATGAGGGACAAGCACTGTTAAATGAGGAAATGGCATTTCCTCATTCCTCACAACAAGTACGTCAGCGGATATGTGCGCGGCCCAAGGCAACGGCCAATCACAGCTCTCGTGCTGGTCATGTCACGTCCACGTTGACGCCGCGGAGTCACATTTTCGAGGAGATGCACGCCGCCTTCCGCCGAGCTGCGCCGATAGGACGGCCAGCTGCGGGGACCCCTCGGCGCAGTCGGCGCTGGTGATTTCGCGTAAGCATAAAACCAGTTTTAGGCCACCTTGGCAGTGCCCTGCTACCAGCCTGCTACTGTCAGGTGCTTTAATTAACACGTTCACTGCCAATGACGAGTTGATACGTCAAAAAAAATCCAACGGTTGACTGCCAATGACGAGTTGATACGTCAAAAAAAAAAAAAAAAAAAATTTTGACGGTCGGATGTGCATCTAACCCTTTTACATCTTCTATATAAATAAGGGAGCCACCGAACGTGTACAACCCATTCCACCGACCCACTAAGTGGCGACAGTGCTCTCCAGACTAGAAAAAGCAGAGCCAAAACTGCAGGGGAACGCGCGATGAAACCATTCTCATACTGTAAAATGGATTGGCGAAAACGCTTTCGTTTTCGCGCTGGTTGCTGGCGGTGGGGGATTGCAAATTTGCATAATAGATTATGGGTGCAAGACACTTTGAAACACGCAGCATAAATAAGACCAGAATCGCAAAAGCTTCATCAAAGCTCTCAACCGAAACCCCAAGAAACGAGCGAGCCCATCCAGACTTGCCCAGCGGCCGCCAGCAGACAGGAGCAGCAGCAGCAGCAGCAGAAACTCGCTTGTGACACGCCCGCTGCAGCCAAGAAGAACACACACGGAGGGAGGAGTTTGAAGGAGAGGGGGGTTTCCTGCTGTTATGGAGGAAATTACTGTTCAAAACTATTGTTTAGGTGTCTGACGTCTTACTGATGCCAAAAATGAATGGTTAAAGTGACTGTTCTATCGAATTTCACAAAAAGCTATTTATCTCAGCTTAAATTTTCGATTGCTACACTACCCGCATGCCCGGCATACATTGTGAAATACGGTAGGTGCACTGTATGAGCAGGGATGTGAATTACAAGAAGTCAATAAGTCATTTTTCATTTCAACTTGATCTAATTAATTTGCATTCGAATTGTGTTGCTTTGTTAACACCATTAGATGTGCATCAGTGTGAGTTGGGTCTGGCCCCTGCTCCCTGGGGCTGGGTGGAGGGCAGAGGATAATGTGTGTGTGTGACTCCATGACTCCTGTCCTCCCCTCGACCCCCCCGGGGGTCCCACAGCCAGGCAGGGGGCTTCGGCGGGTTGCTGACCCCAGGCATGGGGCCTGTTACTGGGGGAGAGGGGTCGATACGCATGGCTGGCTGGGTGGGGAGGAGTTGGGGGGGGGGGGGAGCAGTCAATAGTGAACAAGAGAGAGAAAGAATGATCTACTGCAGTGGAAAGACTAGCCTACAATATCCTACTCCATTACCAGTTGTGATTTTTTGCTTTTGATATTCTATAAAAGTAGGCTACTGCTGGAAACATCTATTGAGGTAGAAGTAAAACATGTCTGATTTAAAATATCCCCTGAGCAAAACTCTGTCCAGAGTTCCTCTGTAGGGGCAACCTCCACTTCTGAAAAACAACAGACATGGAATACTTGTCTCTGTGCGACGGCCCTTTTAGCCAGGCCTCGCTCACAGAGTTGGCATGCAGCATCTGCCCAGAGAGGGTTTTCATATAGTCTACTTCCAGTGGCTGATTCCAACTCACCTCCTCAACTGTGCTCCTCAACTCAGGTGTCTTCCATCAGTAGCAAATGAATGGAGCTCTGCATGATGCTGAACCTGTGTTCACTGATTTTAGCCGCTAATTAGCTATTTCTTTGCCCATTTAGTCCACCCTAATAAAGCATTAATATTGAGTATATGAATATATGCATTTTAAATCTGAAGAAGGTGCGCTATCATCCATATATATATATATATATTATTGCCCTAGTACATTCTATATGAGGGATCAGCCGAGCAGCATTTTGGTAACAAACCGCGTCACTGGGTGGCAATGGCACCCTATGGAGCGTGAGCTTTGGGAGGCTTGAGTGTTTGACTCTAGCTCGGCGGACTCTGTTTACATTTTACAAACTGCGACAGTTCACACAACTTTAACACGACATGCATATATTATACATCAAACTCTTGAGCTAATTCTGCTCTCACTCAAAATAGAAGCGATGTGATGTATAGTTTTTGAGATATTAACGTTTGTTTGGCACAACTCATACGAATAACTGCCGCGGGGTTCCGCAATTCTGGGTGGCAAGTGACGTCACGCTGATTCCTCCTATAAGTACTCTTAGTAACTTATTTTTCTGGTATGAGCTACATGTTTCATTGTCAGTTTTTGTCTCCTGTTGTTGTCCTGACTCTTGAATAGCTGCATCATGTGACATATTAATTTCCTGCCAAGGATCAATAAAGTATTTAGCTGATTAAGACTGATTCCATTAAAGCTATAGTTGAATCTAAACAAAGCATTGGTTCCCAAACCGCGGGGCTCCGCCTGGTGGTCCGCCAGAGAATTACAATAAATAAATATAGATATAAATATATATAAATATTATTATCTGTCTGTCTGTCTGTCTGTCTGTCTGTCTGTCTGTCTATCTGACTGTCTGTCTGTCTGTCTGTCTGTCTGTCTGTTTGACTGTCTGTCTGTCTGTCTGTCTGTCTGTTTGACTGTCCGTCTGTCCGTCCGTCCGTCCGTCTGTCTGTCTGTCCGTCCGTCCGTCCGACTGTCTGTCTGTCTGTCTGTCTGTCTGTCTGTCTGTCTGTCTCTCTGTCTGTCTGTCTGACTGTCTGTCTGTCTGTCTGTCTGTCTGTCTGCCTGCCTGTCTGTCTGTCTGTCTGACTGTCTGTCTGTCTGTCTGTCCGTCCGTCCGACTGTCTGTCTGACTGTCTGTCTGTCTGTCTGTCTGTCCGTCCGTCTGTCTGTCTGTCCGTCCGTCCGTCTGTCTGTCTGACTGTCTGTCTGTCTGACTGTCTGTCTGTCTGTCTGACTGTCTGTCTGACTGTCTGTCTGTCTGACTGTCTGTCTGTCTGTCTGTCTGTCTGTCTGTCTGTCTGTCTGTCTGTCTGACTGTCTGTCTGTCTGTCTGACTGTCTGTCTGTCTGTCTGTCTGTCTGTCTGTCTGTCTGTCTGTCTGTCTGTCTCCATCCTGCCTGGAAAGTGTTGACAGCTCTCATCTTTCATCCATATGATGTAATTATGCTCCTCTATGCATTTGAGGACATATCCTCTCACAGCCAGTTTCTCTCCGTACTTTCTGTTTCTCTATTCCTCACATTTAAATTCAGTCACAGTGAGATATAACTGCTTGGTAGAATGCAGACTTCCACCACATATCCAACATGTCGTATTTTCATCAAACGTTAAAGCAGCTACGAGCAAGATTTTCGATTGTTATTAAACAGTCTAAATTTAATATCGATGCCTCACATCTTACCTCTAATAGTAGACGAGACCAACGCAGAGTAGTCTCGCTTGAACCCCGAGTGAATCGGCCAGTGTTAGTCTGTCTGTGGCCAGGGCAGATCAGGAAGTGAAATGAAACGGTTTGCAGCAGCCACTTCGGCCATAACCACAAAATAACAAAATAACTTCCAAACAAACTGTTAGAATATAACGAGAGATGTTCATGAGAGTAGCAAGCCCCTGCATGGCGTCTGTTGCTAGGCAGAGCGAAACGCGGAAGGCAGGCAGCCGCCCTGAACAGTTTCGTTTCACTTCCGGGATAGACAGATAGAGAGAGAGAGCCTGACGCGAGGTTAGACAGACACAGACTCTATACTCATCAAGAGAGCAATCTCCGATTCACGCGGCTTTGGTCTCAGCTACTATTATAGGTAAGATGTGCTGCATCAATATTGTAATTATACTGTTTAATAACAATCGAAAATCTTGCTCGTAGCTGCTTTAACTTGTTTCTCATTTTCATAACTGGACCTAAATGAGACATGGCTGTTCATATTCTAGACACTTTGGTTTAGCCGATCATCTCAACACCACCAATCAGCTCTCTCTCTTATCTGTTCAGTTTCCATTTGAGCCGCTCTTCTGGAGCAAAGGTTTAGAAACGTGTGTGTTTGAGCCGCTCTTCTGGAGCAAGGTTTAGAAACGTGTGTGTTTATGTTGAAAGTGCAGAGCTCTCCAGTTCTCTCACGCCCTCTTCCGGTTTCGACATACAACCATATAGGCATTTCACTTCCCATTCATTTTTCCATAGAAGTTTCGAAAAATCCATATGAAAAGACTTTTACTTGGTCAAACGAAGCGATTCAGCAATAATGATTCTGAATCAGGGAGAGACCATAATATAACTTCACTCGGACCAAAACAAAAAGAAAGAGCGACCACCCCCGCCCCCCAAATATTTTGTTTGTTTCGTTTATTTGCGTAACACCCCACATTTATTTATTTATTCCTCAAATGATGGATATCTATTTTTGAAGGAGAATGGAAGATCTCCCTGCACTCATCGTTCTCCGTCTGTGCTGTGGCAGCAGAGTAGAGGCTGTTCTGCAGAGGATGAGCTGCAACAAGGTTGTGAGAACAGTGCATCATAACCGCCCTCCCTCTCTCCCTCCCTCTCTCTCCCTCCTTCTCTCTCTCTCTCTCTCTCATTTAATGTCTCCGCCCTGGTTTGTCTCACTTAATTCTATCTCCCCATCTCCTGATCCATCCATCAATGTCTCTCTTTGTCTCTCACTCTCTCTCTCTCCCACACACACTCCCTCTTCCTCTTTCACTCACTTTCTCGCTCTCTCCCACTCGCTCTCATCCTCCCTCGCCCTCTCTCTCTCTCTCCCACACACACTCCCTCTTCCTCTTTCACTCACTTTCTCGCTCTCATCCTCCCTCGCCCTCTCTCTCTCTCTCCCACACACACTCCCTCTTCCTCTTTCACTCACTTTCTCGCTCTCTCCCACTCGCTCTCATCCTCCCTCGCCCTCTCTCTCTCTCTCCCACACACACTCCCTCTTCCTCTTTCACTCACTTTCTCGCTCTCATCCTCCCTCTCTCTCTCTCTCTTTCTCTCTCCCTCGGTGAGTGAGTGTGGGCGAGCGAGCATAGCCGCTGATGCACTCCTCGGTCATTAATAAAACTTTTATACACAGTCAGGAAATGCATTTGAGCCCCGGTGGCTGGAAGCTGCCTCTCAGACACAGGAAATGGGTGCTTGGCCGACAGCCAATCCTGCTATTTCAGGGGCTCGTCCGGAGCCAATCAAGCGAGGCCTGGTCAGTTAATGGATCGGTGGCTGTACTCCTCTCTACACCCAAATATCAGCAACTATGATGAGGG
>NC_139640.1:15457595-15470095 GCF_964638095.1 Poromitra crassiceps | reverse complement strand
AAAATGAGGAAATCGCATCGCATCCGTCCGTATGCATCGACGTGCCTCCATAAACGAGCACAACGCCAGCTGTGCCCCCAGCAGCAGCATCCGCTGTCACAACTGAGCACCTCCATGTACGCTGCAACAGCACATTCACATAATCAGCCTTATTATTCCGAACTGGAAGCATGCCAGCCCGTGACAAACACACGCGGAACCAAAAAGCTGAATGTCGCGCACCATTCACTGTGTGTGCGCAGCAAACTCAGCAGAGACTGAGAGCCACCAGACACATAAGACACACCCAGGAGGCGTGTGCAGTTGAGGGGGGGGGGGGGGGGGGGGGGAGCACGCAGAGCAGCAGAGCAGCATACACTTCACCCAGACAGACCCAGACATCAGAAAATTAGCTTCAGAGTCAGTGATGTGCTTGAAATGTTTAATTTCACAAAAGGCTCATTATCTCAGCTCGTAGAAAAAAAGTGATGTTTTTGCTTCAATCAAGCTATCTTCTCCGGCTCATAACTAAAGAACGGAAAATGGGATCAATAAACTTTTTTTTGCAGGTGATAGAAGAGAGTCTCATCGTTATTTGTGCGTGTTCAGTGTTTACATAGTAATTATTAAAAAAATTATATGACTGTTTTAAAATGCATTGCGGCCTATGTGGCACAGCAAGCAACCTTTTGCCCAAGGGCCGTGGCACTCAAAGTGTTAAGTAGTCTTCATTATTGAAAATAGTCTAAGACTTCATTTACACAGCCTGTGATGCTTGTTTAAGCCGTGATCGTTGTGGGATTATTACACCTGAGACAGACAGACCCAGGGATCAAGTTACAGAGAGCCCACTTTACACTGTTTACACAGCCTGTGACTCTTGTTAAAGCCGTGATCATTGTGGGATTATTACACCTGAGAGACAGACAGACCTGGACTCTGTACTGCACTCACTGTCATTGGCTGCTGCTATAATCGTATACGGTTATTGTCATTTTATTTTTGTGTTGAGATGACAAGTTTTGCACTGTGTTTCAAAGTGATAATAATAATAATAATAATAATAATAATAATAATTTCAGTGTTTCTGCCTGTGTTGTCTGTTGTAGTGTAATTGTAAAATGACCTAAAGGGAGAGCAGGTCACCAAGTGAGTGAGAAAAGGAGAAAATACTGAATAATGACATCACTACAGTATAATCCTAATGTTAATTTAAAATGAGATATTCCTCTAAATATGGCTAAAAATCATCCAAACGTCCATAAAAACGTAAATTTTTCGTCTCTATTTTATTTTTTTAAATAAATGTCCCCCTTATTGCAAACTCGTTCCGGCGCCACTGGTGCATGTTTATTGAATCGTTTGGATCTCCACACACACACAGAGAGGTAGGGGCTCAAATTAGTCATACTGCATATTGTTAATGATGTCACTTGTCTGTAGAATGAATGAATGAGTGTTTTGACATTAATTTGGCTCAGCTGTATAGATGCTTTGGTAAAATGCTGTTTGAGAGTCCATCCAAACACAACAGATTGAATCCAACAGAGAAAAGGATCAAACTATGACTTACTGCATTGTTCATTTTAATTAGCGGTCATCTGTTAATGTATATGATTTGAATTGAAACGTACTGTATTGCTTTTACAGCCTAGCTTTCTGCCTTGTCATGTTAATAAAGCAGTTTTGAATTGAGTTGAATGGAGGGAGGAGGGAAGGGGTGATTGTCATGACCTGGCTCGTGAAGCCATGACAAAAATGGGAGACACACTGTTTATAGAGTGGTAAATCGTAACAATTTTAATGAATCAAATGTAAACAGAGATACAAAAATGTACTATGAGGTGTGTAAGTCAGTGAAATCAGTGCGTCAGCTGTTGGATGAGTGTGGAATGGTGAGTGTAGAGTGTTGTAAGGTGTAGAAACTCAATTGACAAACAAAGAGTCATGGTGCTGGCATGGAGAGGGAGAGAGACAGACTGAGGTCTGCCAGCCAGATTTAAAGCCTCCTGGAGACTGATCAGGTGCTCCAGGTTGTTCTGATTAACTCCACCTATACTGGACACACACACACACAAAAAAAACTTCAAAATACCTTCAAACCTAAATTCAAATGTGCATTTTCTTTTTTTTTTACACAACAATCTTAAGTTCAAATATTTTCTTTTCTTATATTAACCATTTTAACGTCAAATATTCGGTGTACATTTTTATTTTACTAGTATCGGTACTTTTAACAATCACAAACTTAAATGCTTAGCTTTACTCAGTATTTACATTAATGGGACAAACATTCCCATGTGAACAGGAAACCAACCTGGTGTCTGTCACCCACCTCCAATACACCTTACCTCCCCCTCAGCAACCTGGTACCAGTAAGAAGCAATTTAAGATGGAAGAATAAGAAGAAAGAATGAATGAAGGGGACAGAAACAAACAGGCATGGTTAGAACAGGCCATTTAGCCTACTGATGAGGAGCTCTAGACAAAGCGTCCGCCACCACATTGTCAGAACCTTTTGATGTAACGGATCTCCAACCAGTAAGACTGTAACAATAGAGGGAATGCACGTGACGTCACGGACGCGACAGTCAGTGCGGGTACGCCCACTCAGCTGCAGTGAGTGTCAAAACGTCTAAACAAGCCAGGTGGCGCCGCCGGGTCACAGTGTTTAGCGTTCAGCTTCCGCGAGAAAACAACGAAAATGGGAAAGTGCTGTTGTGCCATTGACTGTAAAAATAGATTCAACAAGGCGTCGGCGGTATCTTTTTACAGGCTGCCGAAAGCTAATGAAACGGTCCCGGTCTTCTCTGCAGCTATCCAGGGTTTCAATGAGGGCTCATTCATTCTCTGGCTGTGTTTTACCTGCACAGATATTCTTGAATTCTTGAATCTTGAATCAACGTTACATGAGTGACAGTGTTCACTATGAACAAAGCTAGCGTGTGTTAGTGACAGCGTATGCTATATTTTTCTTAATAAAAGTTGTAATAAAATAAATATTTACCTCTCCACATACAACCAGAATATCCACTGCTGTCCTCGTTACTTTAATAACGCCAACAAATCCAGCCTTGAAGTACGACCACGCGTCCAGGCTCTTGTATGCTTTGGTTTGTGTATTTCCCCGGCGTCGATATTAAGTACATATAAATGTCAGGAAACCCTATTCCTGGCCACATGTCTACGTCCAATGGACCACTGGTTCTTTGGCAAGCTGTAAGGGTCACATTCGAGTCCAACTGCCTTTAATTTAAGCAGATAATCGTTTATATTAGCCGTGGTTTCGCTACTACCCCTGGCGGAAGCCACGTTTGTTTTGGAAATTTGACACTCAGTGCTGCTCAGTCCGGCTGAGGGGGCGTGTTCGGGAGGGGGCGTGGCGTCGGTGCATTCCCTCTATAGTGACCATCTGACCAATCTCTGATTTGGACACTGCAGAGAGTTGAGAAACGTTAAGGGATTGTGGTCGGTGTAGACCACTACAGGCACAACACCAGAGCCCACATAGACATCAAAATGAATCAGCGCCCACACTAGTGCAAGTGCTTCTTTCTCTATGGTAGAGTCATTTAGCTGGTATGAGTTCAATTTCCTTGAGAAAAAGCTCACTGTCACGATATTTCGTCGCACGATATATCGCGATATCGAAACGTCACGATATCGATATCGTCAGAAAAAAATATCGTAAAAAAATAAAATATTTTTTTTTGCTCCTGAATAATAATAGAACAAATTTAGCAGAATCAACACGCATGAGTGAGGGGGTAGACTACTACTGGCATGGCAAAACAGCTCAAGGGGTACATAAGATTACATAAGTTTAGGGACCATTGAGCATGAGTTATTTAAGAAATAGATTGTATACTTTATTTTTCTTTCACCATGCAACAAACATTTAGTTTGTGACAGTGTGACACATTCTATTGCAAGAGAAGCATCATCTTCCATGTTGTTTTCTAGTTAGTAGTTATTATAATAACAATTTCCCAAAAACAGCATTTGTTTTCTATTTTGTGTATTTCAAATTAAAGACTATTTTTCCGGTATTTTCCCAGGGCTCTCTTGAAAAGAGGTTTCGATTTCAACGGGACTCACATAAATGATAAATAAAATACATAATTATTTACTTATGTTAAAAAAAAAATTGTTAAAATATCGTATTGTATCGTTATCGTGAACCCAATATCGTGTATCGTATCGTGAAATTAGTGTATCGTGACACCCCTACTGGTTTATCAAAACCTAGATCATCACTTTGCTGAAGGACAGCTCCCGCCCCCACGTGACTTGCATCGACCTGGAGGGAGAACGCACGGTCAAAACGAGGTGCGGCCAAACCTGGGGCATTACACAAAAGTGCCTTCACCCTAAGAAAACACATCTTTCCCCAAAGCACGTTTTCTAATCAGGCTGACAAAATACAGAATTGCAAAATACTATTACAAAAGTACTTGCAGAACCCAGGCCTAGGAGACACACATGATACTAGGGATGTTCATCAATTATCGAAAATCGATAATTGATCGTTAAGGAATGGAATCGATCATGTGGAATTTTTATCGATTATTGTTATTATTATTATTTTTGGCGGACTAGGTTTGGGTGGAATTTGTTCCTCCTCACCCCACTCCATTGCACAGCCGACTAACGTGAGGTGGAGCTTCATATAGTCTCTAGTTTTCTGGCTGGGCACGGGCCTTTGTGCCAACAAAACTGTTTTAAACATGGGGAATTCACACCGGCATGCGCCGGGGACAGCAGAGTGTTGGAGAGGAGACACATTGAAATAAAGAGTTCATTGAGGAGAACACGTTGTCTTTCGTATTTTCTGCCATAGGCATTCATTTTGTAAAAAAAAATATATATATATATTAATATGATCATAATCGATAATTGATCGTTAATTTTCCCGATTTTCGATTATGGAAATTTTTCAAAATGAACATCCCTACATGATACATAAAAGTACTCACCACCTTGGGGTTAGGAGGCTACAAAGACAAACAACTCTTCCGAAAAAAACCAATGTAGTGCTGAAGATTGGCAAGAAGTCCAAAACAATCCGAACAGACAAAACACCATGCGAAGACGAAGTGGAGACCACAGGAATACCCGCTTCCTGCTATGGGGGCGTCCAGTGACAGGATCCAAGCAGCCCTGTAGGCTAACCGGCTTGACCTCGGCCTAGTGGCATCCCAGCCAGTCGTGGACAACGAGACAAGCCTCCATCCAGCCAAAGAAGCACCCCGTGGCCCAGAGGTGTATCTTTGCCTTTGCCAAAGAAGAAAAAGATGGATGCTGAAGCTGCAACATCGTCCCGTGTTCCAGCCAGCAGCCATGGTTGTGCCAACTGTGCTCGGCTCCAGATGTTGCTCAAGGAGCAATCTAAAGAGCTGATGACACTGAAAGAGCTACTCAACCGCAAGAAGCACTAAGATGTTTATCTGGGGTCCTTTTTTAAGTTTTTTAATCAATAAAGATTTCTTATACTTAAAAAAAAAAAAAGTCACAAGATTTAACACGTTAAGTGCCATAGCCGAGATAATTCGTCTTACATAATCCAACGCTTGAGTGCCAGAGCCGAGATATCTCGTCTTACATAAACATTTTTTTTTTTTGACGGTGGGACATCAATCAACAACTTTTACATCTTCGAGATCACTATTGGAGCAAGAGAATGTGTATAATCTATTTTACCGACCCACTAAGTGTTGACAGTGCTCCCCCAGACGAGCGAAATCAAAGAAAAAACTGCCGCGGGAGCAAGCCATTCAAGGAAATGGCGAGGCGATTTTACAGTAATCCATTGCAGACTTGTCTTGCCCGAGAGCGGCCGCGCAGGCAGCCGCACACAGAGAGCGGAGAGCGATTTGCAAAATAGATTATAGGTGAAACACACTTTGAAACACCTCAGAAAGGCCAGAATCAACATCTGCCCATCGCCCACGCATTCCCCGGCCCATCTTGACTCGCACAAGGAGCGTCCGCACGCAGGCAAGCAGGCAGGCAGGCACGCAGGCAGGCAGGCAGGCAGCAGCAACGCGCTTCTGACACGCCCGCTGTAGAGCCAGGAGGAAGGAGGAGAAGACACACGGAGGGAGGAGTTTGAATGAGAGGGGTGTTTCCTGTTGTTATGGAGGAAATTACTGTTCAAAACTATTGTTTAGAATGTCTGACGGTCTTACTGATGCCAAAAATGAATGGTTAAAGTGACTGTTCTGTCGAATTTCACAAAAAGCCATTTATCTCTGAATAAATTTCCAGACGCTGAAACCATGCTGTACTCAACGGCTAATATCTACATAACTACTAACTCTGCAAACTAACTCTTTTAGACAGAGAAAGCACACATTCTATTAGTTATTTTTAGATGATTGGTGTTCATGAATTCTTAACAGAAAATAATCCTCGGCTCTTGTAAAATGAGCCAGAATCCTCAAAAAAAAACCTGGCACAACTTACCTACAGGATGAAAAAATGGCTGGCACTCAATGTGTTAACACAGGCAAAATGTATTCAACAGGCAAAATGTATTTTTGGTTGGCAGATTCAAAACTTAACAGCTTTAACCAGGAACAACCGAAACAAATTTAACTTCCACGACTTAGTTTTAGCACCACAGCAGTTAGCTGGCCTCCAGCTCCACCTCTCTCACGTGGAGGGCGAGTCCCAGGTGCTCTGTCGTCTCTACCCCGGCCTCCATTTGTGCCATCGGATTAGTCTGGACTCGAGTGGGCAGCAATCCTCACCACTGTCCACTCGTCCGGCAGCAGTCCTTGGTGTTGAACGGGCAGCCTCAACCACCCCTCCCACACTGAAATGCTAGACACTGCCCCGACAACACAACATGCTGGAGCGCAGGAACTATCCCTTTCCCACCACAGCAACCAATCATCTGCTTTTTACACCCACCTTACCACAAGGTTGGGCTAAAAAGCCACACGAAAAACACCGGAAAAACTCGACTCCAGCATGCAGAGCTTCCGACGCCCGGTGTCATGACCAAATCGCCACAGCCGAACGGTCGTCAACACCGGCTACCACACGAGCTCACACAGGTGCATCTGGAAAACACTAAATCACACATCAAAAAACTGTCAAAACTGCCAAGCAAAAATACTTACAAGTTTGTTTCAGGAAACTAAATGTCCCAAACTTGACACAGGAACTAATGAGGCCACAATTAAGCTTTGGACGAGGAGAAAAATATTTCTGGCTCCCGGTCGTTAAACCTGGGCAATAACCGCAAATTTCCTAAGATGTTACCGCTTTCAGACAGACATGGTTCTGGTTCTGGCTCCAGCTCCATTCTGGAGTCTCAGAACCTTGGAGCTTTCTGGCGAACCAGCCCGTGTTCACACCAGTTTAAGCGGAACCAAAGTGGGAGGACAATATTCGGTAGTCCTTCAGTTTTTTAAGTTGATTAATTATTTGGTCTGGCGTTCGAGTGAACCCAGCCTTGGCCATCTCTTCCGCAAGTTCGGCATACATCTTGGTCTTTCTTGTACTGCTTTCTAGCTTTTCTTGAGATTCGGTAGATGGCCAAATCGCCACTAAACATTTGGTTTCCTCAGCAGACCACTGCAAATTATTTTTCTCCATGTTGTCACTGCCTTCTTTTCCTTCCTGCTCGTTTTCACAGCCTAGAATGAGACACGCCCACTGATGATGTCACAGTTCCCAAGGAAAAAACAACTATTTTTTGGTTCCGCTGAGAACCAACTTTTCAGGTTCCGAACCAATTATTTTTTCGGTCTGACCGCGCCGGCCGGTTCAAATTTGGGTTCGGGAACCAGAACCGGCACGGAGCCCTGCCGGTGTGAAAGCCCTAAAAGTGATCTGCCGCCGACTCAGAACCAAGCCTGGAACTCTCCAGCTCCTCAGACCTGTCCGCAGTCATCTTCCCATCTCTGATCAAATCCAGCTTGTATTTCTGTAAGACCACCTTCTCTCTCTCTGCCTCACACCGCCGTTTCTCAATGTGATCTGCTTCTGGGGGGCGGCTTTAGCTCAGGAGGTAGAGCGGGTCGGCCAATGACGCAAGGGTTGGCGGTTCGATCCCCGCTTCCTCCCAGCTGCTGTCGTTGTGTCCTTGGGCAAGACACTTAACCCTCCTTGCTCCTGATGGTGTGTAGGCACCCTGCGTGGCAGCCTGCCGCCATTGGTGTATGAATGGGTGAATGTAGACTACCTACTGATTGTAAAGCACTTTGGATAAAAGCGCTATATAAATGCAGGCCATTTACCATTCTCAATCTCAGTCTCCTGCTTTCTTTGCTCATGCTGTAACTGTAGCTCAAGCAACTCTTTTTGCTGTTCAAATGTTAAATTACCGTTTGCCAGAACAGGCGGCGACAAAACAGCTAATTTAACGAGAGGGCTCCTCCTGAGCAAATGGCCAAAACCCCCGTGTCACTCAGATTTGCTTTCAAAATACTCCTAACAGTGCCTTAACCGTTTATCAGAAATCTCAATATCATAATGGCTAGCTATTTTTAATAGCTGCTCCTTAGTACATTTATCCAAAACCCCTTCTAATGGAGCCTTAACAAAATCTGCCACCAGATCAGACATTTTTTTTTACATTCAAATTTATTCAAAACAAAAAGTAATCTATATACCAAGCATTATTTTTATTCTACTAATTCTCCCATTTGTATTCTATTGTTCGTACTTTACACCAAACAAGGGGGAAAAAAAATGCTCCCTCCATTCTCCCAAATGCCAAAGTCAACTTAAATACTACTCCAAAGACAAGGGTCAACGGTGAGAAAGGAACCCCACCTCCTCCCCCCACCAGCGACAAGACCAATGACTCTAAGGTTCGTGCAGCCGTTGAGTTTGTGGAAACCCCTTTCCACCACAGCCACTGCCCCAACCAGGAAACCCCCCAAGCTGACCTCAACCAGACCTAAACCATCTCTTGTGTGTTTTTTGTATGTATGAATTCCTGCTGGGTGTACGTATCTTTTTTTAAATCAATTATCAAATAAAATCAATCAAGAATGCAGACCTAAACCTAAATGGAAATAAGCATTTTGAAAGTGTAAACACTTATTTCCAACATGGTCCCTGATGTTTTTTTTATTGTGTTCTCTTGTGTTGATTTTTTTTATGTACCGTAAATTCCGGACTATAAGCCGCGGCTTTTTCCCCGTTTTTTGGCCCTGCGGCTTATATAACGGTGCGGCTTATCTATGGATTTTTTCAGAAAAAAAAAAAAAAAAAATACAAATAAAATCTCTCTTTTTTAGCACTCTTTCTAACTATAAATCCACTTCTCTTTTAATTTCCTCTTGCCCTCTTTTCACCACACCGCGGACACTGTGTGCACTGTAAAAATAAACAAAGGTGGTGTTGTGTTATGTTGTTTTGTTGAAATGTTACGGTAATACGGTAAATGGGAGCTTCCTCAAACAGCCATCTCTTTCCCGACAATCCCCTCTGTGCGTGACCCCTTACATATGGTAATTACGGTAAGCAAACGGCCACTCGGTGACCTCCAAAATCGATGGATTTTACAGGTTACACAGCTTCATCAGCACATTTTATGTGCATTGCTTTGCTGCTTGTTTTTTCGATTATTTTATATATAATCTAACATCATGCTTCAAAAGATGGAGAACTGGCTGTGTTACGACGATGGCGGCGAGAAGAAGAAGGAAAGAAGGAAATCGAGCAGCAGCACGTAACCTTGGCATCAGGGTGTTGACACAGAGAGCAGACGGCCGAGGTGTGTCCACTGTTCAGATCCGACTGAAGGCCAAAACAGTCGCCACCGAAATGAAAATTGAACATTTTAGAGGTGGACCATCCTGGTGTTTCAGATTTATGAGACGAAAGGGACTGTCCGTCAGGGCGCGGACGACTGTGTGTCAGCAACTCCCTCCCGACTACCAGGAGAAAATTACAAACTTCGGCGAATTCACACAAAGAAAGATCAAGGAATATTCCATCGGACCGGAGCAGATCATAAATATGGATGAAGTGCCTTTGACGTTCGACCTGCCTCTCACTAGGACTGTTAACAAGAAAGGTGAATCGTCCATCACGTTGAGAACCACAGGTCACGAGAGAACGAATTTCACTTGTGTTCTTGGCTGCACAGCATCTGGAGTAAAGCTCCCGCCGATGGTGATTTTTAAGCGTCTCACAATGCCAAAAGAAAAGATCCCCAGCGGGATATGCTTGTTTTGTTGAAATGTTAATAAATGGGAGCTTCCCCAAACAGCCATCTCTTTCCCGACATTCCTCTCTGTGCACGAACCCTTACATATGGTAATTAAACATCAAAACAGCGGCTTATAGTCCGGTGCGGCTTATATATGTAAAAAACAGTCAATTTTGGTGCTGCGGCTTATATACCGGTGCGCCTTATAGTCCGGAATTTACGGTATGTATTCCTGCTGGGCAGTTGTGTACGTATCTTTTTTTTTTTTTTTATCAATTATCAAATAAATTCAATCAATCAAAAAAAAAAAAAAAAAAAAAAATGCTCCCTCCATTCTCCCAAATGCCAAAGTCAACTTAAAGAGTTAAGTGCCAAAAAGGTGCCCAGGGTCAAATCACCCACAAAATAGTAGGCTACACAAATCCCCTCTATTTCCCCCTATGCTAAAATAACTCATTCCTAGTCTTCATGCAAAGTTAATGGTGGGTAGTTATGCGCTAGCCATGACGAGGGACAATCCTAGATTGCCAATTGTCATAACCCGGCATGCAATGACGCACGCTAGTCATGTCATGTCGAACTCCGTGGGTCGAATATACTCAAACCCGCTAGCTGGTGAAGGAGACCACTAACTGGCAGCCCCCACCAAGGCTAGGGATGCGCTCCCGAGCTAAATTCATACGAACAATAGCTCCAACCATTTCTTCACAGCACTACAGGGAAACAAAAAAAAAGCCCAACGATCCTAAAGAGGAATCGTCGCTGTACCTACCAGGGAATATGCGCAGCCACAGAAAACAGTTGCACCCTTTGACACTTACCTATTTGGCACCAAGTCTGAAATCACAAAAACAAAATTATTAATCCATTCAGTGTATCTCCACAGTAGCACAACAACTACAAAAACAAAAACCCATTCAAGGTTTCAACAATCAACAAAAGTGTAGCTCCGTAGTAAAACTAATTACATCAGCTCATTCCAACTGTAGAGCCAATTCAATTACCTATTTTATAAACAGGACCGGACAGGAGCCCCCAATTTGTCATGACCTGGCTCGTGAAGCCATGACAAAAATGGGAGACACACTGTTTAGAGTGGTACATCATAACCATTTTAATGAATCAAATGTAAACAAAGATGCAAAAATGTACTATGAGGTGTCTAAGTCAGTGAAATCAGTGTGTCAGCTGTTGGATGAGTGTGGAATGGTGAGTGTAGAGTGTTGTAAGGTGTAGAAACTCAATTCACAAACAAAGAGTCATGGTGCTGCATGGAGAGGAGAGAGACAGACTGAGGTCTGCCAGCCAGATTTAAAGCCTCCTGGAGACTGATCAGGTGCTCCAGGTTGCCCTGATTAACTCCACCTATACTGCACCTGCAGGCAATTAGAGAAGGGGAAACCACACACACACACATACCAGGGCTGTGAATCTTCACTGGCCTCACGATTCGATTCGATTACGATTCAGAGGGCTACGATTCGATTCGATTACGATTATCGATGCATCTCGATGCATCTTAAATCGATGCATCCTTTTTTTCCGCAATACATGATTTATTTTTTCTCACTTTCTTTTTTCTCACTGTGTGGCTACTTTTAAAATAAAAGTGCATTTAGAATTGCATTGTATTATGATCCATAATTAAAATAAACAACTGCATGTACTTCCATTATATTTTATTTGATTATTAAAAAAAAGATTTTTTTTTTTTTTTTTTTTTTAATAATCGATTTTTGACATTTGTGAATCGATGCAGAATCGTGCACGTCCGCATCGCGATGCATCTTATAATCGATTATTTTTGACACCCCTAACACATACACACAAAGCAGGCCCTGCAAAGCAGAGGGCCGTCACAGTGATAGAGAATGAGAGAGTGGGGTGAGAGAGACACAGAGAGAGAGAGAGAGAGCGAGCGAGGGGGAGTTAAGTGTGTGTGTGTGTGTGTGTGTGAGAGAGAGAGAGAGAGAGAGAGAGAGAGAGAGAGAGAGAGAGAGAGAGAGAGATAGATACATAGACAGAGTGCACAAAGAGATAGAGAATGAGAGAGAGACAGAGAACACAGAAAGAGATAGTGGGGTGAGAGAGACACACAGAGAGAGAGAGAGCGAGCGAGGGGGAGTTAAGTGTGTGTGTGTGTGTGAGAGAGAGAGAGAGAGAGAGAGAGAGAGAGAGAGAGAGAGAGAGATACATAGACAGAGTGCACAAAGAGATAGAGAATGAGAGAGAGACAGAGAGCACAGAAAGAGATAGTGGGGTGAGAGAGAGAGAGAGAGAGGGCACAGAGTAGGCTGAGAAAGAGACATATAGACAGAGAGCATAGAGAGAGGGGAGGAGGAGGCGG
>NC_139640.1:15422595-15455095 GCF_964638095.1 Poromitra crassiceps | reverse complement strand
GATTCGATTTTGGTGGTCAAAGGTCAAATTTCAAGGTCACTGTGACCTCACGAACGCCATTCCCAATTTCGTTAACGCCATATCTCAGGAACGGCTTGATGGAATTTCTTCGAATTTCTCTCAAACATCCACTTGGACTCAAGAATGAACTGATCAGATTTTGGTGGTCAAAGCTCAAAGTTCAATATCCCTGTGACCTCACGACCGCTCGTTTCATGCTCTACGCGATATCTTAGGAACGCCTTGACGGAATTTCATCAAACTTGCCTCAAATGTCGACTTGGACTCAAGGATGCACTACTTACATTTTGGTGGTCAAAGGACAAAGGTTAATGTCACTGTGACCTCACAAACCCCATTTTCAAGCTTGTCAATGCAATGATTAGATTTTGGTGGTCAAGTTCAAGGTTACTGTGACATCACGACCACTCATTTCAGGCTCGTTAACGTGAGATCTCAGGAACGCCTTGACGGAATTTCATCGAATTTGCCTCAAACGTCCACTTGGACTCAAGGATCAACTGATTACATTTTGGTGGTCGAAGGTCAAGGTCACTGTGACCTCACGACCACCATTTTCAAGCTCGTTAACGCCATATCTCAGTAACACCTTGACGAAATTTCTTCACATTTGGCTCAAACGTCAAAGTCTGGACAGACATGCATGTCGACTGTTCACTTGTTGGCGGAGGCATATATCCGTGGCGCGGTCCTTCTAGTTTGTGTCTTGGGGTTAACCACTTTTGAGAGTTGTGCTCCAGACGTAGATATCATCTACAGCTGGCACTGCGAGACTAGCCGTTTGCTAGATAACAATGTTTGCTAGCTGCCTACCGAAATGGAAACATTAGCGTTAACTAACGTTAGCACAAGCATTAGCCAGAGTGTGGTATAAGTAAGGGATAATGTATATTGAGGCGGTGATTACGGGGGAAATAATGACCGACAGGTGGATTGAGCCCGACGCGCCAGCGGAGGGCTTAATCGTTCACCTGAAGGTCATTATTTCCCAGTAATCACCGCCTCAATATACATTATCCCGCTTAGAACACGGCCTACAACTAAATCATTCAATAATCTGACAAAAATAATTATTCAAATAGATTTTTTATTAGCGTTTTCAACGACAAAGCGGTTTCATTCGTAATTGGCACACAAGACACCACAGCTGCAACTGGTTGGCCTAATTAGTAGTGTCTTGCTGACAAAAAGCTCTTATCAACTGATTAATCCAGGTGTGGCAGAGCAGCGGTCGGTTGTCGAGAAATAATGACCGGTGAATATTGTTGATTGACCAATCAGAATCGAGTATTCAAGAGAGCCGTGTTCTAATGAGCATATACCACACGGCCTGTCGTGATCTGCTGCTTAAGGGAGTAAATGGGTTCAGTCTGTTTGTTTGTTTGTTTCTCCCACTTTGTCCCACATTGTGAGATTTGTGATGATTTGGTCAGTAATGATGTCACTGATGATGTCACAATGTCTATGACATGTGAAGTTGAGCAATTGTGCGCTGAGTGATGTCACTCGAGCACTCCATGATCTGATCAGTGATGGTCACTCGAGCAATTATGATGTCATCAGTGAGTGATGTCATAATTCATAATGGATGCGAAGTTGAGCTATATATATATATAACCCTAACAATTTTTTTCCCCACAGCATTGTGAAAGTCATAGGGCTCTATCCTCCAAAAAGCGCTAATTTAGCGTTTGCGCTCGTTTAACGCCGTGCGCAATGCAAATTGGGGGCAGACACAAGCGCATGCCTGTTATAATTGTACTGGGCATTGGCTGCCCCATGCCAAAGCAGGCGTTTCAGCGCTAAAATGTGGGATAGATGGCGTTACCCTATTGTCAGCAGCGCGCAATTACTTTGCGCTAAGAGCTTTGAAAAGGACCTCTTACGTGCAAATACCTCTCTGCACTGGGCGCTCTGCACGGAGATTACGGGTGAGCTCCCAGCGCAGAGAGGTATTTGCGCAGTGGAAAGTGGAATTCCTTTCGTGCAATTCGGCATAGCGCCACCTCACTGGCAACAACTTATGTCAACAATCGTTCGTCCGATCGACTTCAAATTTGGGGAGTGCGCTGATGGGAACTCGACACAGTGCAGTGCCAAATTTTGTGCAATTCTGCACAGCGCCACCTACTGGCAACACAAAACGTGGTTTATCTTGAGAACCGTTCGTCCCATCAACTTCAAACTCGGGGAGTGCGCTTAGGGGGACGCAACACAGTGCAGGAAGCTGAATTCCATGCAATTTGGCATAGCGCCACCTACTGGCAACACAAAAAGTGGTTTATCTTGAGAACAGTTCATCCAATTGACTTCAAACTTTGGGAGTGCGCTGCTCGCAACCAGATGGAGTGCGGTGTTGTTATATACGTATAATCATATATATAACATGTAATATATAATACATATATTATCATATAATCAATATATGATTTACAATAGCATCTCAGTATGACAACACTCTCTAACACATTGCATTCAGGCGATGTCTCCTCACTCACATGGTCTATCGGTCAGCTTGGGGGGAAAACGCGGTCCTGGTGGAGATCTGCACTCCACCGAGTGCACTTTTCTAGTTTTAACAGTGTTTGTGTGCGTGTGTGTGTGTGTGTGTGTGTGTGTGTGTGTGCGTGCGTGCGTGCGTGCACGCGTGCGTGCGTGTGCGTGTGCGTGTGCGTGTGCGCGTGCGTGCACGTGCGTGCGTGTGCGTGTGCATGCGTGCGTGTGCGTGTGTGTGTGCGCGCGCGCGCGTGTGTGTGTAGCTGTGATGATGGGGACACGTGGGGTTGGGGATTGATTGTCCTCAAGGTCGGATGCAGAATGTCAATACCCATCTCCGCTGGGCTGGAGGGGCGGATGGATGAACAGATGATGGGACGGCCTGAGAGAGAGAGAGAGAGAGAGAGAAGGAGAGGGAGAGACAGAGAGAGGGAGAGAGAGACAGAGAGAGAACGAGAGCAACCCAATTGGGAGAATAAAACATTTTACATACATAGTACATGTCTATGGAGAAAATTAATTCACTTCTGGGGCAAGAAACGTCACATGACCTCTATTCACCAGTTCTTTATAGTATCTGTAAAGATTGCATACTTAAAGTGGAGGATACATTGGTCTTAGTCTTCCTACTTCATGAATGTATTTTATTTATTTATTTTTACATAGCAATATCACAAAGGTTTTTTTTTTAATTTTGTAATTCTCCTGCTTTGATGGTTCCATACTTTAATACTTTTGTATATTGGAAATACTTGAATAAATCTCTGAAATGTGATCATGAAAATTGTCTTTATTTTAATCATAACAAATAGACCTAAACTATAGGCTACAGCTCAATTCATACACAATGCAAACATGTTTAATAATACACTTTGAATCTAATCAAAATACACAATTTACAAGAGAGCAGAATGAGTAAAGCAATTTAGAGGAAAGGAGAAATGATTAGGAATCCAAGATGCAGGGCTTCTTGTCCGGATGCTGGTGAACGAGCTGTTGGGGAACTGCCCCCTAGTCCGACCCCTCACGAGTCCGACACCTCACGAGTCCAACACCTCACGAGTCCGACACCTCACGAGTCCGAAAAATGGCCCATTGGACAGACATCTCATTAGTCCGACAGCTCGTTAGCCCAACAACGAAAATCTCACTAATCCGACAGTTCGTTAATCCGAAAATAATGTGCTCTGTCTGCAGCGCAAACGGCACATTTCTCCGCTGGTTTTCTCTCCTTCTTTCTCTCTCACCCCCTCTCTCTCCCTCCCCCCTCTCTCTCATGAACATAATGTGGTAAACCATTAAAGCCACAAAAGCTGCAATACCCGGTGAACTTTGACCTGACAGGTAGCCTACTTTTTGACGCTGTGATGTGCAGCTAACTGTCCAAGTAGGGAAAAAGCTGTGAGACTGCGCCGACAAAAGGCATCTAAAAAAGTTCGGCTGGGTGTGTCGGTACAGAAGTACTAACTATAGAGGTCAAAGAGAATACCCGCACACCAGATGTAACAGGGCTAAAAAAGCAGCTAACTGTCCAAACACACACACACACACACACACACACACACACACACACACACACACACACACACTTTAATTTATTTATTAGGATTTTCGATTATGGAAGCTTATTAAGCGAGTTTCAGGAGCAGGACCACGCAATCAATCAGGCCTTCACAAGCCACGCCTCCCCAGGTGAACCTAACCTCCTATATAACCTCACCTGGCCCGTTGTCTCCTCTTGGCTCTCGCTTCTGCGCCCCTCCCCCCCACCCTCTTGTGTTCTCTCTCCTCCATTTCTCTGTCTCCTCCTCATTCTGTCTTCCTGTATAGGTAACTAGAAGTAAGGGGTCTGTCGAAGCCGCTCGACTGCTGGACTCCCCGGAGACCGGAAGTAGGCCGGACCTCCACAAACCGCTGACGATCCGCCGAGACGGATCCCACGCTCCCCCGAGATGGAGCCCATATACTCCGCCGAGACGGAGCTCATTATCCATTCAAATAAATGGTCAAACGTTCCTGGTTGTTTGTGTGGTCCTTGCTAGTGAAAAGACATAATCACATCAAAATCCAAATATATCTCAGAGTCAGAATGCAATGAAAAGAAGAACATGACCACAACATAAGCACACCAGCAAGCTACAAAACACTTATGGATAGAGGTGACAGCATCTTTTCAAAATCTGGTAGCTGCCTATGATGGCGGACACAGAACTGAATCAGGTGTCTTGCACTTATTTTTGTCAGACCAGCTATTTGCAGTCCACACACACACATCTTGTGCACGTTTCCTAGGCTGCCAAAGATGAAGGCAATGCTTTTACAGTTATATCCAGATACACCTATCGCTTCTGCTATGGGGTAGTGTGCCAAATGCATCACGGAAGTCCGGAAACACTGTGTAGAATTTAGTCGACTCATGTTTAAAATCATCAATACCTGTTTTTAGGCAGAACACGTGCTCGTTCATACCCTGGCGATTTATATATGCTTTTTGCTTTCCAGATAGTATACCTGTCTCCATCAAGCACGGAAGAATGCGCTTGAGTATACATTTCATGAACAATTTGGAAGAAGAGAAATGAATCTCCACGTACTCTGATCGTCTATATTGTCCTTCTTTTGGGAGTCTGTGGATTAATGCCCCTTTCCAGGATGGAGGGACTTTTCCGTTAATCAGGTACACATTAAAGATATGCGTCAATGCTGCACATGTCCACTGGTTTGTGCCCTTTAAGGTTTCATAAACAACAGCGTCAGAGTCAACGCTGCACATGTCCACTGGTTTGTGCCCTTTAAGGTTTCATAAACAACAGCGTCAGAGCCACTTGCCTTGTTGTTCTGTAGGCTACTGATCACTGGTAGGATCTCCTCTGGTGTAAAGAGGGCCGTTTCGGGCTCATAGTCCGGCAGATTTAATTGTAATAGACAGTCCGCATGTCTGGGAACGCCCACAAAATGTTAAACGGCTGGCGCGCGAGTGGGGTAAAACCGCACATATATCTCATGGGCTGACTCACCAAAAGACGGTGCTGCGCCTCTAAACTACAGGTTTGGGGGTTCTAGAGCAGAACACAAGACGTCTGCTCGGATGTGCGTTTACTGCGGTGGTTAAATCCCCGATCGTGTCTGCCTGGGCCGGGCTATCAGCTAAATTCCAACTTTGCTGAATGGATAGAACGGGGTTTTTTACCCCACCCTGACCACGCCCCTAGCGTCTATTGTGGGCTTTCCTAGAGCCTGTATGGGCGTTCCCAGACATGCGGACTGTCTCTATAGTCCATGCCAAGGGGGATTGCTCAGGTGTTCACACACACACACACACACACACACACACACACACACACACACACACACACACACACACACACACACACACACATCACTGCTATGGTTAAATTCCAATGCTAATATTGCCAAAAGCTTTGTGCTAATATGTATGGACTATGGTGTGTGAGTGTGAAAGTAACTAATTACTTGTCATTGTGTAACTAATTAGTGGCCGGGCCAGCGAAGCGGCAGGGCCTCTTATTGTATTTACAGAGAAACAAACAGACATTTATATACTGATGATGATGAGATTTATATCATCATCATCATAATTAAAGTGAGCGTGTGGTGGTTAGTCACAATTTTGCAGGCTGTCTGTTTATTACATCATCAGTGATGTCATACATCAGATTGGGACGCCATCACTATGTCACTTGAGCAATTGTGATGTCATCAGTGATGTCATAAATCCTTCCTGGCTGAGGCTATATAAGCAGCATACAAGTCAGTGTGGTAGTGACACATCTGAAGGAATGGCTGTTCAAGCAGGACATGGTGACTGGCAGCTCTATGCTGCCGTCAGGGCAGGAGACCTGGACACACTGAGTAGCCTGCTGCAGGAAGAGCGCTTCAGAAGGCTGATCAATGAGAAGTGTCTTTATGGGTGTTGGACCCCTCTGCAGCTCGCAGCCTGGAGGGGTCATGCTGCCTTGGTGGACTACCTGATCACACAGGGAGCACAGGTAGACCTAGCTGATGTTTATAACTGGACACCTCTACACTATGCTCTGCACCATGGTCACGTGGACTGTGTCCGGATCCTCCTGGAAGCCGGGGCTGACCCTAACAGAAACATACACGGCTCACCCACCCCTCTCTACTACAGTGCTGGACTCAACCACCTCGACTGCTTCCACCTGCTGCTCCAGTCCGCTGGCGTTCTGACCCGTGACGTGGCTTCTCGCCTGCTGGAGGAGGTGCTGTGTAACAGGCGCAACACGGCCTTCGTCCAGCTGCTGCTGGACCACGGTGCTAACCCGGCCCTGGTGAACACAGCGCAGGCACGCCTGGAGAAATGGGCTGATCCTGAGGCTCTCAGGGTCTTTCTGGAGGCCAAGAGATGTCCTCGCAGTCTGGCCCACGTGTGTCGGGTCCAGATCCGCCAAGCGCTGGGCACACATCGCCTGAACCAAGTCCACTCCCTACCACTACCACAAGTGATGAAGGACTTCCTGCTCCACCAAAACTGACTTGAAGGACTGTCAGTTTATTTATTTTCATTTATAGATTTAGTTCTTCAGTGACTGTTTCAAACAACTCCAGGAGCACTGTGTGTACTCGGTTCATCGTCTCCAGAGTCGCCACCCCAGAAATTCTGTTTATCGAGGTGAGGTTCAGTTATAGTCTAGGGAAAATAAGGTTTGACCTTAAACTAATTGCAACAGAATTTATTTTCACATTTTTATGTTTATATTGATACCCGAAACACTAGTAAAAATCCCAGAAAATCCCATTAGTGGAAGTATGTTAAAATTACGTTTTTTTTAAATGGCTGCCATTATTAAAATTGTGGCCATATCTTGACTCCAACTAGACCTAGAATTACAAATTTGGTGTCTATTTCCACATTTTTGGGGGCAAGGAATCACGGTCTCTGATTGGGCGCATCCTGCGAGGTGTGACTATAAATACCTGCCTCTTTTTGCCTGTACTCCATTTTACCTGATGAAGGTCTGATCGACCGAAACGTCGTTTAATTAAAGTTTGCCAATTACTGGATGGTGTGCGGGAATTCTTTATCTTCTACTTATGGACCCTATCCTCCGACGCACCTATCCTTAAGACTGTGAGGGTGTGCATCGGCTCTTCTTTCAAGTGTCGTGGGCAAGGAATCTACAGAAATGGTTGTCGAGTCTCTAAGTAGAACAGATTTTCTTTCTCATGTAGTATGAAGTATGTAGTCGTAATACAACATGGCATTTCTCGCAATGTTAGCTACAACTTCGTATTTGTTAATCATACACATTTTGGGTGATACCCTTGAGCATATTGAAGTGCTTGCCATTGGAAAAAAAAGGTTGTTGTTTCATATTTCCAATTAAAAATGTGTTACGGTAATACTTACTTTACTTTACTTTATTGGTTTATTGTGACTGGACAATGCACATTAATGGACATGTTCAGAAATATAGAAGCCTCTATATACGAAAACATGTAAATATGCCGGAGTTAGCTAATGCTAGTTTACATCCGTAGTCCCCGATAAATATCAAACAATCATTCATTACATTCATTCAACGCACAAACTGAAATATACATGTAACGTGTCATCGCAAGAGATACCACAACATTACAGACATCAAATTACAGCAAAACACAGACAAGATGTACATGCAGCATGTCAGTGCTAAAAGAAAATACTACACCTTACATTCATCAGGTTACATGATAACAATACATCAATACAATACGAAAGGCTACTCTTACTCTACTCTCTCTTAAGTGCTACACTTAAGTGGTGAAGTGCCTAGTGCAGGAGGAAGAGAAGAAGATTTGGAAGGTAGCTATTAAGCTAATGTTCACAAAATTGGTTTGTTTTGAGCCAGTTTTTGAGCTGGCTTTTAAATGCCGCAAAAGTGGGGCTTTCCCTAACAGCCATAGGCAGTGTGTTCCAGCTAGTGCTGCCATTGATCGACCAGGTGTTTTTTGAAAACGTGGTTTTTCTAGCTTGAATTAATTTATTCCCTCAGTGTCTCGAAAAGTGTCTGGAAATACATAAAAAATGAGCACATCTATCTATCTAATGCTGCCTACACACTAGAGGATTTTCAAATCTTAACCGATTTTAAAAACATGAGAGACCACAGACATGAGGACAATTTCATCAGATTTTAACATTAAAATCGCCTGAACACACACACTAGACGATTCGCCCAGACTGCGAGACCACACACCAGCCGTTTGAAGTACCGACTCACAGCGATTCCAGCAACTAGACTGTAGGCTGTTTATATCCCACAGAACCGCAATTTTTTCCCACAGACAACGGCGGATGGCTCTCCAAACATGCGCCGAGCGGCGGGTCCGCTACAAGCGGGCGGACACCCTCGCAAAATAAGCCAAAACAACGTCCTGTCTGAGAGCTCATATTGCAGCATGTCCGCTCCCTTGGGGCGGGCCGCTCCGCTCGGCGCATGTTTGGAGAGCCCTCCGCCGCTGTCCACCCTGTTTTAAGCTGCTGTGAGGATGCTGGGGAGAGGAGCTACATGGCTCTGCTGTTGCCATGGCTGTTGCTCGTTTGTTGTGAGCGCTGCATTAACATCCGGGTATGACGCGTCGACGAGTCCCGGTCTGCTTGCTCTCATTGGCTATTGCGGGTTCCGACGGGAGACAGCCATCGTAAATATCAAACATGTTTGATATGCCCGATTCGAGATCGGGCAGGCTCCGATTCAATCAATAATTTATTGACACCAGACACTTGACAATTATTTTGACAAAAAATCGGTTGAGACTAGCCTCGAATCGGGCCACGCCCCCCCGAGGGGAATCGGGCATTAAATCGGGCATTTTATCCTCTAGTGTGTGGGAGGCATAAGGGAGCTAGGGCTCTGTCTGTTTGTCTGTCTGTCCCACTGATGACATCATCAGTGATGTCATAAATCCACTCACTCTCACACACACATGTCTCAGTGATGATGTCATCAGTGATGTCATAAATTGTGACATCATCAGTGATGTCAGAGGCATTGTGATATCAGTCATGTCATAAGAGGTTGTGATGTCATCAGTGATGTCATAAAAGCAGTTGTGACATCATCAGTGATGTCATAAGAGCAGAATCAAGTCACAGGGGCAGACACTGAAAGAAGTGGGAGTCTGGCTTCAGTCTTCAGCCATGCACAGCTGTATGTTGCCAGCTCCAGGACAGGTGATCCAGCATCCCTGAAGTATGCCATCAAGGAGCAAACAGGGCGAGGCCGCGACCTGCTTATGCGAGCTGCAAGGCAGGCGAGCTCGCGTAGCGCGCAAGATGCCTAGTGGATTATAATTTCAATTTGAATGGTGAAATTAGATCCTACTTGATATCTTCTTGATATCTTTGCGTTTTGCTATGCGTTTGTACCATGTTCATGAGAATCACCCACCCAGGGCCATAGCCAGGGATTTTGGGCCCCATGAAAGGATATCACATCGGGGCCACGGATGCAAATTTTGCAAATTTTTTAAATATCTCATTTTAAATGAATATTCAGCTCAGCTTAGAGACTATTGTAATGTCATTATTTGCCTTTTCTCAATCACCTCTATATCACCTATACCAGCTCTCCTTGCCCTGCTGAATCATCATGCTCTCTTTCTGCCCTGAATACACCACAGTGAACAAAGACATGCTCTCACTAAACTAATGACTAGAAAGAATATTGATACACATATGGAGTCCAACAGGAGTCTTTTATTATTAACATGAGATGATTATTCTGTCTTGATAAATGTTTTCTCCTTTTCTCACTCACCATGTTTTTTAGGGCCCCTGTCAGTCAAGGGCCCTTGGAATCGTCCACACTTTCCTCCCTCTAGCTACGGCCCTGCACCCACCTGTGGCATTCTCAATCCTCCCATAGGACATGGACGAAAGGCCAGGGGTCTCTGATTTCCACATGTGGATATTGATGTGTCCAACTGCTGCTATGATGTCACAGCTATCAGAGGTCCTGGTTTGGCTCTAATGGTGTAACTCCAGCTATAAGGCCCATACCATGTAATGTGTTGTGGCCATCAATGGTTCTGATGTTATGGTCAACATTATCAGCAATGTACTGAATGAAGTGGCCTTCAACATTGCAGGGGGGTATGTTCCTTGAGAAGCAGCTGCACTGGACTCAACTTTTTCACCTCCTGCATCACAGAACAGTGGAGCTTCCTATCATCCTGCTGGCTGGAGAGTGGCTCTCTACTGACATCTAGTGGTTTTGTGTGTGGTTTAAATATCCAGGTACTATTGACAATGATTGACATATTTGGAACAAATTAACTAAATCGTTTTGGTTTGAAAAAAGTGCTCTAAATTAGCCCCTACATGGATGATTTAGACACTGTAGAGCAGGTTTTAACTTTGGGAGGGTTTTTCTGAGTTAAAGGCTCATCAGGGGTAAATGTAGCCTGCCATCCCTTCAGGACCTGCACACCACCAGGACCTTCAGGACCTGCACACAACCAGGACCTTAAGGACCTGCACACCACCAGGACCTTCAGGACCTGCACACCACCAGGACCTTCAGGACCTGCACACCACCAGGACCTTAAGGACCTGCACACCACCAGGACCTTCAGGACCTGCACACCACCAGGACCTTCAGGACCTGCACACCACCAGGACCTTCAGGACCTGCACACCACCAGGACGCTGGAGCGGTCTCATGGACGACCCCTCCCACCCTGGACACAAACTCTTTGAAATGCTCCCCCTCACAAGAGACTGCAGGTCTGTCAAGACCAAGACCTCTCATCACAACAACAGCTTCTTCCCAACTGCCATCTGCCTATTCAACGAGGCCCGGAAACCCCCATATGGGACTTTTATAGCAACTAATATTAGCCACAGTAGGCATTACCCATGAATGCATTGCTCTTAAAGGGCTCGCGCCGCCTGAACTACAGTAATAATCCATGGGGGAATTTTTTTTTTCCACATGAGTGCTAAAGTGCTAAAGGCACCGTGACGTCACGATGTACCAAATATCCCATTCATTTGAGGGCACAACAAAAAGCAGGTTTGAACCCATAGAGGGAACTTATGCTGCTGAAAATGATACAAATGGTACAATGGTAACAGTTTGGTCTCAAATGTGGACATTTTGACCAGAATTCTTCACACACCAAAGTCATATATATTGGTTAAAAGTGTTTTGGGGGTAAGTTGCACTTTACATTTTTGTAATTGTCTTTCTGTATTGTTTTTGTCTTACTAACTATTGAAGGCATCTATATGGGCACAATTGGCCGTGTCTGTGGGTGGGAAGCCGGACTACAGTATGTGTCCTGGTCGCTGCACTTGTACCTCCTCTGGCCGGTCGGGCTCTCCAGTGTAAACGGCAAATGCTTACGCCCTCCATCCACCCAGACAACAACACCCTTACTGACCACGCCCTCCATCCACCCTGACAACACCACCCTTACTGACCACGCCCTCCATCCACCCAGACAACAACACCCTTACTGACCACGCCCTCCATCCACCCAGACAACACCCTTACTGACCACGCCCTCCATCCACCCAGACAACAACACCCTTACTGACCACGCCCTCCATCCACCCAGACAACAACACCCTTACTGACCACGCCCTCCATCCACCCAGACAACAACACCCTTACTGACCACGCCCTCCATCCACCCTGACAACACCACCCTTACTGACCACGCCCTCCATCCACCCTGACAACACCACCCTTACTGACCACGCCCTCCATCCACCCTGACAACACCACCCTTACTGACCACGCCCTCCATCCACCCAGACAACACCACCCTTACTGACCACGCCCTCCATCCACCCTGAGAACACCACCCTTACTGACCACACCCTCCATCCACCCTGACAACAACACCCTTACTGACCACACCCCCCATCCACCCAGACAACAACACCCTTACTGACCACGCCCTCCATCCACCCAGACCACAACACCCTTACTGACCACGCCCTCCATCCACCCTGACAACACCACCCTTACTGACCACACCCTCCATCCACCCAGACAACAACACCCTTACTGACCACGCCCTCCATCCACCCAGACAACAACACCCTTACTGACCACGCCCTCCATCCACCCAGACAACACCACCCTTACTGACCACGCCCTCCATCCACCCAGACAACAACACCCTTACTGACCACGCCCTCCATCCACCCAGACAACACCACCCTTACTGACCACGCCCTCCATCCACCCAGACAACACCCTTACTGACCACGCCCTCCATCCACCCAGACAACAACACCCTTACTGACCACGCCCTCCATCCACCCAGACAACAACACCCTTACTGACCACGCCCTCCATCCACCCAGACAACAACACCCTTACTGACCACGCCCATCATCCACCCTGACAACAACACTCTTACTGACCACGCCCTCCATCCACCCTGACCACAACACCCTTACTGGCCACCGTGCTATTTCAAAAGCAGACTCTATTCACCTTATTCTTTGCCCAGACGAGGACGCTTCTGCATGACGTCATTTCGTAATCGTCTTTCCGGTTTTAAACACGGAAGTAGAGTACGCCTACCGCAGTCATTTAGACTTGCCAAAAAGCTGTTTTCAAGCTAAAAAAAACCCAAACTTTTTAAAGTTTTAATATTTGTCGGGTGAGAACGTAACATATATGTGACCAGTTTATCAGAATAACGCCTATTGGAAATCTTTAACGAGCAGCGAGGAGCAGGAGCGCTGACTGTGCTGACACCGGTCGGACTAGCTATCTGTCAAACCCTACTGTAGTTAGGCTACTGGCAGTGAGAAAACATGTCAACGTGCTTTTGTAACTAACATTAAATGCCGACCGGGTACAGCCATCGGCTCCTCGCAGCAGTAACGTTATGAACATGTAACTGAAGTTGGCCGCAGTGTAGCTTAATTCTGAATGTTGCCAAACTTCATTCATACTGACGTTTTATTTTGAAAATAGCCGCCAACTAGCGCTGAACTGGAAGAACAAATACGTTGCGTCGAATGCGGAAGAGAGAAAAAGTGGGCGTGGTGAATAAGGTGAATAGAGACATTGCATGAAATAGGCCACGCCCATCACGGGGGAAATCGCTCCCACAGACCAGCGTCATTTTCCTTGAATTAAACATAGCTAAAAGCTGTTATGTGGTGGGGCTACGCACACAACAAATCTAAAAAATCACCAGTTCAAGTTTTTCTGTACCCCTGAGCAAAACAAGGAAGCCATTGGCTGTGTTCGAATACCTCTACTAGCCTACTGTCTACTCTTTCTCAACGAGTATCTACTGTATACTAACTACTAAATATGAAATTATGTATGCGAGCTGTTTACACTACAGTCTACAGCATGGTCCCAGAATGCATTTCGCACCAGCTCGGGAGAGTAGAATTCAGCAACATGGCCGCCGACCAGGGCTGAAAATCAGAATGAAAGCTGTTATTCTTTAGCTCTACAAATGTTAATATGGCACGTTATTGAACGTTTAAAAATTATAAGTGGACAAACCTATTCAATGTAGAGTCCCGTAATGATGTCAGTTTATAAAAATAACGCCTGGTTTTTTAACGTTAACTCTGCACCAGGGGACCCGCAGCTACCCTCACTACTCCGACGGGAGCACCTAGATGATGTTGAGCCGGTGGACAACACATCATCGTGATACATATTAAAGTGACGTTTCGAGCTGTTACTGGGCAGACAGCGCTACCTCACTCTGTACACATATCACATAAAAAAACGCCTGACAACGGGTGAATTGACTTAATTCATTGGTCAAAAATGACGCCTCCTTCTTTCTGCTGCGCCACTATTGGACATTTCGCTCTGTACAAATATCACATTTACAAAAAAATCGCCTGGCAACCGCCTGACAACGGGTGAATTGACTTCATTCATAGGTCAATTGATCAAAAATGACGCCTCCTTCTGTCTGTTGCGCGACCATTGGTTTTCGGAGACTTGAAAGAGCATTTTGAAACAAAACAAGCTGCGTTCCTCTTCTGTACAGTAGCCTGTGTGCAGAAGGTCAGACTCATATCGCCAATATGCCTCGGATTAATGATGGTCTCATCAGACGACGAAGAGCTCATCGTCATCTGCGGTATATTCAGCTGTACACTATGCTGTTTGGATACCCCCCAGAAGTAAGTGGGATATTATCTAACTAATGTTACTTCAGCTAATGTTTGTTTTGTTTAGCTCACTAGCTCAGACAGCATAATAATGTGATGTTAAGTTGGGGAGAAATCTCTACCATCAGAACACTGACAGACTCATGACTACATTAGCTAAGTGATATAGCAACCTCATGCTCAGTATGTTTGATCATGGATAGATATGTGATGTATGTATAATTAAACAATAAAGTAATCCTAAATCCTAATAATAATCATAATAATAGTCAGTGAATAGTAATTTGATAAAAACAAGAATAAACAGTCAAATAATTTCATAAATATCATTGCAGGTTGCAAGAGGGCCATACAACAGGCTAAATCCCCATGTTCCCCTGTTGCGGCTGTATTTTGGGGAGGGAGACCTTCGGAAGGACTTCCGACTGTCCAGGCCAACCCTGCAGAACCTGATCCACCTACTGCAGGGGGACACTGTGACCGACCATGGATGGGGGAAGGCAATGGAGGTCCTGGTCTTCTGCTACTGGCTAGCTAGTGCCACCTCGTACAGGGTTGTGTCAGAGGCATTTGATGTCCCCCGCACCACTGTCCACGACATGGTGCACCGGGTCAGCAGGGGCATCCAGGCCATATTTAGGAGGGTCATCCGCTTCCCCACCTTGGATGAGCTGGAGGAGATTGGGGCTGGTTTCCAGAGGCTGTCTGGTTCCCCAGCATTCAGTCGCGTGGCGGGGAGCATGGATGGGTGCCACGTCCGCATCGTCCCCCCTGCACAGTTTGCAGGGGATTATTTTAATAGGAAACTGTTCCACATCCAGTTTCAGGCGGTGTGTGACCACAAGGGGCGTTTCCTCGACGCCTTTGTTGGCTTCCCTGGCTGTGTGCATGACGCCAGGGTCCTCAAGAACAGCCCTCTGTACGTCCACCAGCTCTTCCCACCTCCTGGATGGTACCTCATCGGTGACGGAGGGTACCCATGCTTGGCGCAACCAATCCCCCTTATGACCCCATTCCGTGAACCTGTCCGGAATGCTGTTGAGGCAAGATTCAACAGAAGCCTGTCCAGGGCAAGGTGTGTGGTGGAGAGGGCATTTGGCATCCTGAAGACCAGGTGGCGCTCCATCTTCCTGAAGGCACTGGAGGTGAAGGTGGATTTTGCCTCAGAGGTGATCATTGCCTGTCTGTTCCTCCACAACCTCTGCATCAGCAATGGGGACATTTTGGAGCCAGGAGAAAATGGTGATGATGAGGATGGTGGTGATGATGGTGAAGAGGCGGATGAGCCAGTCCAGAGGTCTGGGGACACACTGAGAGGCAGGCTTGCAGCTGCGGTGTCTGCGCCGGTGGAGCAGATCCCTGTCCTGCAGGAACATGACTACCTTTGAGGGCAGAGGAAGATGGAGGAGGAAGGGCAGCGGAAGGCATCTGGTGGACAGCAATGTGTTGCTTATGTAAAAAAAAAAAAAAAAAACCCAAAAACAAACAAACAAACAAAAAAAATCTTCCAGTCTACATCCTAGGGATTACTGATGTATTTTTATTTATTTTTCCAGTCTACATCCATAGGGAATACTGTTTTTTTTTTGCCACTACAGTCTAATCCTCGGGATACTGTATGTGAAGCACTTTTTAACTCTGCCATAGCCGGTCCCAAGCCCGGATGAGAAAAGAGGAGGGAAAAGTGTTATCAATTATAGGCACATTTTAAGAACACATTAGCTAACATCAAATAAATTATCAAATGTACTGTCTGTAACTGTGCAAGTCAAATCCCTTGTATGATTACAGACTAACACTACATACTACATAATAACAATAAAGCTGATTCTGAATTCTCTATATGAGTCATGGGTAATTTATATAGTTACCATTTTAGTGATGAATACAGAAAACATGAATAGGCTACTTAAATTAACTTGCTGCTGAAACCTGGGACCCCTTAGCCTTCACAAGTGCACATTGGATTGAATGATTTTTACAACGTTGTCTTCATGTGTTAAATTCCTCACTGCACAGTGCACCTGTGACCTCCAGTGGATCCTACCTAAACCTGCTTGCTCTTTTCCAGAGTAACAGATCAACAGGACTTATCTAGCCTTCTTTAGTGTGTGTAATTATTTTGAAAGACCTGATCATGTTGAAAATCAAGCACTTTTCAGGAGTATATTCTTTTGGAAACGAAAGCAAAACCTGAACATTGTTTAAAAAGAGAGAGAAAGCACTGACAAAGCTATAATATTTTGTTTGTTTCATTTATTTAGAACTGTAATTCTCAATTAACAGTAACAGTAGAGGTATAAACTTATAAAACGAGATTTTTTTCTTTTCCTTTTTCTGCAAAAATATAAAATATGAACATAACTTAACAAATTAACTTAACATAACATAACAAATGAACAAAATCAGTACAAGTCATTTCTGCAGAAAAAATAAAAAGGGGGAAGCCTTTTTATTTTTTCTGCAGAAATGACTGCATAAACATGAGCAGTCTCTCCTCCCTAGCTTGACTCTCTCTCAGCCTCTCCTCTCTATCGCGCCGTTCTGCTTGCTCTCTCCTTTCAACCCACTCTCTCCACTCTCTCTCCCTCCTCTCATTGTATCTTCTCTCTTCTTCTCTTCTTTCTCTCTCCGTTTCTTCTGCTCTCTCCTGGAACTCCCTCTCTCTCCTCTCATCTCTTTCTTCTGCTCTCCGTTCTTTAGCGTCTTCCCTCTCCTGGAACTCCTGAAGGATGGAGCCCAACTCCAGATCCCGCTTCCTCCTGGCTGGAGTGCAGCTCTCTTCCTGTGGAGGAGAGACCACTGCTACAGCTGTTGTAGCTGATGCGATGAGGTTCGATGGGGCTATGGATGGTCTGTGCCCCATCACCTCGTCCATCGCATCGAACCACTTCCAGCTTGCAGCAGTGGCCTCTCCTCCCTCCGTGCTCACACCCGTGCGTGGTGCCTTCAATTCCTACAAAACAAGACACGGGGTGGGGGGTTGGATATTAGGATAAACATAATGCACCGCTTTAACAACAGGGTTCCCACTCGTCCTTGAAAGTTTGTGAATAAAAAAAAATCAATGCCATAAAGGTTTGTAAAAATGGCTCATTGAAAGTGCTTGAATTTAGGGCAGCTATGTTCCACTCTCTGCAATGTCTTTGTGTCCAGTGATGCACCTGCCTCAGTGGAATGGTCACGTGATGGTTGAAATGGATGCGGAAAAGGAAGTGACGTGGCTTTTCCGTCACTTCTGCTTTCCTTTTCCGCGTCTGTTTCGGCTATTCACTAATAACGTGATTTTAGATGCTCGGCGTACTACTCTTTCCAGCCGAGTCTTGTCCTGAGTAGTTGTGTGACCAAACCAGACAAGCATAGAGAAAGTAAGAAAACTCAATAGAGAGTACAGACCTGTAGAAGTGGGTCATTGCAGTTTGACTGACCCTGAACTTTTTGAGCTGCTAAACATCAAGACTGTAGTGCTTTTGATACTTCAGCTCACCTTGTATTTCTGCTTGAGGTTCTCCCACTTCTTTTTCACCCAGCCAGCCTCGACCTTCCCTTCAAGGCTGTACTCCTTGATGAAGACCCTGCAAGCATTGGACAAATTGGCATACACTTTAGATAAGCATTTATATGTGAACATCTACCAGCTAAATAAAGACTGTTCAAATTCACCAGTCACTAAATAGTAAATCATTATATTGTAGCGGGCATGCACATGAAAATTACATGTTCAATGTTCTTACTCAAAGCCTTTTACGGCTGTGTTCCTCATTCGAGTAAACAAGGCTTCGTTATCTCCCCTCCACTTGATGAGGCGCCTGGTGTCTTCATCTCCCCCTGAATAAACAAACGATATGCACGTTATTGATGACACATACAACTTTGGTAACGCTGCTACCGGTGCTACGCTGATGCTAAGCCCTGTTCAACAACACTTACACGTTCATTATTAATTATAACCCTGTCGTTCTATTATTATTTGGTCACATAAGCCACATTACTCACAATTGTAGTTCCTTGTGGTACCATGGCCCTCTGCCATTGTTGTGCAGTCAGTGTGACTGTGAGGGGAGAAAAACAGGCAGGCCTATGTGAGCACCAAGTTAGCGGTAGGCTACATGGTACTAATCACCGTTAACGTTACACATTCAGTTGCAGTTATCTAACGCTGGTGCCATGTTAGCGAACGTTAACGTATTATGCTAATGTTAGCGTATTACGCTAACGTTTTTCAGTTTACGTTAGCCTGTGTTAACTTAAGGCCAAGGTTAGCTAAGCACCATTGAGCAGACTCGAACGGGGCCATCTACGGGGAACGGGGCCAAGTTATCCGGATAGACGAGCCTTTTTTCCCGCAGACGATGGCTGCTAGCAAGCCGTGTCTGGAGCTTTTTTTTTTTCTTTTTTTTGGTAAAGATGCCAAATTATTCATATACACCACTGGTTACCCGCCTCAAATGGTGACAGAAGTGAATTTAGTGATGAAATAGCGTGTGAAAATTGTAAAAACGTACCGTGGTAGGCTGGCAGCAGAAGATCTTTTTCTTCGTTTTTCCCTCCACTGTGAAGTCGCAATGCATTATGGGCGGATGAGTATAGCAGAGTACACACCCACTGTCTACTACGAAATTCTTGCGAATTTAGTATACTTCCGGGAAAATGTCGCCTACACAAAATTTATGTACTGTACAGTGTGAACACACTACCTACTCAATTTGAGTACAAAAAGTAGGCTTAGTAGAGGTATTCGAACACGCCCTATAAGTAGGACATGTCTCCATTTTGTGAGAGCTTCTTAAAGGAACACTCCGCCCATTTTCAACCAGCTTTGTATCATTAGAACATCAGTAGTATATCAGAAAACTGTAAACGGTTTTGAAGTCTGTCATTTAATTTGACAGTTATTGAGTGTTAAAGTGTGGACCAGTGACCTCACTGGTCCACACTAACTCAAATTAATAACTCATTAACTCAAATCAACTCTCAAACTGTAAAAGGTTTTGAAGTCATTCATCTAGTTTGACAGTTATTGAGAGTTGATTTGAGTTAATGAGTTATTCATTTGAGTTAGTGTGGACCAGTGATGTCACTGGTCCACACTTTAACACTCAATAACTGTCAAATTAAATGACAGACTTCAAAACCGTTTACAGTTTTCTGATATACTACTGATGTTCTAATGATACAAAGCTGGTTGAAAATGGGCGGAGTGTTCCTTTAAGCAGATCCAAGTGTTGTAACAGGAGGATCTCAAATATGACTGATAAACCGTGCTCGCTAACTGCTTCAACCAAAGTGATGTATGTCTGATATAAGCATTGCGTGAATGATTAATTAATTAATAGGCTACGTGAACATTAGCTGGTATGCCTACTTATCACCTAATAGCTTAATGCAGTAAGTAGTAGGCTATCATCTCCTTGTTGCATTTTCAAACTGGCAGATGGGGGGGAAAGAATCGATTAAACTTTTACTTGTTTACTCACCTAATTTGGCTCTCTTCCAAATAATCCAGCCATGTAACTACGTCCATTCATGAAATAATTAAATAGCACAGGGACATTAATGGTTTGTAAACGGGCCCGGCGCCATGAGGGGGCGCCAGGGGGCTTTGCACCCTCAGTTCAATTTTCTGTCCCCTTACTTTAAATGTGATGAGTTTAAGTTCATGTACCCCCTATAAACATAGCTCTGTTGTTTCAGAATTGGCAGGGAAGCGCTATTTGCTGTGCTTTGGTTGTCACAAGGTGTCAGAGATGTATTTATTAGTTTTGAACCTCACTGCATGTTGAAGTGTTAGGGGGATGGCTTTAAATTGGCTGAAGAGCTATAGAGGCAACAGGCAGCAATTTGTTCAAATAGATCATTATAAATCAAATGCTCTAAAACATTACTTGTTTATGATTGATCTTTTACTGTTTTGTGTTTTATTGTTCGAGATAAATAAAGAAATGAAATGAAAAATGAAATGAAATGAAGTGATCATGACCGTCTGGCATGTCAGACAGACAGACAGACAGACAGACAGACAGACAGACAGACAGACAGAAACAGGTGGGTTTGGGCTGTTTGCATATAAATGGCTCATTTCCACCACATTTTACAGCACTGTGCGACTCGTCACAACTCGGCTCTACTCGTTTCAACCCGAATGGCTGCTTGCTTCCACCGCTGCTCAATCTGCCCCCGCCCACCTCCGCCCACAACTGGTTGTCATAGCGACCGCATATCCGCCCTCCGCTCATATATCTTTCCTCCGCCTTCCATTTGTATAAAGTTAAATGAACACAAGGACATTTTCACAAACTGTAGATGGAACATTGATGGCGGATGAAATCCCTTGGTTGTATGTTGAATGCAGGAGAGGACGTGACTTTAGCCGGCGTGACTTTGGTGCTGTCAGTACTAGTCACTGCGAACATACCAGGAAGTTGGCTATAACATAATATCAAAATTAAATCCATACAGAACTTTTAAACTGGTTATGAAATACTGGTGCCTCTATATGACATACATGGGCAAATGAGAGACCATCGGCCATGAGAATGGATATCAATTTGTTGCTCGCGTCACCAGGCTCTCTCAGAGGGGAGAGAAATGCATGCGCTGCGCGGGGGACGGGAGTTACGCTACAGGGAGAAGGGAAGCCACCACCAGGCAAGACCGTGGCTTCGCTAAACCCCCGCCTCCGGCCTAGCGTAGCTGACATAACACACAACTACAAGGGGTTCCCGAGCAGCAGAGGTTTTCTCTCTCAAAACAATTGAAAACCACCGTCATGTTAAAGCTGAGCAAGGAGATCAATTTGATTTCACCAGAGCCGAAGGCAGCAACACAAAAGACTGATGGAAATAACAGAAGAGAGAAGAGAAGGTAAGTCCCACATTGACAATAGACTGGTGACGCGAGGTTACAGTAGTAAACACTATTCTGCCTGACCAATCAGCCGTGTGCAGTGTTTTCACGTCACCGTATGGTACCGGCTGGAACCTCAACAAAGCAGGGACCAAAACTAGCACGACTTGGTGTCCACCCGCTATGCCGACCACCCGCAATGCCGACCTTAGGTTTAGGCGTGGGGGGTGGGAGAGGTTAGGTTTTGGGTTAGGGTCTGGGGGAGGTTAGGTTTAGGTTTAGGCATGGGGGGTGGGAGAGGTTAGGTTTTGGGTTAGGGTCTGGGGGAGGTTAGGTTTAGGCATGGGGGGTGGGAGAGGTTAGGTTTTGGGTTAGGGTCTGGGGGAGGTTAGGTTTAGGCGTGGGGGGTGGGAGAGGTTAGGTTTTGGGTTAGGGTCTGGGGGAGGTTAGGTTTAGGCGTGGGGGGTGGGAGAGGTTAGGTTTTGGGTTAGGGTCTGGGGGAGGTTAGGTTTAGGCGTGGGGGCTGGGAGAGGTTAGCCCGGTCCACCGACACGCTGCACCCCGCCTCACTCAGCTGGTTCTGCTTGTGGGCTATCGGCATTGCGGCCTGTCGGCACATAGACGTGGCACCCACGACTCAACCCCGACTTAACCCGGGCTGTCCAGGTTTTTGACGGGTGGGATGAGACAAAAAAGTGAGTCGAGCTGGGCTGGGCCGCGTTAATACCAGCGGTGGAAATGGGTCAATAGATAGGGCTGTGTGGCGCTGTCCGCAGTGCTGAAATGGAGCGGAGGAGAGTAAAGCCCCTTCTAAACATGCAGTGAAATCCGGATTATGACCAGCTGCTAGCCGGTCGGCCTGCATGTTTAGAAACTATTATCCACCTTATGTGCACTCCCTCCATCTGAGCACCTATTAGCCTACAGGATCCACATCATTGTCAAAACGGCTGTTGTTTAACACGGGCAGCTCATGTTCCGGATCATGTATGTCTGAGTGGACAGGTGGTTAAATGGTAGGCCTACTGTACTTTACAAACAGACCCGGTACCAGGATGAAATGACTTAGGGGGCGGTTATAACTGGGGAGGGAGCAGATCTTTTTTATTATAGTAAAACAGAGGTTATATGAGCCCAAGTCGTTTCATGCATCGCTGAAGGGCACCGTATTAGTAACAACCAGTGTTGGCCAAGTTACAGAAAGTTGGTAATTAGTTACAGTTACTAATTCCTTCTCTGAAAAAGTAATTTAATTACTTTAAAGATACTAGTATACTTCAAGGTAATTAGTTACTAGGCAAAGTAACTCCTGTGTTACTTTTATTGTCTTATTAAATCACACATTATTTTATTGTTGCTGTGTTGATAAAATATGACACTATGTCTTGACATGCTGTGGAAGGGGGGGGGGAGGGTCAAAAATACCGCCCCTCCTTCTATTGTTATTTTTAGTTTTTGCACCAAATTGAATGTTTTATGGTCACTCACGATTCAGTGGGTCACGGGTTGGCTTGGTTCCAGCCTTAAAACTCGTTGTATAAGGATTTTCCTAAATGTCTATGGAGAAAATGAATGGAACTTACTTCTGACAATGACATCAGGAAAAAGTCATGTGGCTGTTGAGCTTTACTGTAACCTAATCAAGGTCAGTAGCCTCTGGAGCTCATGGCTGTTGACCTCTACTCAAGGTCAGTAGCCTCTGGGGCTCATGGCTGCAGCGTGTGGAGCATTTTTGCCAGGCAGGGAGGCGTCTTCTCTTCCAGGACTAGGTCTAAGGATCATAAACCAGATAATCCTCTGAAGTTGTCCGTTATTTTCATGTCCTAAAGTAACTAGTAACTAGCCCAGTTACGATTTCAGTAACTGTAATTAAACTGTAAACGGTAATTTGGAAAAGTAATCAGTTAGATTACTAGTTACTGCAAAAGTAATCAAGTTGCAGTAACTAGTTACTTAGTAACTAGTAACTAACCCACAAGGGGCGTGACAAAGCATCAATCTGCTAGGCGCTCGGAGTGAGAACCGGTTGCAACATGGTTGTAGGAAGCAGCATCCCTCTCTCCTCTCATCATATTCTGATCAAACCAGGTTTCTTGTGGGCCTTGTGTGTATTTCAGGTTACGTGTATGTTCTGCCTCTGCCTGTCTTAGTTTCACTGACTGTCACTGATTCATGGCTACATTATGAAATGCATTGAATTTAGGTATCAGTAAAGTGCCTTCATAGCAGAATTGCCAAACCCTTGTTGTGTAGTAAAGCTGTTTGCTGTATGAAATGCTTTCAGCGGTCTCACCCATACATTGTGCCCACTTCCTGCTGCTGCCTGCAAACGCTTCTGCTCTTATATTCATGCTTCCTGTTCTTATGTTCCATCAGCCAGTTTCACTTCTGTCAAATGACTATTTGAAAAAGTGTTGCATCATATAGTATAGTGTCATGCTGAGCTGACAAACTTTCTACATGCTCAAGTCAGCCTGTCTGTTTTGGCCTTGACAATCTAAATGAGATGTAATGAGCTATAGACGGTTTTAACTTGACAACAAAAACATTCTAAATTGAACCCCCGCTCACTTCCTGTTGCAGTGTTTGCTATGGACATAAAATAAAATAAAACATTCAAGTGCAGGACTGACCATTCCGTGAAAACCATCTATACAGCTGAGCGGCGAAAACAAAAGTAACAATGTCGAGTGAATATTTCTGCAGTTTGCCGAATGCTGAGAAAAAGGAAGTGCTGTGGGGTTGCTCTCTGGTGAAAACCGTCTATTGATCAATCACTGAGTGCGTTTACATGCAGACAATAAACGGATAACTGTGAATAATCAGTTTATGGCAATAATCTGATTTCTGCGTTTACATGCACTTTAATAATCCGACAATAGGAGAAACCCGGGTTTACATGATTCAGTCAATTAGTCGGATTTCTCTCCAGAAAGGCACCATTAATTCCGGAATAAAACAACAGAATATAGCTGCAAAATGCAAAATCACATTTTCCTAATTTATTTGTCCAGCGCAGAGGATGGTTTAGGTGAAAATTAGGTTGTGTATCTCGTCTACTTTACTAAAATTGGAATAGGCGTCGCTTTGGAAGTGCATCTGTCAATAATGTAGCGTGGGGAAAGGTGGAGTAGTATGGGATAGCTAAGTAGGGTGTATGTCTAACTGTATCTGTCTGTTATGTTGTTCTGTGCATGTGGGGTTTGGGGTTTTGGAGTGGCAAGTGAAGGGAGCATAGGGCCAGTGGGTGGAGACTAGGGGAGGAAGTGGGAATGGTCGGGAGAGCTGTGTGAAGCTGGAAGAGAGCAGACGTGCTGGGGAGAGCTAGGCTAGGAGAAGCTAGCGAGGTGTTGGCGTGCCTGCCTTCATGTGTGTCTGTCCGTTCGCTAAATAAAGAGTTTGATAAGCCAAGGATCTGCCTCGGTGTGCGCCTCATTCCGCCACAATAATATTTCCAACTTTACCGAGCACACAGCACAGAGGCAGGCAGGTGAGGTGACTTAAGCACGTCAAATGTTCATGACCCACAACGTGTGTTGAATTGAAATACTGTAGCCTACCTGTCAGAAAACGGACAGAATTTGTCACGGATTTTAACGTTATGTGTGTGTTGTGTTTTGAACGACTCTGTTGTCTGTAGGCTACGTCATTCTATTTGCAATCCGAGACAAATATTCGTCCCCTCCTGTAGAATACCCACATTTCAACATAGTGCAGTGCAGCAGCGGTGCCGTTACAGGGACACCGGCTCTGTGCGGGAAGAGAGAGCAGAGCTCCCCGCTCCGCTCAGCCAGGGGCTCCGTGCTCACCGTCATCTCGCCAAGCCGGCTGTGGTGCGCTGTGGCCGGGAGAGAGACCGGGCATGCCGGTGAGAGAACCGGGAGGAGAGCCGAGGGGCCAGTGAGTGCAGCGCGTCTCTCCCTCAGTGCCTCTCTCTCCTGCAAGTCGTACATGCGCAGATATATAAACCCGAAAGAAACCCGGTTATGCTGGATACATGCAGAGAGAAAACCGATTATTGCCCAGAAACCTAGGTGTGTTTATCGGTTTATTCATAACCCGATAATGGCCATAAACGGATAAAGATAATCGGTTTATGCTGTTTACATGACCATTTGAATAATCAGGTAACTCAGAAATCCGCTAATAAACAGTTTATTGGTGTGCATGTAAACGCACTCACTGTTCCTCTCGAGACTGAAAATATGGCCTTTACATTTTGTGTGGAGATGAGTTACATCATCACATGTTGTCCACATATTACAGTAAATTCTATGACAACTGTCCTTCATATTATGAGACAAACAATATGAACCAGTTGTTCTTGTCTTTCCCATGTTTCACACAAACAGACATGTTGCCTCTCTTTCTTTTGTCTCTGTTTTGTCTCTTTTGGTTTTTTGAAAAGAAAAGGTGTGCATATACAAGCAAAATCACAAGGACAGTGTAAATATCCGCCTAGTATGTCATAGCATGCATTAGCCTATTCATAACTTTCATACGGGTGGTGAGTGAAGCAAATCTACCAGCCACTTGCATATTTCTATTTTACCAGCATTTGGGTGGTGGCTGCTACTAATTTTGTGCCCTGCTTTCATAGCCTTCATAGCTCAAGTGCTAGCTTATCTAGCCAGGTAAACAAACAAAACACTTGATACCATTGCTCGCTGAAGTTATTCAAGTATCTCCTCCAAGGCAGGCGACTAAGCAGCATTCAGTTATCTGCTTAATCGGCATCTGCTCCACTGTCTTGCTTCCTTTTTCTTCATCCTCTTTTTTCTATTTTTTGACTTTAAGATCTAACTTCTTCATTCACTTTCACTGTCAATTCAAGAGAACGTAGGTGAATCATGCATTTAACGGGAATGACATGGGGTCCCTTTGGGAGGTCTTAGTGTCATTGGAAATCGTCCATTGTTGTTTAATGGGGAGGGGGTTGCAGTCACTGCTGTGGAGTCAAGTTTGTTAGCCCTCGGGGGGTCCCTAATTGCCTAGGGGCCCCAAGCAGTTGCCTGCATGGTTGATTACAATGGTAATCTATTGAGGTAATATATTGAGTGGCTGGTAAAATTTTAACATTCACTAGCCATTTTGCCGGTGGACAAAAAAAGCTAATTTTGCACCCGTATCAAAGTTATGAATAGGCTAATGAAAGCTATGCCATAGGCCAGGGGTGTCAAACTCAATTTACTCAAAGGCCACATCAGCAATATGGTTACCCGGTTGTAAATGTAACACAATATAAATGTATCTAGCCTACATGTTATCATATTTCATAATTGCCTCTGATTGGATTTGGCCCCCGGGTCTTAAGTTTAGGCGAACATTTAAAAGTTGAACTTGAGGAATTCTAATTCTAGTATGTAATTCTAATTCTAATATGTAATATGACAATGTTGAAGTTATTTGGTTATTTATTTAGGTTTTTATTGTTCTAGTTTTTGATGTTCTTTATATATATTTTTTGACAATTCTACTCATTTTGGAGAAAAAAAAAGTTTGGACTTCATTTTTTGTTGTAGGCGTCAGATTATTTATAACATAATGGTGATGAACACTGGTTGGAGGGGGCCCCTGAGATTTTTTGCCTAAAAAAAATAAATCTATAGCTATATACAGTCTGGTATATGTAAACCACACTGGATTGTAAACAAGGCTATGAGTCAGATATTGCACTGTGGTTTATCTATATAAGCAGACAGAAATTGCACAGTTATTGAGAAACAGCTTTTTTAAATACAATGTCCAAGATGTTTTGACTTATTACAGAGCCCAGTATCGTATTATCATGTGACACCATATGAGGGTTAGTTTGAAAGGAGGAGTCATGTTTAAACACACTGAACTGTTTGCTCACTTCCAGTTTTCAATCAGTTTGTGTGTGAGAGAGAGAGAGAGAGAGAGAGAGAGAGGAAGAGGTGTAAACAGCTGAACACAGCATAGCACTGGCAGTTGCAGGTAGATTAGACAGAAATGGCTGTCAAATGTTCCAAATGCTGCCTCAAGGACATCCTGTGTGTTTCCGTGGGTCCACTGTTCTTTCTGTTTGACATAGCGCTGGATATATATGCAGCTGTGGAGTTCTACCAGAATAAGTACTACATCAGCCTGGGTCTACTGCTGGCTTTTCTGCTGGGCTCCTCGGTTCTTGTTAATATCTACAGCTTGCTGATGTATCATTACGATGGCTATAAGACAAGGACCAAGGTGAAGTGCCTGGGCCCGCGTTCACTCAGGATCATACACGTGCTGCAGCTTGGATTGTTCTTCAGGTTGTCAAAACTTTGTCTGTTTCTAATTGATCACACTAGTATGGGTTGAGAACTAAACCTGTAAGAGTGGGTCTAAGTGTAACTTATCTTAACTAAGTTTTATACAAATTAGAAGCATTTATGTTGCTTCAGAAAGCTCCAAACAGCTTTTACAATTCCACTCTAACATCAATCTGTCTCATTGAAACACTCATTTACATGGAGTGCAAAGGCAACATTTACTCAGCTGGTGCATTATGTTGTAAATACAATAGAAAAAGATCTTAGTCGTGTGTCTGACTGCCTGACTGTGTGTGTGTGTGTGTGTGTGTGTGTGTGTGTGTGTGCGCCCGCGCGTGCGTGCGTGCGCGCGTGTGTGTGTGTGTGTGCGCGCGTGTGTGTGTGTGTGTTTGTGCGCAGACATCATGATTGACTAACTAAAGAACAATACATGATAGAGAGCTCTCCCCATCAGATTCTTCCTCACTCATGTCAAGAAAAATGTTCACTGCCTCTGGACATTCATTCTTCTTCTGTTGTCTCTTTTTTTCTAAGATAGGCTACTGTATGTGGCTAATCTAGCTTACTGTAAGGCAAGCCCAAAAGACATCTTGAGTAAAAACAATGGGTGTTGCTAGGCAACCGGGCATGGTGCAAATGTTGTGCACGGCATGTTTTATATGAGGGGTAAAAATGACTCCTTAGCGGTTCTAGGTATAAATGACCATATGTATGTGTCTTTTCATCCCACACCCCCCATAATTCACCTAATGATCAATAAAACCATTTTAGGAAAAGTCATGAACTGAGAGATGTAGGGGTTTTATTTTCACAGTTACATGCATTTGAAAACTCCAGGGGGGTAAACATGACCCCTTGGCGGTTGTGTTAAATGCCTCTTGTTTGTCAGTTGTATGCTGGTTCTGGTGGTGCAGACAGACAGACTCATTCACACTCCTTCTCTCTCTCAGGTACGCTGCTGTAATAGAGGCCTCTATACGCAGCTTCAAGTCAAAGAGCACAGAGCCATCAGAGGTAAGGACATCATTTACAGGGGGGGACACAGAGACACAGGGGACATGTCCCCTGCACTTTTCCAGAAGGCAGTATATTGGAGCCCTTCACTTTCTTCCACAGTCTGAAGACTAACACTTTTAGATGTTTATTAAATGAGAATGTACCTGTCATACATCCCCTTGTGGTGGCATGAGGTGACAGCTGACCCCTTTATGAAAATCTCAGTTTTTGCCAAACACAAAACATGCAGTTTTTTTTAATGTAGTATTCATATGTTATTTTCCCCCTATTCTATTTGAACCAGAAATCTCATGCACCATGGCTGCAGTTATGGAAATCGCCCGCTCTGCAGGCTCACAGACACAGCTCACATGCTCCGTGTCAGACGCTGTGTGGCCTCAGAGCCTGCTCTATTGGCATGCGTATTTGTATCCATGTGTGATGATGTTAGTTCCCATATCAGCCATTCTATTGTAGTGATACAATTTTAAAAACTTGACCTTATGAATAAATCAAATATGGCAGCAGCTGGGGGCTCCTGTCCGCTGGGCGGTGGGTGTTGGTCTCACCTGTGGGCAGGGTTGGGCAGCGGTGGGGCGTGGCTGCCTGGTTCGGAGGTGGGGATGGGACCGGGTGGTGGCAGAGTCCTGCAACGGGTCGGATAAAAAATAATACTTATATAAATACGTATATGAATTCACGGGTACCGGCACGGGTAAAAATGAACTAAACGCGGGCGGGCAGTGCTTGGGAACAACGTACAGTAGACTAGAGCCATGTACTGTATGTTTTTGTGTTGTGCTCAGGCTGAATTCACAGTCACTTACGGTAATCTCTGGTGCATGACGTGGGCAGTGTGTGTGCTGTTGGCGGAGGTCAGTCAGCCAGACAGAACTAGAGGAGTAGGCTACTTTTACCCCCTGTCAAACAGTTGTTTTACGCTTTGTTTCTCTATAAGCAACATGTTTCCAGCGTGCATACTGCATTGTTTGATGCTACAGACTGCACAACATAAACATTTAAAACTCAGCCGTGGAGTCAACGTGTTAGACTGGAGATGAGACGTTCTCTTACTGGTTTCCATAACAACGGGCAGGACACGGGCACAGGTTTTATATTGACGGCTCTGGGCGGGCACAGGTTTTATATTGATGGGTCTGGAAGGGCACAGGTTTTATATTGATGGGTCTGGGTGGGCACAGGTTTTATATTGACAGGTCTGGGTGGGCACAGGTTTTATATTGATGGGTCTGGGAGGGCACAGGTTTTATATTGACGGGTCTGGGCGGGCACAGGTTTTATATTGATGGGTCTGGGAGGGCACAGGTTTTATATTGACGGGTCTGGGAGGGCACAGGTTTTATATTAACGGGTCTGGGCGGGCACAGGTTTTATATTGATGGGTCTGGGAGGGCACAGGTTTTATATTAACGGGTCTGGGCGGGCACAGGTTTTATATTAACGGGTCTGGGCGGGCACAGGTTTTATATTGATGGGTCTGGGCGGGCACAGGTTTTATATTGATGGGTCTGGGAGGGCACAGGTTTTATATTGACGGGTCTGAGTGGGCACAGGTTTTATATTGACGGTCTGGGCGGGGACAGGTTTTATATTGACGGGTCTGAGTGGGCACAGGTTTTATATTGACGGGTCTGGGCGGGCACAAGTTTTGTATTGACGGATCTGGGCGGGCACAGGTTTTATATTGACGGGTCTGGGCGGGCACAGGTTTTGTATTGACGGGTCTGGGCGGGCACAGGTTTTATATTGACGGGTCTGGGTGGGGACATGTTTTATATTGACATGTCTGAGTGGGCACAGGTTTTATATTAACGGGTCTGGGAGGGCACAGGTTTTGTATTGACGGGTCTGGGCGGGCACAGGTTTTATATTGACGGGTCTGGGTGGGGACATGTTTTATATTGACATGTCTGAGTGGGCACAGGTTTTATATTAACGGGTCTGGGAGGGCACAGGTTTTATATTGACGGGTCTGGGCGGGCACAGGTTTTATATTAACAGGTCTGGGAGGGCACAGGTTTTATATTGACGGGTCTGGGAGGGCACAGGTTTTATATTAACGGGTCTGGGCGGGCACAGGTTTTATATTAACGGGTCTGGGAGGGCACAGGTTTTATATTGACGGGTCTGGGAGGGCACAGGTTTTATATTAACAGGTCTGGGAGGGCACAGGTTTTATATTGACGGGTCTGGGAGGGCACAGGTTTTATATTAACGGGTCTGGGCGGGCACAGGTTTCATATTGACGGGTCTGGGAGGGCACAGGTTTTATATTAACGGGTCTGGGCGGGCACAGGTTTCATATTGACGTGTCTGGGCGGGCACAGGTTTTATATTAACGTGTCTGGGCGGGCACAGGTTTTATATTAATGTGTCTGGGTGGGCACAGGTTTTATATTGACGGGTCTGGGCGGGCACAGGTTTTATATTGACGGGTCTAGGCGGGCACAGGTTTTATATTAACGGGTCTGGGCGGGCACAGGTTTCATATTGACGTGTCTGGGCGGGCACAGGTTTTATATTAACGTGTCTGGGAGGGCACAGGTTTTATATTGACGGGTCTGGGTGGGGACATGTTTTATATTGACATGTCTGAGTGGGCACAGGTTTTATATTAACGGGTCTGGGCGGGCACAGGTTTTATATTGACGGGTCTGGGCGGGCACAGGTTTTATATTGACGGGTCTGGCCGGGCACAGGTTTTATATTGACGTGTCTGGGAGGGCACAGGTTTTATATTAACAGGTCTGGGAGGGCACAGGTTTTATATTGACGGGTCTGGGCGGGCACAGGTTTTATATTGACGTGTCTGGGAGGGCACAGGTTTTATATTAACAGGTCTGGGAGGGCACAGGTTTTATATTGACGGGTCTGGGAGGGCACAGGTTTTATATTAACGGGTCTGGGCGGGCACAGGTTTTATATTGACGTGTCTGGGCGGGCACAGGTTTTATATTGACGGGTCTGGGCGGGCACAGGTTTTATATTAACGTGTCTGGGCGGGCACAGGTTTTATATTAACGTGTCTGGGTGGGCACAGGTTTTATATTGACGGGTCTGGGCGGGCACAGGTTTTATATTGACGGGTCTAGGCGGGCACAGGTTTTATATTAACGGGTCTGGACGGGCACAGGTTTCATATTGACGTGTCTGGGAGGGCACAGGTTTTATATTAACGTGTCTGGGTGGGCACAGGTTTTATATTGACGGGTCTGGGCGGGCACAGGTTTTATATTGACGGGTCTAGGCGGGCACAGGTTTTATATTAACGGGTCTGGGCGGGCACAGGTTTCATATTGACGTGTCTGGGAGGGCACAGGTTTTATATTAACGGGTCTGGGAGGGCACAGGTTTTATATTGACGGGTCTGGGCGGGCACAGGTTTTATATTAACGGGTCTGGGCGGGCACAGGTTTTATATTGACGGGTCTGGGCGGGCACAGGTTTTATATTAACGTGTCTGGGTGGGCACAGGTTTTATATTGACGGGTCTGGGCGGGCACAAGTTTTATATTGACGGGTCTAGGCGGGCACAGGTTTTATATTAGCGGGTCTGGGCGGGCACAGGTTTCATATTGACGTGTCTGGGAGGGCACAGGTTTTATATTAACGGGTCTGGGAGGGCACAGGTTTTATATTGACGGGTCTGGGCGGGCACAGGTTTTATATTAACGGGTCTGGGCGGGCACAGGTTTTATATTGACGGGTC